>NC_092770.1:56659306-56971338 GCF_047496795.1 Chiloscyllium punctatum | reverse complement strand
TGCAACATGATCTCATGGTTCCAAAACTCAATCCCTCAACAAATAAAACATACTACATGCCTTCTTAACAATCCTATCAACCTGGGCGGCACAGTGGCACAGTGGTTAGCACTGTTGCCTCAGCGCCAGAGACCCGGGTTCAAATCCCGCCTCAGGCAACTCTCTGTGTGGAGTTTGCACGTTCTCCCTGTGTCTGCGTGGGTTTCCTCCGGGTGCTCCGGTTTCCTCCCACAGTCCAAAGATGTGCACATCAGGTGAATTGGCCATGCTAAATTGCCCATAGTGTTAGGTAAAGGGGTAAATGTACAGGAATGGGGTGGGTTATGCTTCGGCGGGTGAGTGTGGACTTGTTGGGCCGAAGGGCCTGTTTCCACACTGTAAGTAATCTAATCTATGTAACTGAACATTGAGATCTCTCTGCTCATCCACAATACCAAGAATCTTACCAGTACTCTGCATTCCTGTTGCTCCTTCCATTTAAGGTTAGGCATAGTAACAAATCATGAGGTCTTCTAAATCTTCAAATCCTATGTTCATATGGTTCTACATTTTACTCGATAGCCTGTGTTGAGGTCAGCTCTTGATTAGAATTCCAGCTTCACAATAGTGTGGGAGAAGACGGAGGGTTGGGGATCTGTAAAGGTAGAAAGTGTTTATAACATGATATAAACATTTGTAATCAAAGACTAACCCTGAAGTGATATCTGTCATAAGGAAATATGGGTAAATAGAAAATAAAAACAAATTCTCATCAGTGTGAGAATGTATTTCATAGTCTTATAACAGATGTCACCCAACTTGTTTGTTTAACAGATCAAGATGCGGAAATCAATGACATGGAATAGAGTCACAGAGATGTACAGCATGGAAACAGACCCTTCAGTCCAACCCATCCATGCCGACCAGATATCCCAACCCAATCTAGTCCCACCTGCCACCACCCGGCCGAGATCCCTCCAAACCCTTCTTATTCATATACCAATCCAAAGGCCTCTTAAATGTTGCAATTGTACCAGCCTCCACCACATCCTCTGGCAGCTCATTCCATACATGTACCACCTTCTGAGTGAGAAAGTTGCCCCTTAGGTCTCTTTTATATCTTTCCCCCTCACCATAAACCTATGCCCTCTAGTTCTGGACTCCCCAACCCCAGGGGAAAAACTTTATTTATCCTATCCATGCCCCTCATAATTTTGTAAACCTCTATAAGGTCACCCCTCAGCCTGTGACACTCCAGGGAAAACAGCCTCAGCCTGTTCAGCCTCTCCCTATAGCTCAAATCCTCCAACCCTGGCAACATCCTTGTAAATCTTTTCTGAACCCTCTCAAGTTTCACAACATATTTCCGATAGGAAGGAGACCAGAATTGCACGCAATATTCCAACAGTGGCCTAACGTATGTTTCCATACAGCCACAACATGACCTCTCAACTCCCGTACTCAATATTTAAATAAAATTTGAAAGGAAGGTGAGAATAACATTGAATCAAAACAGGGCTGGTAAAAACTATATAAAAGAATTGTTAGTGGGACAGAGCTGAGAATTTGAGCTAATTGTGTGGATTCCCTGAGTTGCAAACATTTCAATTTTGCGTTTAATGATCAAGAATAGTTATTTTCATATGCTTCATAAATCTGAGTACCTGAGTGTAATGCTGTGAACATTGTAAATAGACAATTTAAACATCAACATATTTCCCCTTATTGCATCCAGTGTCTCCAATTTAGAGGTGAATTGTATACAAGAATAAAGATGTTATATTTCAGTTTTACAGGGCATTAGTCAGACCTCATCTCAAATACTCTGTGCAGTATTGGTCACCTTATTTAACGAAGTTTTGTAAATGCATTGGAATTGGTTCAGAGGAAGTTTACTAGATTTATAACTGGAATGAGAATACATGGATAGGCTGGACTTGCTTCCACTGGCATTCAGAAGAGGAAGGGGTGACTTGATTGAAGTGTATAACATCCTGAATTGTCTTGAAAGGGTTAACACTGAAAATATGTTACTTTCTGTAGCTGTGTTCAATTTAGACCCCAGCTCAATGACTGAGTCCAAGAGATTCCAAAGGGAGCTGTATATTGCAGATGCGTTCACTTGAGACAATCTCACAAAAACCCAGATATTGCACACCACAAAACCTGCTCTGCCAGAAAAGCATGAGATCTTTCCCCCTCTGCAGTGAATTTCCATCTTCCACGTTTTGTTTATGGTAGACTCTATTTTGTCATCTCTCTGCCCTATTCTTAGCTTCCATCACATTCTTTACAGCTTCAGCTTTAGTCTACTCAGACTGGGTCTGTGTTCTGTTTCCCATTCTCTTGAACCCTTGCTGGGACTGATTCACTATTTCTCTTGCTATTGACTGGGGTTAATTCCTGGGGTTAATTCTCTGTTTGTTTGTATCATCTGGAAGCCTCCCTGCAACTGATGCACTATTCCTTATAGCATTAGTTCTAGCCTTTCTTTAGGCTGTTGCTCTCTCTCCTTTTATGAAGGCGCTGCGTTCAGAAAGCTCACCCCCATCATGATGATGGTCTTTTCACTTGCTAGTCTCCTCTGCATTGATCGAACAACCTTAAAAGTGTGGGCAGAAATGAATTGTCCTTTTGATTTGATCCAGTCCAAGATGTATCCAACTTAAGATAATCATTGACATGCTTAACCTCATGATGTGTCAACAGCCCCGTCAGGGTCAACAGAAATCTTGGGTGGTCAAGAATTTATGAGGAACAAGATTTATAATCAACAATTCCTACTCCCTGCCCTCTGAGTGTCACATTCCACCCCTCAATGGCAGCAGAAAGCTGGAAAAACAGATTGGACAGCAGATCTTGGAAACATGCAGATGTAACAGAGTTGTTGTGATGGGTGACTTCAACTTCCCCAATACTGATTGGAATCTCCTTAGTGCAGACGGTCTGGATGGAGCCAATTTTATCAGCTGTGTCCAGGAGGGATTTCTAACTCAAAATGTAGATAAGCCGAATGGGGGGAGGCCATATTGGATTTGGTGCTAGGCAATGAACCAGGCCAGGTGTCAGATCTCTTGGTGGGAGAGCATTTTGGTGACAGTGACCACAATTGCCTCATCTTTACCATAGCCATGGAGAGGAATCGGAACAGACAGTATGGAAAGGTGTTTAATTGGGGGGAGGGGAAATTATACTGCTACCAGACAGGAGTTGTGAAGTATAAGTTGGGAACAATTTCTACGGGAAATGCATAACAGAAATGTGGAGGCTGTTTAAGGAGCACCTATCCCGAGTGTTTGATACCTTTGTCCCATGGAGCCTTGGAAGACAAAAGAGGAGCTTCTCATCAAGAGGAAGAAGGAAGCTTACTTATGGTTAATGAAGCGAGGATCTGGCACAGCTTTAGAGCATTACAGGGTAGCTAGGAAAGAACTCAAAAATGGAATGAGGTGAGCCAGGTGGGGGCACGCAAAAGCCTTGGTGGGAAGGATTAAGGAAAACCCAAAGGCATTCTACACTTACATGAGAAATAAGACAAGCATCAGAGAGAGAGGGTAGGGCTGATCAGGGATAGTGGAGGGAACATGTGCCTGGAGTCTGAAGAAATAGGGGAGGCCCTAAATGAGCTTTTTTGCTTCAGTATTCACTAGAAAGAGGGACCTTGTTAATAGTGAGAACATCGTGGATCAGGTTAATAGGCTTGAACAGATTGATATTAATAAGTGGATGCGTGGAAATTCTTGGAAAGCATCAAGATAGATTAGTCCCCAGGGTCAGACCAGATATATCCAAGGTTACTATGGGAAGTGAGGAATGAGATTGCTGTGCCTCTTTGGCGATGACCTTTGCATCCTCACTCTCCATGGGAGTAATACCAGATGATTGGAGGGAGGCGAATGTTGCTCCTCTGTTCAAGAAAGCGAATAGAGAAATCCCTGGGAATTACAAACCAGTCAGCCTTACATCTGCGGATGGCAAGGTATTGGAAAGGATTCTGAGAGATAGGACTTATGACTCTTTGGAAAAACATAGTTTGATTAAAGGGAGTCAGCATGTCTTTGTGAGGGGCAGGTCATGCCTCACAAGCCTTATCGAGTTCTTTGAGGATGTGATGAGACAAGTTGACGAAGGTCAAGCAGTGGATGTGCTGTTTATGGATTTCAGTAAGGCATTTGATAAGGTTCCCCGCAGTAGGCTCGTTCAGAAAGTTTAGGAGATATGGGAATACAGGGGAGTTTGGCTGTGTGGATAAAGAATTGGCTGGCCAAAAGGAGGCAGCGAGTGGTGGTGGATAGAAAGCATTCCTCCTGGAAGTTGGTGAGCAGTGGTGGACCACAGGGATTTGTTCTTCGGCCTCTGCTCTTTGTAGCTTTTATAAATGACTTGGGTGAAGAAGTGGAAAGGTTGGTTAGTAAGTTTGCCAGTGATGCAAAGGTCGGTGGTGTTGTAGATAGTGTTGAGGGCTGTTGCAGGCTGCAACAATATATTGACAGGATGCAGAGCTGGGCTGAGAATTGGCAGATGGAGTTCAACCTGGAACAATGCGAAGTGATTCATCTTGGAAGGTCGAATTTGAATGCTGAATGCAGGGTTAAAGTCAGGATACTTGGCAGTATGGAGAAACAGCAGGATCTCAGGGTCCACATAAGTTGATCCCTCAAAATTACCATTCAAGTTGATGGGGTTGTTAAGAAGGCATTAAGAAAGTGTTTTGACTTTCATTAACAGGGGATTGAGTTTAAAAGCCATAGAGTTTTGCTGCAGCACTATAAAACCCTGGTTGGACTACACTTGGAATATTGTGTCCAGTTCTGCTTGCCTCATTATAGGAAGAATGTACATACTTTAGAGAGGGTGCAGAGGAGATTTCCAAGGATGCTGCCTGGATTGGAGGGCTTGTCTTAGGAAGAGAGGTTCAGTAAGATAGGGCTTTTCACACTGGAGAAAGGAAGAAAGAGAGGTGACTTGATAGAGGTGTACAAGATGATGAGAGGCCCAGATAGAGTTGGTAGCTAGAGGGCAGGGCAGAAATGACTGTCACAAGGGGTCATAATTTTAAGATGATTGGAGGAAGGTATGGAGGGATGTCCGAAGTAGGTTCTTTACCCAGAGAGTGGCGGCTGCCTGGAATGCACAGCCAGCAGTGGTAGTAGAGTCAGAAACATTAGGACATTTAAGCTACTGCTGGACAAGCACATGGATGGCAGTAAATTGAGGGGTGTGTTGGTTAGGTTCATTTGAGATTAAAATAAATGCTCGGCACAATATCTTGGCTGAAGGGCCTGTACTATGATGTACAATTCTATGTTCTATGTCAATGTTCTATGTTCTATGACAACAGTCCCTTTATTCATTGGAGAGAACAGCTGTCCCTGTATTTATTCCAGTTACCTACAGTCCCCATTGTTCTAACAGGGAACAGCAGTCCCTGTCTTTATTGTGATGAACAACAGTCTCTGTCTTTATTATAGAGAACAGAGAACGCTGTCTTTGTTATAAATTTAAAAATCACACAATACCAGGTTATAGTCCAACAGGTTTATTTGGAAACACTAGTTTTCAGAGTGTTGTTCCTTCATCAGGTGGTTATGGAGCAGGACCATAAGACACAGAATTTATAGCAAAAGATTACAGTGTCAGGCAGCTAAAATGACTTATTGATCAAACCTAGTTTGCTGTTTTAAGTCTTTCATCTTTTAGAATGGGTTGCAGGTTTTGGTTCATTAATATGTAAATCCTAGAACTTCTTTTAAGTCAAGATAACTTAAGGTTTTATATTAAAAAAAGTGACATCTCAGCTCAGACAATACACTACAGGTGTACGGTTAGAGTCTGTCTGTATCCTAGTCTTGAGTCTATTTCCAAAATTGAATTTATAAAATATTATATAGATTAACTGCTTGCATTGACTGCCTGCAGATTCTATGCTTTTTGAGCAAAATAAAATGTATCTGCAAATATAATTCTGCAAATACAAATTCACCCCCTGGACTTATATGTGTGTGTGTGCGTGCATGTGTAAGAGAGTGAGAGTGAATGTGTGCATGTGAATGTGTGAGTGCACGTGTGAGAGTGTATGTTTGCATGTGTGCATAGTTGGTAAAGTGTATGTTTGAACGTGATGGAATATAAGCCTGTGAGAGGATGTGAGTATGGGGGTGGGAGGTGTATGTGTGTGTGTGTATGAGCATTTGTATGAGAGAGGGTCTGCGTGAGTGTGTGAAAGTGTAAGGGTATGCATGTGTGTGTGCTTGTGTGTATGTGTGTGAGAGAATGTATAGTGTAGTGGGGTCACCTGTATATGCCAACATTTTCATTTACAAGTTCAAACAAAACTTATTTGCTGCACAAGACCTCCAACCAACACTTTACACCAGTTATATTGATGTCATTTTCTTCTTCTGGACCCATGGTGAGGAGTCTCTGAAACAACTGCACAATGATATCAACACATTTCTTCCCACCATCAGACTTACCATAGAGAACTCTTTAGTATCTGCCTCATTCTTGGACACATGCATCTCCATCAAGGACAGACACCTCAGTACCTCAGGAAAAGGTGAAGACAGATGCTGGAGATCAGAGTCAAGGAGTGTGGTACTTGAAAAGCACAGCCTGTCAAGCAGCATTCGAGGAGCAGGAGAATCCACGTGTCTGGCACCAGCCCTTCATCAGGAATGAGGCTTATGGCCCAAAGGTTGTGAGTCCACTTCAGGATATGGGTGAAGAGCATTCGGGCTGAGGAGATCACCTGAAGGGTGCTACCACAGCCACATCTACCTATCACAATGTCACCTATCTTCTACTCCCCTCCAATTTACCTCTTAGCCCCCTTGGGCCACAAACCTCATTCCTGATGAAGGGCTGATGCCTGAAACATTGATTCTCCTGCTCCTCAGATGCTGCCTGACCGGCTGTGCTTTTCCAGCACCACACTCTTCAACCTCAGCACCTCACTCTACCGCAAGCCCCCAGATAACTTCATGATACTACACTTCTCTAGCTTCCACCCTAAACATTCCATATGGACAACCCTAGGAATGCACAAGATCTGTTCAGATGAGGAGGAATGTGACAGACACCTGAAGGTGCTCAAGGAAGCCCTCATAAGAAAAGAGTACGATGCTTAGCTCATCGATTGCCAGTTACAACAACCTCCTCAGGAGACAGACATGGGATGCAACTTTTAGAGTACCCTTCGCTGTCCAGTACTTTCTGGGAGTGAAAAAACTGCCATGTTCTTCACAGCCTGCAACACATTATCGATGAGGATGACCACCTCGCCAAGAACTGCACAATGGCGACATTGTCTGTCTCATCTGCTGCAGGCAAGGATGCCCCAAGGCACGGTACATTGGTGAGACCAAGCAGATGCTACAACAACAGATTAATGCATACCTCGCAACAAACAGCAGGCAGGGATGTCCCCTCCCACTCGGGGAACACTTCAGCAGTCAGAGACATTCAGCCTCGGATTTTCAGGTGACCATCCTCCACGGCAGGCAACAGCGCAGAGTGGCCATGCAGAGGCTGATAGCCAAGTTTGGTACCCATGTGGATGACTTCAATTGGCACCTTGGGTTCATGTCACACTACAGATGACCCCAATACACTATACACTTTTTCACACACACACAGGCACATATACACACAATCTTACATACTCACACACTCACGCAGACCCTCTCACATGCACACGCTCTCTCTCATTTACACGCATATACACCCCCCACACTCACACCCACACACATACCCCCTGACAGCCTTATACTCCATTATACTGACACACACACTTTAGCAAGCATGCACACACGCAAACACACACTCTTTCACGTGGACTAATATGCACAGACTCACATGCACACACATCCTCTCTCTCTCTCTCTCTCTCTCTCTCTCTGTCATGCACATGCATATACATATAAGTCCAGGGGATGAATTTGTATTTGCAGAATTATATTTGCAAATACATTCTATTTTGCTCAAAAGGTGCTCAATCTACAGGCAGTCAATGCAGGCAGTCAATCCATGTAATATTTAATAAATTCCACTTTGGAAATAGAACCAGTCTGCCTCAAGATTGGGATACAGACAGACTCTAAACTTACATCTTTAATGCATTGTCTGATCTGAGATGTCACCTTCTTTTTATGAAACCTTAAATTAGGGATCACTTAAGATTAGGGCCTGTAAGTGGGAAGTTCTGTGTGGAGTCTGAAGAGATAGGAGAGGCACGAAATGAACATTTTTCATCTGTATTCACACAGGAAAAAGATAATGTTATTGACAACAATACTGAGGTACGGGCTATTAGACCAGATGGGACTGAGGTTCATAGGAGGCAGTGTTAGCAATTCTGGAAAGTGTAAAAATCAATAAGTCCCCTGGACCAGATGGGTTTTATCCTTGAATTCTCTGGGAACCTAAGGAAAAGATTGCAGAGCTTTTGGCTTTGATCTTTATGTCATTATTGTCTACAGGAATAGTGCCAGAAGACTGGAGGATAGCAAATGTTGTTCCCTTGTTCAAGAAGGGGAGTAGAGACAACCCTGGAAATTATAGACCTTTGAGCCCTACTTCAGTTGTGGGTGAAGTGTTGGAAAGGATTATAAGAGGTAGGATTTATAATCATCAAGAAAGGAATAATTTGGTGAGGGATGGTCAACATAGTTTTGTGAAGGGTAGGTCATGCCTCAAAAACCATATTGAGCTCTTTGACAAGGTGACCAAACAGGTGGATGAGGGTAAAGTGGTGGATGTGGTATATATGGACTTCAGTAAAACATTTGATAAGATCCTCCCAGTAGGCTATTGCAGAATATGTGGAGACATGAGATTGAGGGTGATTTAGCGGTTTGGATCAGAAATTAGCTATCTGAAAGAAGGCAGAGTGGTGGTTGATGGGAAATGTTCATCCTGGAGTTCAGTTACCGGTGGTGGACTGCAAGGATGTGTTTTGGGTCCACTGCTGTTTGTCATTTTTATAAATGACCTGGATGCAAGTGTAAAAGGATGGATTAGTGTCGGGGATTGGTACGAAAATATTCAGCCTTTGACTCACTCATATCGATCCAAATTAAAGAAAATGATTCATGCCACACAAGCCTTGAATTATTGACTGTTATATTCGTGAGCTCACGGGGAGAGACAAGTTGACCTAATGGTTACAAGTCACTCCTACAAGATAGAGAGTTGCGTGGTTATATCGATTACACTCACTGGGAACGTACAAGCAGACACTAATATGAAAATTAAAATGGGTCCCAGGCTTTAATATGTGACAAAATGGCTGTTTGGGTTATAACAAATCTCCCACAGTTAGAAAATTTGCAGATGACACTAAAGTCAGTGGGGTAATGGACAGTGCAGAAGGATGTTGCAGGTTACAGAGGGACATAGATAAGATGCAGAGGTGGGTTGAGACATGGCAAATGGAGTTTAATGAAGAAAGATGTGAGGTGAATAAATTGGAAGAAATAACAGGAATACAGAGTACTGGGCTAATGGTAAGGATCTTGGTAGTGTAGATGAGCAGAGAGATTTCAGTGTCTATGTGCATAGATTCCTGAATGCTGTCACCCAGGTTTTTAGGGTTGTTAAGAAGGCGTACGTGTGTTAGCCTTTATTTGTAGAAGGATTGAGTTTTGGAGCCATGAGGTCATGTTGCAGCTGGATGAAACTCTGGTATGGCCACACTTGGAGTATGATCGCTGCATTATGGGAAGTTGTGGAAGCATTGGAAAGGATTCAAAGGAGATTTACCAAGATGTGGCCTGGTATGGAAAGAAGGTCATGTGAGAAAAGGCTGAGTGACCTGAGGCTGTTTTTGTTAGATAGAAGAAGGTTAAGAGGTGACTTAATAGAGACTTACAGATGATAAGGGGACTAGATAGGGTGGACAGTGAGAGTCTTTTTCCTCTGATGGGGATGACTAGCACAAGGAACAAGGCTTTAAATTGAGGGGTGATAGATATAGGATAGCTATCAGAGGTAGGTTCTTTACTCAGAGAATAGGAAGGACGTGGAATGTCAGGGCCTCTATTGTACGAGGTTACCGGACATTTATTTTTCTCTCATTTGTCTTATTATTCAGTAGTAAGGACCTGCAACAATAGTAGACTCACCAACTTTAAGGGTGTTTAAATGGTCATTGGATGATAATGGAATAGGGTAGGAAAGATGGGCTTCAGATTGGTTTCAGAGATCGGTGCAACATCAAAGGCCAGAGGGCCTGTACTGCGCTGTAATGTTCTATGTTCTGTGTTCTGGGATTTACATATTAATGAACAGAAAACTGCAACCCATTCTTAAAGATGAAAGACTTAACAGCAATCTAGGTTTGTCCAATATATCATTTTGGCTGCATGACACTGTAATCTTTTGCTATAAGTTCTGTGTCTTATGGTCCAGCTCCACAGCTACCTGATGAAGGAGCAGCAGTCTGATCGCTAGTTCTTCTAAATAAACTTGTTGGACGATAACCTGGAGTTGTGTAATTGTTGTCCTCTTCAATCCAACATCAGCTCCTCCACATCTTTGTTATAAAGAACAGCAGTCCCTATCTTTGTTATTGAGAACAGCTATCCCTAGCACTGACATAGAGAAGAGCAGTACCTATCAATATTATAGAGAAAAGCAATTCCTGTCTTTCTTTATGATAGAAAATAGCAGTCCCTGTGTATATTACCATGAGCAGCAATTCCCTGCCTTAATTATATAAAACAGCATTTCTTGTCTTTATATGAGAGAACAGCAGTACCTGTGTATCTTGTCGAGAACAGTAATTGCTCCGTATGTTACAGTGAACAGCATTCCCTTTTGTAATGACAGAAAATAGCAGTTCTTGTCTTTCTTTAAGATAACAGCACTCCTTGTCCTTATTACAGAGAAAAATAGTCCCTGCCTTTATTATTAGAGCATAGCAGTCCCTGTGCATTTTACAGTGAACAGAATTCCCATGCAACCAGCAGTCCTTATCTTTATGAGTGATAACAGCATTCTTTGTCTTTATTATAAACAACAGAAGTCTGCCTTTATTACAGGGAACAGCAGTGTATTTCTTTATTGTAGATAACAACAGTCTCTGATTTTATTGTAGAGAACATTAGTTCCTGTCTTTATTATATTGACCAGCAGTCTCTATTGTTATGAAGAGGAACTGCAATTCCTGTCTTTATTGTGAATATCAGCCATCCCTGTTTTGTTACAGACAACAGAGAATGCTGTCTTTATTATAAAGAACTGCAGTCCCTGTCCTTGTTATAGAGAAGAGCAGTCCCTGTTGTTATGAAAGAGAACAGCAGTGCCTGTATAAGTGATAGAGCACAGTCCCTGTGTATATTATAGAGAACAGCAGTCCCTACCTTTATTAAAGTGAAAAGCAGTTCCTGTCTTTTTGTTAAGATAACAGCAGTCCATGTCTTTATTATCAACAACAGACATCCCTGTCTTTATTAAAAAGAACAGCAGTGTGATTATTTATTATAGACAACAGGAATCCCTTTACTGCAGAATCAGTGTCTCTGACTTTATTGCAGAAATCCCTGTGTTTATTACAGTGACCAGCAGTCCCAGTTGTTACAATGCAAAATAGTAGAGTCATGTCGACCAGATATTCTCAACCCAATCTAGTCCCACCTGCCAGCACCTGACCCACATCCTCCAAACCCTTCTTATTCATAAAACCATCCAAATGCCTCTTAAATGTTGCAATTGTACCAGCCTCTACCACTTCCTCTGGCAGCTCATTCCATACACATACCACCCTCTGAGTGAAAAAGTTGCCCCTGAGGTCTCTTTTATATCTTTCCCCCTCACCCTAAACCTATGCCCTCTAGTTCTGGACTCCCCAACCCCAGGGAAAAAACCCACGCCCCTCATAATTTTGTAAACCTCTATAAGGTCACCCCTCAGCCTCCAACGCTCCAGGGAAAACAGCCACAGCCTGTTCAGCCTCTCCCTATAGTTTAAATCCTCCAACCTGGCAACATCCTTGTAAATCTTTTCTGAACCCTCTGAAGTTTCACAACATCTTTCTGATAGGAAGGAGACCAGAATTGCTCGCAATATTCCAACAGTGGCCTAACCAATGTCCTGTACAGCTGCAACATGACCTCTCAACTCCAGTACTCAATACTCTGACTAATAAAGGAAAGCATACCAAATGCCTTCTTCACTATCCTATCTACCTGTGACTCCACTTTCAAGGAGCTATGAATCTGCACTCCAAGATCTCTTTGTTCACCAACACTCCCTAGGACCCTACCATTAAGTGTATAAGTCCTGCTAAGATTTGCTTTCCCAAAATGCAGCACCTTGCATTTATCTGAATTAAACTCCATCTGCCACTTCTCAGCCCATTGGCCCATCTGATCAAGATCCTGTTGTAATCCTCTTCGCTGTCCACTACACCTCCAATTTCGGTGTCATCTGCAAAATTACTAACTTCTAATCTAAAGCTGTATCTCTTCTGCTTGCATCCAAATCATTTATATAAATGACAAAAAGTGGAGGACCAATCCTTGTGGCACCTCACTGGTGACAGGTCTCCAGTCTGAAAAACAACCCTCCACCACCACACTCTGTCTTCCACCTTTGAGCCAGTTCTGTATCCACATGGCTAATTCTCCCTGTATTCTATGAAATCTAACCTTGCTAACCAGTCTCACATGGAGAACCTTGTCAAACGCCTTATTGAAGTCCATATAGATCACATCTACTGCTCTGCCCTCATCAATCCTCTTTGTTACTCCTTCAAAAAACTTAATCAAGTTTGTGAGACATGATTTCCCACACACAAAGCCATTTTGACTATCCCTAATCAGTCCTTGCCTTTCCAAACACATGTACATCCTGTCCCTCAGGATTCCCTCCAACAACTTGCCCATCACCGAGGTCAGGCTCACCGGTCTATAGTTCCCTGGCTTGTCCTTACCACCTTTCTTAAACAGTGGCACCACATTTGTCAACCTCCATTCTTCTGGAACTTTACCTATGACTATTGATGATACAAATATCTCAGCAAGAGGCCCAGCAATCACTTCTCTAGCTTCCCACAGAGTTCTAGGGTACACCTGATTAGGTCCTGGGGATTTATCCACCTTTATACATTTCAAGACATCCAGCACTTCCTCCTCTGTAATACGGACATTTTGCAAGGTGTCACCATCTATTTTGCTACTTTCTATATCTTCCACATCCTTTTCCACACTAAATGCTGATGCATGTGGATGAGGGTAGAGCAGTGGATGTAGTGTACATGGATTTTAGTAAGGCATTTGATAAGGTTCCCCATGGTAGGCTTATGCGGAAAGTCAGGAGGCATGGGATAGAGGGAAATTTGGCCAATTGGATAGAAAACTGGCTAACCGGTAGAAGTCAGAGAGTGGTGGTAGATGGTAAATATTCAGCATGGAGTCCAGTTACAAGTGGAGTTCCGCAGGGATCAGTTCTGGGTCCTCTGCTGTTTGTAATTTTTATTAATGACTTAGAGGAGGGAGTCGAAGGGTGGGTCAGTAAATTTGCAGATGATACAAAGATAGGTGGAGTTGTGGACAGTGAGGAGGGCTGTTGTCGGCTGCAGAGGGACTTAGATAGGATGCAGAGCTGGGCTGAGGAGTGGCAGATGGAGTTCAACCCTGCCAAGTGTGAGGTTGTCCATTTTGGAAGAACAAATAAGAATGCGGAATACAGGGTTAATGGTAGGGTTCTTGGTCAGGTGGAGGAACAGAGGGATCTTGGGGTCTATGTACATAGATCTTTGAAGGTTGCCACTCAGGTGGATAGAGTTTGTAAGAAGGCCTATGGAGTATTATCGTTCATTAGCAGAGGGATTGAATTCAAGAGTCGTGAGGTGATGTTGCAGCTGTACAGGACTTTGGTTAGGCCACATTTGGAGTACTGTGTGCAGTTCTGGTCGCCTCACTTTAGGAAAGATGTGGAAGCTTTGGAGAGGGTGCAGAGAAGATTTACCAGGATGTTGCCTGGAATGGAGAGTAGGTCGTACGAGGATAGGTTGAGAGTTCTCGGCCTTTTCTCGTTGGAACGGCGAAGGATGAGGGGTGACTTGATAGAGGTTTATAAGATGATCAGCGGAATAGATAGAGTAGACAGTCAGAAACTTTTTCCCCGGGTACAACAGAGTGTTACAAGGGGACATAAATTTAAGGTGAAGGGTGGAAGGTATAGGGGAGATGTCAGGGGTGGGTTCTTTACCCAGAGAGTGGTGGGGGCATGGAATGCGCTGCCCGAGGGAGTGGTAGAGTCAGATTCATTGGCGACCTTTAAGCGGCATTTGGATAGGTACATGGATGGGTGCTTAATCTAGGATAGAAGTTCGGCACAACATCGTGGGCCGAAGGGCCTGTTCTGTGCTGTATTGTTCTATGTTCTATGTTCTAAAATACTCGTTTAGTATCTCCCGCATTTTCTGCGGCTCCACACAAAGGCTGCCTTGCTGATCTTTGAGGGGTCCTATTCTCCCCCTAGTTACCCTTTTGTCCTTAATGTATTTGTAAAAACCCTTTGGATTCTCCTTAATTCTATTTGCGAAAGCTATCTCATGTCCCCTTTTTGCCCTCCTGATTTCTCTCTTAAGTATACTCCTACTGCCTTTATACTCTTCTAAGGATTCACTTGATCTATCCTGTCTATACCTTACACATGCTTCCTTCTTTTTCTTAACCAAACCCTCAATTTCTGTAGTCATCCAGCATTCCCTAAACCTACCAGCCTTTCCTTTCACCTTGACAGGAATGTGCTGTCTCTGGATTTTCGCTATCTCATTTCCGAAGGCATCCCATTTTCCAGCGAACATCTGCTCCCAATCAGATTTTGAAAGTTTTTTTTAGATTAGATTAGATTCCCTACAGTGTGAAAACAGGCTCTATGTCCCAACCAGTCCACACCGACCCTCCGAAAAGTAACCCACCCAAACCTATTTCCCTCTGACCAATACACCTAACACTACGGGCAATTTAGCATGACCAATTCACCTGACCTGCACATCTTTGGACTGTGGGAGGAAACCAGAGCACCCAGAGGAAACCCACGCAGACACGGGGAGAATGTGCAAACTCCACACAGTCAGTTGGCCAAGGCTGGAATTGAATCTGGGACCCTGATGCTGTGAGGTAGCAGAGCCATTGTGCCGCCCTAATACCATCAAAATTGGTCTTTCTCCAATTTAATCTTCAACTTTTAGATCTGATCTATCCATTTCCATCACTATTTTAAAACTAATAGAATTATGGCCACTGGCCCCAAAGTGCTCCCCCACTGACACCTCAGTCACCTGCCCTGCCTTATTTCCCAAGACTAGGTCAAGTTTTGCACCTTCTCTAGTAGGTGCATCCAATATTGAATCAGAAAATTGTCTTGTACGCACTTAATAAATTCCTCTCCATCTAAACCCTTAACACTATGGCAGTCCCAGTCGATGTTTGGAAAGTTAAAATCCCCCTACCATAACTACCCTATTATTCTTACAGATAGCTGAGATCTCCTTACAAGTTTGTTTCTCAATTTCCCTCTGACTTATTAGGGGGTCTATAATACAATCCCAATAAGATGATCATCCCTTTCTGATTTCTCAGTTCCACCCAAATAACTTCCCTGGATGTATTTCCAGCAATATCCTCCCTCAGCACAGCTAAATGCTATCTCTTATCAAAAACGCCGCTCCCCCTCCTCTCTTGCCTCCCTTTCTATCCTTCCTGTAGCATTTGTATCCTGGAACATTAAGCTGCCAGTCCTGCCCATCCCTGAGCCATGTTTCTGTAATTGCTATGATATCTCAGTCCCATGTTCCTAACCTTATCTGCCTTCCCTGTTAGGCCCCTTGCATTGAAATAAATGCAGTTTAATTTATTAGTCCTACCTTGTCCCTGCCTGCCCTGACTGTTTGACTCACTTCTGTTCTCAACTGTACCAGTCTCAGATTGATCTCTTTCTTCACTATCTCCCTGGGTCCCACCACCTCCCCCCCCACAGCCCCACCCCCAACCTTACCAGTTTAAATCTTCCCCAGCAGCTCTAGCAAATTTCCCCGTCAGTATATTAGTCCCCTTCGAATTTAGTTGCACACCGTCCTTCATGTACAAGTGACTTCTACCCCAAAAGAGGATCCAAAAATATGAATCCATCTCACCAACTCCTCAGCCCTGCATTCATCTGCTCTATCCTCCTATTCCTGCCTTCACTAGCTTGTAGCACTGGGAGTAATCCGATATTTCTACTCTCAAGGACCTCCTTTTTAAATTCCTGCCTAAGTCTCTGTAATTTTCCTTCAGAATCTCAACCTTTTCCCTTCCCTTCCAATGTGGACAATGACCTCTTACTGGCCCCTCTTCCCCCGTGAGAACATTCTGCACCCTCTGAGACATCCTTGATCCTGGCACCAGGGAAGCAACACACCATTCTGATTTTTCGCTGCTGGTCACAGAAACGTCTGTCTGTGCCTCGGACTAGAAAATCCCCTAAGACAATTGATTTCTTAGAACCCGACATACCCCTCATTGCATTTGAGCCTGTCTCAATACGAGAAAGTAGTCCGTCTCTTTATTACAGTGAATATAGAGAAAGTGCAGGGAATATAGAGTATATATTACAGAGAAATGTCTGTCAATATTATAGAGGACAGCAGTGCCTGTGTGCATTATACAGATCAGCAGGCCCTGTGTACGTAATGGAGAATATCAGTCCCTGTACATAGTATAGAGAACAGCATTGTCTGTCTATATTTTTGAGAACACCAGCACCAGCGTATAGTATGGAGAACACCAGTCTCTGTGCATATTATAGTGAACGGCAGTCCCTGTGTATATTACAGAGAACAGCAGTGCCTGTGTACATTATAAAGAACAGCAGTGTCTGTGTACATTATAGAGAGCAGCAGTCCTTGTGCATATTACAGCGAACGGCAGTCCCTGTGTATATTACAGAGAACAGCAGTCCTTGTGGATATTATGGAGAATGGCAATCCCTGTGTATACTATATAGAACAACAGCCCATGTCTATATTATAGAGAATAGCAAACCCTGTGTCTATTTTCGAGAGCAAAAGTACCTGTATATAATTTAGTGAAAAACAGTCCCAGTCTACATTATAGAGAACAGCAGTCCCTGGCTATATTAGAGAGAACAGCTGTCCCTGTGTATACTTAGGGAATGACAGTACCTGTCTCTTATAGAGAACAGCAGCCAATGCATATATTATACAGAACGGCAGTCCGTAGGTACAATAGAGAAATCAGCAGTCCCTGTGTATATTACAGAGAACAGCAGTCCCTGTGTATATTATAGAAAACAGTAGTCACTGTCTATAGATTAGATTTTTTTTAGATTACTTACACTGTGGAAACAGGCCCATTGGCCCAACAAGTCCACACCGACCCGCAACCCACCCAGGCCCCTACATTTACCCCTTACCTAACACTATAGACAATTTAGTATAGCCAATTCACCTAACCTGCACATCTTTGGACTGTGGGAGGAAACCGGAGCAAACCCACGCAGACACAGGGAGAATGTGCAAACTCCACACAGTCAGTCACCTGAGGTGGGAATTGAACCTGGGTCTCTGGCACTGTGAGACAGCAGGTGTAACCACTGTGCCACCATGCCACCCAACAAGATTATAGAGAACAACAGTCCCTGTGGATATTATGGAGAATGGCAATCCCTGTGTATACTATATAGAACAACAGCCCATGTCTATATTATAGAGAATAGCAAACCCTGTGTCTATTTTCGAGAGCAAAAGTACCTGTATATAATTTAGTGAAAAACAATCCCAGTCTACATTATACAGTCTACATATATTCTGGTGAACAGCAGTGCCTCTGTATAATATAGAGAACAGCAGGCACTGTGTACTTTTTGGAGAACAGTAATGTCTGTGAAAATGACAGAGTTTTCTTGACTTTTTCAGCAGCAGTTGGAGTGGGAGGAGTGACAGCAAGGATCAAAGGGCTGATGCGAAGGTAAATTTTAAAAGATATAAAAGTTTACTTCAGTCTCTGTCTATATTATAGAAAAGAGCAGTCCCTGTCTATATTAGGGAGAACAGCAGTCCCTAAGTATATTATGGAGAACAGCAGTCCCTGGGTATATTATAGAGAACAACTGTTCCTGTGTATATTTCAGAAAACAGCAGTGCCTGTGTATCGTACAGAGAACAGCAGATCCTGTGTAAAATATAGAGAACAGCAGGAACTGAACATATTATATACACCAGCAGATATTGTGTACATTATTGAGAACAGCAGTCCCTCTGTATATTACATGGAACAGCAGCACCTGTGTATGTTATAACAAAGAGCACTCCCCGTGTATATTGCAGAGAACAGCAGTTACTGGGTATGTTATACAGATTGTCAGTCCCTGTATACATTATAGAGAACTGCAGTCCCTGTCTATGATATAGAGATCAGCAGTGCCTGTTTATATGACAGAGAACAGTAGTCCCTGCTTTTGTTATAGAAAACAGCAGAGCCTCCAGCTGTCCCTCTCTATATTATAGACAATAGCCATCCCTTTCTATATTATAGAGAACAACAGTCCCTGTGTATATTATGGAGACTAGCAGTACCTGTATATGTTGTAGAGATCAGCAGTCCCTGAGTATATTACAGAGAGCAGCAGTGCCTTTGTATAATATGGAGAACATCTGTCTCTGTCTATATGACACAGAACAGCAGTCCCTGTGTATATTACAGAGAACAGCAGTACCTATGTATCTTTCAGAGCAGCAGTGCCTGTGTATCTTACAGAGAAGAGCAGTCCTTTTGTATATTAGAGAGAACAGCAGTCCCTGTGTATATACACAGAACAGCAGTCACTGTGCATATTATAGAGACCAGCAGTCACTGTGTACATTATTGAAAACAGCAGTCCCTCTGTATATTACAGAGAACAGCAGGTTCTATGTATACTACAAAGAATAGCTGACCCAGTGATTAATGGAGAAATCAGCAGTCCATATCTATATTATAGCGAAGAGCAGTCCCCGAATATAATATAGCGAACAGCAGTCACTGTGTACATCATAGAGAATAACAGTCCCTGTACATATTACAGAGAACAGTAGTCCCTGTCTTTGTTACAGAAAACAGCAAAGCCTCCAGTTGTCCTTCTCCACATTATAGACAACAGCCATTCCTTTCTATATTATAGAGACAACAGTCCCTGTGTATATTATAGAGAACAGCAGTACCTGTTTATGTTACAGAGAACAGCAGTCCCTGTGTATATTATGGAGACCTGCAGTGGCTGCGTATATTACAGAGAACAGCAGTCACTGTGTATATTATCAAGAACAACAGTCCCTGTGTATATTGTAGAGAGCAGCAGTCGCTGCATATATTATAGAGAACAGGAGTACCTTTGTATAATATAGAAAACAGCAGCCCAAGTGTATATTGCAGAGAACAGTAGTCCTTATCTACATTACAGACAACAACAGTGCCTGAGATTTTTATAGAGATCAACAATCCTTGTCTATATTAGAGAGAACAGCCATCCCTGGGTATATTTTAGAGAACATCCATCCCTGGGTATATTAGACACAACAGCAGTCCCTGTCTACATTATCAAGAATAACAGTGCCTACGTACATTGCAGAGAACAGCAGTGTCTGTATATATTACAGAAAACAGCATTCCCTGTGTATATTATGGAGAACAGCAGTCCTTGTGTATATTTTAGCAAAGAGCAGTCCCAGTGTATATTGAAGAGAACTGCAGTCCCTATGGATACTATAGAGAACAGCAGTGCCCTGTATATCATAAAGAATAGCAGTCCCTGTGTATATTACAGAGAACAGCTGTCCTGTGTATATTATAGAGCACAGAGGTGCCTGTATGTATTATGCAGAACAGTAGTCACTGTCTATTCAAAAAAGAACAGCAGTGCTTGTGTGTATACTAGAGAAGAACAGCCCCTCCCTGTCTATATTATAGGGAACAGCAGTGCTTATTTATATTATAGAGAACAGCAGTCCTGGTGTATATTAAAGGGAACAGCAGTCTTGGTATATATTATAGAGAACAGCAGTAATGGTGTATATTAGAGAGAACAGCAGTCCTGGTATATATTATAGAGAACAGCAGTCCTGGTGTATATTAGGGAGAAGAGCAGTCCTGTTGTATATTAGAGAGAATAGCAGTGCCTGTGTATATTATAGAGAACAGCAGTCCCTGTATATAATAGAGAATAGCAGTCCCTGTATATGTTAGAGAAAACAGCAGTCACTGTATTCTTTATAAAAACAGCAATGCCTGTGTATATTATGGAGTGTTCTTCACTTTGATCGGCGGAATTTGGAGTGAGTGGAGCGACAGCGAGGACCAGACAGCTGACAGGAACGCAAATGTTCGTAGATATCAAAGCTAATGTCAGGAGTTCTGCGTTTGTCACTTTTTCGGCAGCAGTTGGAGTTGGAGGGTGACAGTTTACGATGTAAAAGTTTACTTCAGAAGTTCACCATTCTTCACATTTTTTGGCGGCAGTTGGACTGGGAGCAGCAACAACAAATTTAAAAAGATATAAAAGCTTAATTCAGCAGTTCTGCATTCTGTGTCTCTTACAGAGACCAGCAGTCCCCATCTATATTATAGAAAAGAGACTCCCTGTCTATATTATAGAGAATAGCAGAACCTGTGTATATTACAGAGAACAGCAGTTCCTGTGTTTGTTCTAGAGAACACCAGTCTCTGTCAATATTATAAAGAACAGTAACACCTGTGTATATTATGGAGAACGGCAGTCCCTGTCTACATAGTAGAGAATAGCAGTCCCTGCATATATTATGCAGAACTGCAGTCCATGTCTATGTTACAGAGAACAGCATTGCTTGTGTATATTACAAGGAACAGCAGTCTGTGTGTATATAAAAGAGAACAGCAGTCCTGCTTTATATTATAAAGAACTGCAATTCCTGCCTATATTATACAGAACAGCACTCCCCATCTACATGGTCGAGAACATTCCCTGTGTATATAAGAGCATTCCCTGTGTATATAAGAGACAACAGTCCCTGCCGATACTAAAGAGAACAGGTGTCATTGCTTTTATTACAGACAACAGCAGACCCAGTTGAGAACAGCAGTCACTGTGTATATGATATAGAACAGCAGTCCTTATGTATATTACAGAGACCAGCAGTCCCTGTATATATTATAGAGAAAAGCAGAGTCTGTGTATATTATAGAGGACAACATTCCCTATAATAGAGAGCAGCAGTCTCTGAGTACATTATAGAGTACGGCATTCTCTGTCTGTATTTTCAAAAGCAGCAGTCCCTGTGTACAATACAGAGAAAAGCAGTCCCTGTGCATATGATAGATAACAGCACTCCCTTTGTATCTCAGTGAGAACAGCAATCTCTGTGTATATTATTGAGAACAGCAGTGCATATGTTTATTAGAGAGAATAGCAATTCCTGCCTATATTGTGGAGAAAAGCATGCCTGTTTATATGATAGAGCACACTAGTCCCTGTCTATATAACAGAGAACAGCAGTCGCTGAGTATATTATAGAGCAGTGACCGTGTATGTTACAGAGAACAGCGGTGCCTGTGCATATTAAAGTAGAGCAGGCCCTGTCATTTATACAGAGCACAGCAACTCCTGTGTATATTATAGAGAACAGCAGGTCCTGTCTATATTATAGACAACGGCAATGACTGTATATTATAGAGATCAACAGTCACTGTCTACATAATAGAGAACAGCAGTCCCTGTGTATATTAGAAAGACCAGTCCCTGGGTATGTTATAGAGAACAGCAGTCCCTGTGTATATTAGAAAGACCAGTCCCTGGGTATCTTATAGAGAACAGCAGTCCCTGTGTATATTAGAAAGACCAGTCCCTGGGTATGTTATAGAGAACAGCAGTCCCTGTGTATATTAGAAAGACCAGTCCCTGGGTATGTTATAGAGAACAGCAGTCCCTGTGTATATTAGAAAGACCAGTCCCTGGGTATGTTATAGAGAACAGCAGTCCCTGTGTATATTAGAAAGACCAGTCCCTGGGTATGTTATAGAGAACAGCAGTCCCTGTGTATATTAGAAAGACCAGTCCCTGGGTATGTTATAGAGAACAGCAGTCCCTGTGTATATTAGAAAGACCAGTCCCTGGGTATGTTATAGAGAACAGCAGTCCCTGTGTATATTAGAAAGACCAGTCCCTGGGTATGTTATAGAGAACAGCAGTCCCTGTGTATATTAGAAAGACCAGTCCCTGGGTATGTTATAGAGAACAGCAGTCCCTGTGTATATTAGAAAGACCAGTCCCTGGGTATGTTATAGAGAACAGCAGTCCCTGTGTATATTAGAAAGACCAGTCCCTGGGTATGTTATAGAGAATAGCAGTCCCTGTGTATATTAGAAAGACCAGTCCCTGGGTATGTTACAGAGAACAGCAGCCCCTGTGTATATTAGAAAGACCAGTCCCTGGGTATGTTATAGAGAACAGCAGCCCCTGTGTATATTAGAAAGACCAGTCCCTGGGTATGTTATAGAGAACAGCAGCCCCTGTGTATATTAGAAAGACCAGTCCCTGGGCATTTTATAGAGAACAGCAGTCCCTGTGTACATTAGAAAGACCAGTCCCTGGGTATGTTATAGAGAACAGCAGTCCCTGTGTACATTAGAAAGACCAGTCCCTGGGCATTTTATAGAGAACAGCAGTCCCTGTGTACATTAGAAAGACCAGTCCCTGGGTATGTTATAGAGAACAGCAGTCCCTGTGTATATTAGAAAGACCAGTCCCTGGGTATTTTATAGAGAACAGCAGTCCCTGTGTATATTAGAAAGACCAGTCTCTGGGTATGTTATAGAGAACAGCATTGCCTGTATATATTATAAGGATCAGCAATCCCTGTCTATATTATAGAGAACAGCAGTCCCTGTGTCTAATATAGCGAACAGCATTCTCTGTGTATATTATAGAGAACAGTAGTCCCTGTGCTTATTATAGTGAACAGCAGGGCCTGTGTGTATCATAGAGAACAGCAGTCCCTGTCCATGTTATAGAGATCATAAGTGCCTATGTATATTGTAGAGAATAGCAGTACCTGTCTGTATAATGGACAACAGCATTCCCTGTGTATATTAAAGTGAATAGCAGCCCCGTGAACATTATAGAGAACAGCATTGCCTGTGAATAGAATAAGGAACAGCAGTCCTCGAGTTTACTTTGAGAACAGGAGGCCCTGTCTATATTCTCACGGAGAGAGAGAGATCAGAGTGGTGCTGAAAAAGCACAGCAGATCAGGCAGCGTCTGAGGAGCAGGAACATCTGTCTCTGTGTATTTCACAGAGACACTAGTCCCACTCTACATTATAGAGGACAGCTGGTCCTGCTTTTATTAGAGAGAACAACTGTCCCCGTCTATATGGTAGAGACCAGCGGTCCCTGTCGATATTATAGAAAAGAGTATCCCTGTCTATGTTATAGAGAACAGCAGTTCCTGTGTCTATTCTAGAGAACAGCAGTTCCTGTGTATATTATGGAGAACGGCAGTCCCTGTCTACATAGTAGAGAATAGCAGTGCCTCTGCATATTGTAGAGAACAGCAGTGCCTGTGTACATTATGGAGCACAAAAGTCCCTGTCTATATGATTTTACAACAACAGTCCCTGGGTATATTATAGAGAACAGCAGTCCCTGGGTATATTATGGAGAACAGCAATCCCTGTACACATAGTAGAGAATAGCAGTGCCTGTGTCTGTTCTCGAGAGCACCAGTCTCTGTCAACAGTATAGAAAAGTACAATCGCTGTGTATATTGTAGATATTCGAAGTCCTTGTGAGTAATATAAAAATCAGTAGTCCATGTCTATTACAGAGAACAGCAGTGCCTGTGCATTGTATATAGAACAGCAGCAACTGTGTGTATTATGCAGAACAGCCGAGCCTGTCTGTGTTACAGAGAACAGCAGTGCCTGAGTATATTAGAGACACCAACAGTCCCTGTCCACATAATAGAGAACAGCAGTGCCTGAGTATATTAGAGACACCAACAGTCCCTGTCCACATAATAGAGAACAGCAGTGCCTGAGTATATTAGAGACACCAACAGTCCCTGTCCACATAATAGAGAACAGCAGTGCCTGAGTATATTAGAGACACCAACAGTCCCTGTCCACATAATAGAGAACAGCAGTGCCTGAGTTTATTAGAGACACCAACAGTCCCTGTCCACATAATAGAGAACAGCAGTGCCTATGTATAATATAGAGAACAGCAGTCTCTGCATATATTATGCAGAACTGCAGTCCCTGTCTATGTTACAGTGAACAGCATTGTTTGTGTATATTACAAGGAACAGCAGTCCCTGTCTATATTCTTGAGAACAGCAGTCTGTGTGTATATAATAGAGAATGGCAGTCCTGCTTTATATTATAGAGAACAGCAATTCCTGCCTATATCATAGAGAACAGCACTCCCCACCTACATGGTCGAGAACATCAGCACCTGTCTATATTATAGAGAACAGCAGTCCCTGTGTATATAAGAGACAACAACAGTCCCTGCCGATACTAAAGAGAACAGGTGTCATTGCCTTTATTACAGACAACAGCAGACCCAGTCTATGTAGCTGAGAACAGAAGTCACTGTGTATATGATATAGAACAGCAGTCCCTATGTATATTATAAAGAACAGCAGTCCTGTGTGTATTATAGAGAAAAGCAGAGCCTGTGTATATTGCCGAGAACAGCAGTCCCTGTGTATAAGGGACTGCTGTTATCTATAATAAAGACAGGGACAACTGTTCACTATCATATCAACAGGATCTGCTGTTCACTATAATATAGACAGGGTATGCTGTTCTCTGCATGATACTGCCATTTTCTCTAATTCAGAAAGGGACGCTGTTGTCTATAATAAAGAAAGGGACAGCTGTTCACTAATATCAACAGGGACTGCTGTTCTCTCAAAACCATACAGGCACTCTGTTCTCTATAAACTACACAGGGATGGCTGCTATCTCGAAACCATACAGGCACTGCTGTTCTCCATAATATAATCAG
Organism: Chiloscyllium punctatum; assembly: GCF_047496795.1. Classification (NCBI taxonomy): domain Eukaryota; kingdom Metazoa; phylum Chordata; class Chondrichthyes; order Orectolobiformes; family Hemiscylliidae; genus Chiloscyllium; species Chiloscyllium punctatum. Next base: position 56,946,324 of record NC_092770.1, on the reverse strand, counting down.
GCACTGCTATTCTCTGTAATATAAACAGGCGCTGCTGTTCTCTCTAAAATACTCCGGGACTGCTGTTCTCTATCACGTACACACGCACTGCTGTTCTCTCTAATATATACAGACAATGCTGTCCTCGATGTGAGACTCATGAACTGCTGTTTTCTTTAATGTAGACAGGCACTGTTGTTCTCTCTTATATACGCCAGGACTGCTGTTCTCTATTATGTTGATAGGAAATGCTGATTTCTATAATATACTCAGGCACTGCTGGTCTCTGTAATATAAACAGGGACTGCTTTTCTCTATTATCGACACAGGGAGTGGTCTTCTCCATAGGGATTCTTGTTGTCTATCGTATGGACAGTGACTCCTCTTCCGTACCTTTGACAGTGGCACTGCTGTTCTCTATGATATACACAGGGACCGCCATTCTCTGTAATATATGCAGGCACTGCTGTTCTGTATAATATACATATGGACTGCTGTTGTCTATAATATACATAGGGATGGCTGTCCTCTATAAGTAATCCATGGACTGCTGTTCTCTATTTTATACGCAGGGACTGCTATTCTCAATTATATTAACAGGGACTGCTGTTGTCTATAATAGAGACAGGTTGGCTGCTCTCTATAATATCATCAGGGACTGCTATTCTCTATAATATTGCAGGGACTACTGTTCTGTATAATATACACAGGGACTGCTGGACTGTATTATATAGACAGCGACTGCTGATCTCGATAATACGCACAGGCACTGCTGTTCTCGACTATATAGATGGGGCTGCTCTTGACTATAATTTCGGCAATGACACCTGTTCTCTATAATATGGGCAGGGTCTGTTGTCCTCTATAATATGCACAGGGATTTCTTTTCTCACAGGGACTGCTGTTCTCTTCAATATATACAGGGACTGCTGTTCTCACTAATTATCATGCATACTGCAGTTCTCAATAACATACCCAGGGACTGCTGTTCTCTATTATGTAGACAGGGACTACTGATCTCCATAATAGAAACAGGGACTGGTGTTCTTTCCAATATACGCAGGGATTGCTCTTCTCAATAATACACATAAGGATTGTTGTTCTCTATGTTATACACAGGGACTGATGAAGGAGCGTTGCTCCGAAAGCTAGTGTGCTTCCAATTAAACCTGTTGGACTATAACCTGGTGTTGTGTGATTTTTAACTTTGTACACTCCAGTCCAACACCAGCATCTCCAAATCATGACAACAGTCACTGTTGTTCTCTATAATACAGATAGGGGCCGCTGTTCTCTCAAATAGAGAGAGAGAGACTTGTGCTCTGTAAGATGCACAGAGACTGCTCATCTCAATAATATACACAGGGACTGCTGTACTCTATTATGTAGACATGGATTACTTAACTCCATAATTAACACAAGTTCTGCTGTTCCCTATAGTATAGAAAGGGACTGCTGTTCTCAACAATAGACACAGGGTCTGCTGTTCCCGTCAGCCCTCGCTGTTGCTCCTACCACGCCAACTGCCACCAAATAAAAGTGAAGAACACTGAACAATATAGACAGGGACTGCGAGCCCCCATAATATACATAGGCACTGCTGTTCTCTATTGCTTAGACAGAGATTGTTGTTCTCTACAATATTCTCTGGGACACCCGGACCAACCAACCCAACCACCCCGTAGCCCAACACTTCAACTCCCCCTCCCACTCCACCAAGGCCATGCAGGTCCTTGGACTCCTCCATCGCCAGACCATGGCAACACGACGGTTGGAGGAAGAGCGCCTCATCTTCCGCCTGGGAACCCTCCAACCACAAGGGATGAACTCAGATTTCTCCAGTTTCCTCATTTCCCCTCCCCCCACCTTGTCTCAGTCAAATCCCTCGAACTCAGCACCGCCTTCCTAACCTGCAATCTTCTACCTGACCTCTCCGCCCCCACCCCACTCCGGCCTATCACCCTCACCTTGACCTCCCTCCACCTATCGCATTCCCAACGCCCCTCCCCCAAGTCCCTCCTCCCTACCTTTTATCTTAGCCTGCTGGACACACTTTCCTCATTCCTGAAGAAGGGCTGATGCCCGAAACGTCGATTCTCCTGTTCCTTGGATGCTGCCTGACCTGCTGCACTTTTCCAGCAACACATTTTCAGTTCTCTACAATATACACAGGGACACCGATTCTATGTAACATAGATAGTGACTCCTCTTCTTAATAATAGACAAAGGGACTGACGTTGTGTATTATATAAAGACGGACTGCTGTTCTTTGTAATATACACACGTGCTGCTCTTGTCTGTAATATACACGTGGTCTGCTGTTCTCTCTAATATACACAGGAGCTGCAGTGCTCAATAAAAATGACAGACAGATGTTCACTTTAATATACAGAGGCAATGCTGTTCTCTGTAATGTACACAAAGCCTGCTGTCTCTATACTATAAACAGGGACTGCTGATCACTTCAATATACACAGACACAGCTGTTCTGTATTATATCAACAGGGGCTGCTGTTCTCGATAACAGACACAGGGACTCCTGTTCTACATAACGTAGATAGTGTCTTCTGGTCTCTATAGTGCACACAGGGACTGACGTTCTCTAAAATATACACAGGCACTGCTGTTCTCTCTCATGTACACAGGCACTGCTGCTCTCTGTAATATGCCCAGGGACTGCTGTTCTCCATCATATAGTCAGGGACTGCTTTTCTCTGTAATATACACAAGCACTGCTGTTCCCTGTAATATGAAGAGGAACTGCTGTTCACTACAATATACACATGGACTGCTGTTCTCTACAATATAAACAGAGACTGCAAATTTCTATCAAATACACAGGAATGGCTGGACTCTGTAATATATACATGAACTGCTGTTTGCTCTAATATACACAGGGATCACTGTGGTCAATGAAAATGACAGGGACAGCTGTTCACTTTAATATACAGAGGCACTGCTATTCTCTGTAATATACATGGGATTGCTGTTCTCTATAATACACACAGGGACTGATGTTCTCTGTGATATACACAGGCATTGCTGTTCTCCATAATATAAACAGGCACTGTTGTTCTCTATAATATGCACAGAGACAGCTGTTCTCTATTATATAGACAAGGATTGCTGTTCTCGATAATATACACAGGCACCGCTGTTCTCTATAATACAGACAGGCACTGCTCTTCTCTCCAGCATACACAGTGACTGCTGTTTTCTTTAACATAAACAGGAATTGCTGTTCTCTACATTAGATTAGATTCCCTACAGTGCGGAAACAGGCCCTTCGGCCCAACCAGTCCACACCAACCCTCCGAAGAGTAACCCACCCAGACCCATTTCCCTCTGCACCTAGCACCATGGACAATTTAGCGTGGCCAATTCACCTAACCTGCACAATCTTTGGACTGTGGGAGGAAACCAGAACACCCGGAGGAAACCCACGCAGACACAGGGAGAATGTGCAAACTCCACACCTGGTGCTGTGAGGCAGCAGTGCTAACCACTGAGCCACTGTGCCGCCCTAAATTATATACAAGCACTGCTGCTCTCTCGAATATACACATGGGAGGGGGGGAATTCAAAATGGCAGCAATCCAGTAAGTCCAAGTTTCCTGAGCTCTGCCCAGGACCCAGGCAAAGTGGGATACCCACTCTCACATTTTAAACCACTAAAAATAGCTTCCTACAGCCATTTTGCACCAAACTTCAGCAGTTTAGTACATTTTTAAATGACCAAAGGAATCACAGAGTTTGCAACACGCAGGAACCCCTACCCACCACTCTCCCCTTAGCATCCCCCCCCCCCTCCCCAGCAGCAGCAGCCCCCCTGTGGGCCACCCTGGTGGACTTACCTGCAGAGGTGAGCCTGAGCTTGGAGCTTGTAAAGCAGAGTTGCAGAAGCATGACCGGGAAATCGAGAAACTCAGGCAGCGAGTTGGAGGGGAGGAGCAACGAGCCGTGGCCTCCAAGACTGCTGCTGAATCTTCCGTGGGTCAGGTCCAGGCTCTGGAACGTCGAGTGAGGACCTTGGAAGAATAGATTGATGACCTCGATACTCGAGGTCGTCAGAAAAATATTCAGTTGCTGGGCCTTCCCGAACAGGAGGAAGAAGGCCAGCTTGTGGATCTTTTGGAGCAGTGCCTCCCACAACTGCTGAGGCTGGAGTCGGGACTGGGCCATGTGCAAGTTGAGCGGGCCCACTGGGTTGCTGTTCGCAGGCCCAAGTCGGACCAGCACCTCCACCCGGTCCTAGTGCGACTTCAGCTCTACAGGGATAAGCAAATGCTACTGGAGGCCTCCAGAGCTTTGGGGAAGGATCCCCAAGCTATGGTATATAAAGGATCCAAAATAATGCTGTTCCAGGATTTCTCTCCGGTATGTAAGAGGAAGGTGTTTGACAAGGTAAAGAAACGTCTGAGGGATTTACATATTCAGTACTCCTTGACATACCTAGCAACGCTTTGCCTCAGTAATGGAGGGTCTGTGTCTAATTTCGGTTCACCGGAAAAAGCAAAAGAATTTTTGCATGCTCTTAAATAGACTGAAGGAATTGAATTATATGGACAATTATTTTTCTTCTTTAGCCACTTATTTTTTCTCTCCTCCTTCCCCCGTTTCTTAGATTAGATTAGATTCCCTACAGTGTATAAACAGGCCCTTCGGACCAACAAATCCACACCGACCCTCCGAAGAGTAACCCACCCAGACCCATTTCCCTCCGACGAATGCACCTAACACTATGGGCAATTTAGTACGACCAATTCACCTAACCTGCACATCTTTGGACTGTGGGAGGAAACTGGAGCACCCGGAGGAAATCCACGCAGACACTGGGAGAACGTGCAAACTCCACACAGACAGTCACCTAAGGCTGGGACCGAACCTGGGACCCTGATGCTGTGAGGCAGCAGTGCTAACCACTGAGCCACCATGCCGCCCAATCTTCTTTAGAGTGACACGTGGCAGCATATCATCTTTTCCTTGTCTTTTATTTATAATTTGCTTGGTTTATCTAGTTGCTGGGGGCTGTTTTTGAATTTTTTAGAGTTTTCCTTGAATATTTTCTGAGACTGTAATTTTATATATATATATTCATGATGCTGCTTTGTTAAGAATGCCTATGGTAATACTATGGAGGGAATGGACTCGATGCCCACTTTTAATTTCCTTGTTATAAGACATTGGTATTTGTTCATTTCCTGTGGTATACACAGGCACTGCTGTTCTCTATAATATACACATGGACTGCTGTTCTCTATTATATAAAGAGACTACAGTTCTCTATCAAATACACAGGGACTACTGTTCTTTCTAATATACTCACGTACTGCTGTTCTCTGTGATATACACAGGGAATGTTGTTCTCTGTAATATAGACAGGGACTGCTGTTCTCTATAATGTAGACAGTATCTGCTATTCTCTGTGATATACACAGGCACTGCTGTTCTCTATAATATAGACAGAGACTGCTCTTCTCTCCAATATACACAGTGATTTCTGTTCTCTATAATATAGACAGGAACTGCTGTTCTCTATAGTACATACAGGCACTGCTATTCCATGTAATATACATAGGCACTGCTGTTCTCTACATGCTGTTCTCTCTAATAAGGACAGAGCCTGCCATTCGCTATCAAATAAACAGAGACTGCTCATTCTCTATAATATACACAGGGACTGCTGTTCTCTACAATATAAAGAGACTACAGTTCTCTATCAAATACACAGGGACTACTGTTCTCTCTAAGATACTCACGTACTGCTGTTCTCAGTAATATGCACAGGGAGTGTTGTTCTCTGTAATATAGACAAGGACTGCTGTTCTCTATAATATGGTCAGAGTCTGCTACTCTCTGTGATATACACAGGCACTACTGTACTCTCTAATATACACAGGCACTGCTGTACTCTCTAATAGACACAGGCACCGCTGTTCTCTATAATATGAACAGGGACTGCTCTTCTCTATTGAACATACAGGCAATGCTATTCCCATGTAATATACGTAGGCACTGCTGTTCTCTACATGCTGTTCTCTATAATAAGGGCAGAGCCTGCCATTCTCTATCAAATAAACAGAGACTGCTCGTTCTCTATAATATCAACAGGGACTGCTATTCTCTCTAATATGCGCAGGGATTGCAGTTTTCAACAATATACACAGGGACTACTGTACTCTATTATATAGACAGGGACTGCTGTTCTCTATAATAAACCAGGTTCTGCTGTTCTCTATAAGACACATAGGGACCTCTGTTCTCTGCAATACAGACAGGGACTGCTATTCTTGATAATATAAGCAGCATCTGCTGTTCTCTGGAGCATATATAGGTGCTGCTGTTTTCTGTAATACATACAGGCATCACAGGTATCTGTGACATACATGGGGGCTACTGTTCACTATAATATACACAGGGACTGCTGTTCTCTATATTATACACAGGGACTGCTGTTCTCCGTAGTATATAAGGGGACTGTTGTTCTCTATATTATACACAGGGACTGATGTCCTGTATAATAAGGACAGAGTCAGCTGTTGTCTCTAACATCCACAGTGTCTGCTGTTCTCAATAAGATACACAACGAGTGCTATACTGTATTATGTTGATAGGTTCTGCTGATCTCGATAATTTTCACGGGCACTGCTGTTCTCTATTAGAGAGAAAGGGCCTGTTGTTCCCGCTGGCTCTCTGATCCTCGCTGTCGCTCAACCCATGCCAACTGCCATGAGAAAAAAATGAACACCGCTGCACTATATACACAGGGACTCCATAATATACTCAGACACTGCTGTTCCTGATAACCTAGACAGTGACAGCTGTTCTCTATAATATACAAAGAGACACCTGTTCTATGTAATAGAGACAGCAACTCCTGTTCTCGAGAATACACACAGGGACTGCCGTTCTCTATAATATGCACAGAGAATGATATTGTCTACATTATACACATGCACTGGTGTTCTCTATAAGATACACAAGCACTACTGTTCTCTACTATATACACTGGGACTGCCGTTTTCTATAATGTACATAAGGAATGCTGTTGTCTTTGATATACACAGTGACTGCAGTTCTCTATAATTTACACCAGGACTGCTGTTCCATATAATAGTGACGCAGACTGCTGTTCTCTATAATACACACAGGGACTGCTGTTCTATATAATATACACAAGGAATGCCGTTCTCTATAATTTACACCAGGACTGCTGTTCCATATAATAGTGACACAGACTGCTGTTCTCTGTAATACGCACAGGGACTGCTGTTCTGTCTTATATAAACAGCGAATGCTGATCTTGATAAAAACGCAGGCACTGCTGTTCTCGAAAATATACGTAAGGCCTGCTGTTCTCTACTATATAGACAGGGGTTGCTGTTGTCTTTAATGTCGGCAATTACAACTGTTCTCTATAATATCGGCAGAGACTGTTGTTCTCCATACAAAGGGACTGCTGTATTCTATGATATAGACAGGGAGTGATGACCTATACATTTTTTCACAGGCACTGCTGTTCTCTATTGTATAGACAGTGACTGCTGTTCTCGACAATAGACACATGGATTGCTGTTATAGTCGGCCCTCGTTGTCGCTCCTTCCACAGCAACAGCCGCCGAAAAGAAGTGAAGGACTCTGAACTATACAGACAGGTACTGCGAGTCTCCATAACATACTCAGGCACTGCTGTTCTCTGTATTTTAGACAGGGACCGCTGTTCACTATAATATGCACAGGGATACCTGTTCGAAATATCATAGACAGTGACTCCTATTCTCTATAAAAGAAACAGAGACTGCCGTTCTTGATAAGACACATAGGCACTGCTGTTCTCTCTAATATACACAGGGACTGCTGTTCTCTCTCATATACTGAGGGAATGTGGTTCTTTCTAATATACATTGGGACTACTGTGTTCTATAAAAATGGCAGGGATAGCTGTTCACTTTAATACACACAGGCACTGCTGCTCTCTGTAAAATGCATAGGTAATGCTCTTCTGTGTAATTTAGCCTTTCTCCATAATATATATTGAGACTGCTGTTCTCTGTTATATAGACAGGAACTGCTGTTCTCTATAATATACAAAGGCACCGCTGTTCTCTATAATACACACGGGGACTGCTATTCTCTATAATACAGACAGAGGTTGCTGTTCTCTGTAATGTAACAGGCAGTGCTGATCTCTATAATATAATCAGGGACTGTTATTTTCTATAATATACACAGAGACTGCTCTTCTCTATTTTATAGACAGGGACTGCTGTTCTCCAAAATATACACAGGCACCATTATTCGTTACAGTACACACAGGGACTGCTGTTCTCTGTCATATACACAGGCACTGCTGTCCTCTGTAATATTCAGAGGGACCGTTGATTCTATAATCTACACTGGGGCAGCTATTCTCTTTATAATACACAGGGACAGTTGTTCTCTACATTATATACAGATTCTGCTGTTCTCTGCAATTATACAAGCAGTACTGTCCTCTGTAATATAGAGAGGGTCTGCTCTTTTCCATATTTATATACAGGCATTGTTGTTCTCTGCAATATACACCAGTACTGCTGTCCTCTGTAATATACATAAGCACTGCTGTTTTAAATAATATTGCCAGGGACTGCACTTCTGTATATTATGTACAGGCAGGCACTGCTGTTCTCCGTAACATACACAGGGACTACTGTTCGTTATAATATACACAGTGACTGTTATTCCCTATAATATACACAGGGGTTGCTGTTCATTCTAATTTTCACAGGTACTGCTGTCATCAATAGCATACGCAGGGACTGTGGTTCTATGTTATGTAGGCAGGGAGTGCGGATCTCTACAATAGACACAGGGACTGCCGTTCTCTCTAAAATGCTCAGTGAATGCTGTTCTGAATAAGACACACAGGAACTGCTATTCTGTCTAATTTTCTCAGGGACTGCTGTTCTCAATAGTATACAATGGCACAGGTTTTCTCTATATTATAGACAGAGACTGCTGTTCTTTCTAATAGAGACAGGGACTGCTGCTCTCTCTTATATGCGCAGGAATTACTGTTCTCAGTAATATATTCAGGGACTGTTATACTCTATGATATAGACAAGGAGTACTGATTTCTATAATTTTCACAGGCACTGCTGTTTTCTATTGTATAGAAAGGGACTGCTATCCTCGACAATAGACACAGGATCTGCTGTTATCATCGGCCCTCGCTGTCACTCCTACCACAGCATCTGCCGCTGAAAAAAAGTGAAGAACGCTGAACTATGTAGACAGGGACTGCGAGTGTCCATAATATACACAAGCACTGCTGTTCTCAATCATTTCGACAGGGATTGTTGTTGGCTATAATATACACAGGGGCACTTGTTCCAAATAACACAGACAGTAACTCCAGTTCTCTATAATAGAAACAGAGACTGCTGTTTGCTCTAATATACACATGGACTGCTGTTCTATATAACATTAACAGGGACTGCCATTGTCAATAATATACACAGACGCTGTTGTTCTCTCTAACATGGACAGGGACAGCTGTTCACTTTGATATACACAGGTACTGTTGTTCTCTCTAATATGTACAGGAACTGCTATTGTCTATAATATAAACAAAGACTGCCATTCTCTAACAAATACACAGTGATTGCTGTTTTTGATAATATACACAGGGACTGCTGTTCTCACTAATATACACAGGGACTGCTAATCTCTCTCATGTACCACAGGGAATGCGGTTCGTTCTGAAATACACTGGGAATGCTGTGCTCTATAAAATGACAGGGCCAGCTGTTCACTTTAATTAGACTAGATTAGATTAGATTACTTACAGTGTGGAAACAGGCCCTTCGGCCCAACAAGTCCACACCGCCCCGCCGAAGCGCCACCCACCCATACCCCTACATCTACCCCTTACCTAACACTACGGGCAATTTAGCACGGCCAATTCACCTGACCTGCACATCTTTGGAGTGTGGGAGGAAACCGGAGCACCCGGAGGAAACCCACGCAGACACGGGGAGAATGTACAAACTCCACACAGAGAGTCGCCATATACGCAGGCACTGCTGTTCTCTGTAATATGCATAGGTAATTCCTTCCTCGATAATTTTGTCAGGGACTACCTTTCTCCATAATATGGACAGAGACTGCTGTTCTCTATAATATAGACAGGGATTGCTATTCACTACAATTTACACAGAGACTGCAGTTCGCTGTTTTACAAACAGGGACTGCTATTCTCTATAATATACACAGGCACTGCTGTTCTCAAAAGTACACACAGGGACAACTGTTCTGTACAATACAGACAGGAACTGCTGTTCTCTACAATACACACAGTGACTGCTGTTCTCTAAATTATTGACAGGAACTCCTGTTCTCTGTATTATATACAGGCCTTGCTGTTCTCTATAATATACACAAGGACTACTGTTCGCTATAATATACATAGGCACTACTATTCGCTATATTATACACAAGGACTGCTGTTCTCTAAATTGCCTTTCTCCATAAGATACAGAGAGACTGCTGTTCTCTATTAAATAGATAGGGATTGCTGTTCTCTATAATAGTGATAGGGACTACTGTATTCTGTAATATCCACAGGCACTGCTGTTATCTATGATATTAACTGGTACAGCTGTTCTCTATAATACACTGCTGTTGTCAATTATATAGACAGGGTTTGCTGTTCTCGACAATATACCCAGGCACTGCTGGTCAATATAATATACACAGGGACAGCAGTTCTCTGTAATTTGTAAAAAAAACTGTTATTCCATATAAAAGTGACATGGACTGCTGTTCCCTGTAATAAACACAGGGACTGCTGTTCTCCATAATGTATATCAGGACTGCTGTTCTCTATTACGTAGACAGGGGCTGCTGTTTTCTATAATGTCGGCAATGACACCTGCTCTCTATAATATAGACAGGGACAGCTGTTCTCCACCATATAGACAGAGACTACTGATTCATGTAATATAGGCAGGAACAGCTAAACCCTATAATTTACATAGATAGTGTTGTTCCCTATAATATACACGGGTACTGCTGTTCCCGATAATACCATCAATAATATACACATTCTCAATAATATACACAAGAGACAACTGTTCTCTATTATATAGACAGGGACTGCTTTTATCTATAACATACACAGATTCCACTGTTCTCTATAATACAGACAGGGACGTCTGTGCTCTGCAATACACACAGTGACTGCTGTTCTCATAATACAGGCAGGAAATGATGTTCTCTGTAGAATATACAGGAACTGCTGTTCTGTGATATGCAGAGGGACTGTTGTTCTCTATAATATACACAGGGAATGCTGTTCGCTATAATATACATAGGGACTGGTGTTCGCTATTTTATACACAAGGACTGCTGTTCCCTATAATATAGCCAGGGAACTGCCTTTCTCCATAATGTATACATAATATGGACAGGTACTGCTATGCTCTGTAATATACACAGGCTCTGCTGTTATCTACAATATTAATCAGGTGCAGCTGTTCTCTATAATATACACAAAGACTGTTACCAATTATATAGACAGGACTTGCTGCTCTCTATGCCATACACAGGCACTGTTCCCAATAATATTGTCAGGGACTGGTGTTCTCAATTATATAGACTGTGAGTGCTGTTCTCCACAATATGCAAAGTGATGGTTGTTTTCTATAACAGAGACAGGGACAGTTGTTCACCATGATATCAAGAGGGACTGTTGTTCTCTACAGTATACACAGAGACTGCTGTTCTCTCTAATATAGACAGGGACAGCTGTTCTCCACCATGTAGACAGGGACTATTGGTTTCTATAATATACACAAGCACTGCTGTTCTCCATAATATAGACAAGAACTGCTATTCACTATGTTTTATACAGGCACTGTTGTTCTCTGTAATATACACAGGGACTGCTGTTCACTATTATTTAACAGGGATGGTCGTTCCCTTTAAAACAGATAGGGGCTGTTGTTCTCTACCATATACACAGTCACTGCTGTTCTCTACAATACAAACAGGAACTGCTGCTCGCTACACAATATACACAAGCACTGCTATTCGTCATATAATACACAAGGACTGCTATTCTCTATGTATACGCAGGTTCTGCTATTCTCTGTAATATACACAAGCAGTATTGTTTTCTATAATATGGACAGGCACTGCTGTTCTATGCAATATACACAGACACATACACAGGGATGCTGTTCACTATAATGTACACGGTGACTGCTGTTCTCTTTAATTTTCAAAGTGACTGTGGATCACAATAGCATATGGAGGGACTGCTGTTCTCTATATTATATACAGAGACTGCTATTCTGTCTAATTTTCGCAGACTGCTGTTTTCAATATTATACACAGGCACTGGTGCTCTCTATAATATAGACAGGGACTGCTGTTCTGTCTAACAGAGGCAGGGACTGCTGTTTTCTCTGAAATGCGCAGGTATTCCTCTTAATAATATACACAGGCATTGCTGTATTCTATTATGTAGACAGAGTCTGCTGATCTCGAACATTTTCACATATGGAGCTGTTCGCTATTATCTAGAAAGGGACTGCTGTTGTCTACAATAGACACAGGGACTGCTGTTAGTGTCGGCCTCGCTTCACTCCTACCACCCCAAATGCTGCTAAAGAAAAGTGAAAAATGATATAGACAGGGACTGCAAGTCCATAATATACTCAGGCACTTCAGTTCTCTGTAATTTAGACAGGGACTGCTGTTCTCTATAACATACAGTGACTCCTATTCTCTATAATATACACATGGACTGCTGTTCCTTATGATATAAACAGTGACTGCCATTCTCAATAATATACAGAGGCACTGTGTTCTCTCTGATATACACAGGCACTGCTGTTCTCTGTTATATACACAGGGACTATAGTATAGTCAGGGACTGCTTTTCTCTGTAATATACAAAGACATTGTTGTTCTCTATAATATGAACAGTGACTGTTGTACACTACACTTTAAACAGAAACCACAGTTCTTTACCTAATACACAGGGACTGCTGTCTCTTTAATATACACAAGCATTGCTATTCTATCTAATATACACAGGGACTGCTGTTCTCTATAATATATGCGCAGGGATTGCGGTTCTCTCTAATAAATCTGGGACTGCTGTGCTCAATAAAGGTGACAGGGACAGCTGTTCACTTTAATATACACAGGCACTGCTGTTCTCTATAATATGGTCAGGTACTGCCTTTCTCCATAATATACACATGGGCTGCTGTTCTCTATAATATACACATTCTGTAATATAGACATGATCTGCTGTTCTCTCTATTATATACCGGCACTGCTGTCCTCTGTAATATACACAGGCACTGCTGTTCTCTGTAATATATACAGGGACTATAGTATAGTCAGGGACTGCTTTTCTCTGTAATATACACAGGCACTGCTGTTCTCTGTAATGAATACAGGGACTGCTGTTCTCTTAAATATACACAGGAACTGCTGTTCACTATAATATACACAGGGACTGCTGTTCTCTGTACTCTACACAGGCATTGCTGTTCTCTATAACAGAAACAGCAACTGCTGTTGTCTGTAATATACACAGATCCTACTGTTCTCCATTATATTGACAGAGACTGTTGCTCTCTATAATATACAAAGGCACTGCTGTTCTCTATAATACACATAGGGACTGGTATTCTCTATAATACAGACAGGGACTGCTGTTCTCAGTAATATACTCAGGCACTGCTGTTCTCGATATTATAGACGGGGACTGCTGTTATTTGTAGTATACACAAGGACTGCTGTTGACGAGATATACACAAGGACTGCTGTTCGCTATAATATACATAGAGACTGCTGTTCTCTATAATATAGTCAGGAACTGCCTTTCTCCATAATATACACAGAGACTGCTGTTTTCTATTATATAGACAGGGACTGCTGTTCTCTCATATACACAGGAACTGTTGTTATCTATCTTATAAACAAGGACAGCTGTTCTCTATAATATACACAGGTACCACTATTCTTTATACTACACACAGGGACTGCTGTTTGATTAGATTAGATTACTTGCAGTGTGGAAACAGGCCCTTTGGCCCAACAAGTCCACACCAACTCTCTGAAGAGCTATCCACCCAAACCCATTCCCCTACATTTAACCCTTCACCTAACACTACAGGCAATTTTGCATGGCCAATTCACCTATTCCCCATTGCTATTCTCCATAATATACACATAGGGACTGCTGTTCTCTATTATATTGATAAGTACTGCTGATCACTACAATATACACAATGACTTCTGTTTTTTTGTAATATAGACAGGATCTGCTGTTCTCTATATTATATACGGGCACTGCTTTCCTCTGTACTAAACACAGGCACTGCTGCTCTCTGTAATGTACCCAGGGACAGCTGTTTTGTTAAATATACACAAGGACAGCTGTTCACTATAATATAAACAGAGACTGCTGTTCTCTCCAAAATTTGCAGCGACTGTTGTTCTCTATGATATAGACAGGCACCGCTGTTCTCTACCATACACACAGGGGCTGCTATTCACTATATTACAGACAGAGACTGCTGTTCTATGTAATATACGTAGGGACTGCTGTTCATCTTATTATACACAGGCACTGCTGTTCTGTATAAAATAGTCAGGAACTACCTTTTTTCATACAGAAACTACTGTTTTCTATTATATAGACAGGGACTGCTGCTCTCTGTAATACACACAGGGACTGCTGCTCTCTGTAATACACTCAGGCACTGCTATTCTCTATAATACACACCGGGACTGCTGTTCTCCACAATATACACAGTGACTTCAGTTTTCTCTAATATAGACAGGACCTGCTGTTCTCTATATTATACACAGGCACTGCTGTTCTCTGTAATATACACAGGCACTGCTGTTCTCTGTAATGTGCACAGGGACTGCTGTTCTGTTAAATATACATAGGGACTGCTGTTCTTTCATTTTTGCAGGGACTGCTGTCCTCTAGGTAGACAGGGACTGCTGAACTCTATCATAGACTCTGGGACTGCTATTCTCTCGAATATATGCAGGGATTGCTGTTCTCCATAATATACACAGGTAGTATTCTTCTCATATACACATGGTGTGTTGTTCTCTCTTATATACACAGGGACTGCTGTTCGCATAATATACACAGCGACTGCTATTCTCTGTAATATAGTCAGGGGCTGCCTTTCTCCATAATATACACAGAGACTATTGTTTTCTATTATATAGACAGGGACTGCTGTTATCTATAATATACACAGGTACCGCTGTTCTCTACAATACACACAGGGACTGCTGTTTTCTATTACATAGACAGGGACTGCTGTTATCTATAATATACACAGGGACTGCTGTTTTCTATTATATAGATAGGCACTGCTGTTCTCTATAATATACACAGTTTCTGTTGTTCTCCACCTGACACACAGGAACCTCTGTTTTCTATAATACAGACAGTGACTGCTGTTCTCCACAATATACACAGTGACTTCTGTTTTCTGCAATAGACAGGATCTAATGTTCTTTATATTGTATACAGACACTGCTGCTCTCTGTAATGTACACATGGACTGCTGTTCGCTATAATATACATAGGGTCTGCTGTTCGTCATATTACACACAGGGACAACTGTTCTGTATAAAATAGTCAGGGACTACCTTTCTTCATAATATACACAGAGACTGCTATTTTCTATTATATAGACAGGGACTCCTGTTCTCTGTAATATACTCAGGCACTGCTGTTTTCTATAATACATACAGGGACTGCTGTTCTCAACAATATACACAGTGACTTCTTTTTTTGTAATATAGAGAGGATCTGCTGTTCTCTATAGTATATACAGGCACTGCTTTCCTCTGTAATATACACAGGTACTGCTGTCCTCTGCAATGTTCACAGGGACCGCTGTGTATATTTAACATTCTGTTAAATATACACACGGACTGCTTTTCGCGATAATATACACAGGGACTGCTGAACTCTATAACAGACTCAGGGACTGCTATTTTCTCGAAATATATGCAGGGACTGCTGTTCTCCATAATACACATAGGCAGTCTTCTTCTCTCTAATATTAGACAAAAGTGAGGGCTGCAGATGCTGGAAATCTGAGTCTAGATTAGAGTGGTGCTGGAAAAGCACAGCAGGTCAGGTAGCATCCAAGGAGCAGGAAAATCAACGTTTTGGGCAAAAGCCCTTCATCAGGATTGAAGGCAGGGAACCTCCAGGGTGGAGGGATAAATAGGAGGGGGGGTGGGGCTGGGGAGAAGGTAGTAAAGAGTGCAATAGGTGGATGGGGATGGGGATGAAGGTGATAGGTCAGAGAGGAGGGTGGAGTGGATAGGTGGGAAGGAAGATAGGCAGATAGGACAGGTCATGAGGACGGTGCTGAGCTGGAAGGTTGGAACTGAGATAAGATGGGGGGAGGGGAAATGAGGAAACTAGTGAAATCCACATTGATGCCCTGGGGTTGGAGTGTTCCGAGGCGGAAGATGAGGCGTTCTTCCTCCAGGTGTCGGGTGGTGAGGGAGTGGCAGTGGAGGAGGCCCAGGACCTGCATGTCCTCGGCAGAGTGGGAGGGGGAGTTGAAATGTTGGGCCACAGGGCGGTGTGGTTGATTGGTGCGGGTGTCTTGGAGATGTTCCCTGAAGCGCTCTGCGAGAAGGCATCCAGTCTCCCCAATGTAGAGGAGACTGCATCGGGAGCAACGTATGCAATAAATGACCTTGGTGGGTGTGTAAGTGTGCGAGCTCCTTTGGGGCTTGGATGGCGGTGAGGGCACAGGTTTTGCAATTCCTGCCGTGGCTGGGGAAGGTGCCAGGACGGGAGGGTGGGTTGTTGGGTGGTGTGGACCTGACCAGGTAGTCACGGAGGGAACGGTCATTGCAGAAAGTGGAAAGGGGTTGAGAGGGAAATATATCCCTGGTGTGGGGTCCGTTTGGAGGTGGTAGACATATCGTGGCATGATTTGGTTTACGCGAAGGTTGTTTGGGTGGAAGGTGAGCACCGTGGAGAGGGTCTGTCCTTGTTTTGTTACAGTTGGAGGGGTGGGGTTTGAGGGCAGAGGTGTGGGATGTGGATGAGATGTGTTGGAGGGCATATTCAACTACGTGGGAAGGGAAATTGCGGTCTCTAAAGAAGGACATCTGGTGTGTTCTGTGGTGGCACTGATCCTCCTGGAAGCAGATACAGTGGAGGTGGAGGAATTGGGAATACGGGATGGCATTTTTGCAGAAGGTAGGGTGGGAACAGGTGTAATCCAGGTAGCTGTGGGAGTTGGAAGGTTTGTAAAAAATGTCAGTGTCACTGTCGTTATTGATGGAGAGGTCCAAGAAGGGGAGGCAGGTATCAGAGGTGGTCCAGGGCGGGGTGGAATGTGTTGGTGAAATATACACAGGGTGTACTGTTCTCTCTTATATACATAGGGACTGCTGTACTCTATAAAAATGATAGGGACAGCTGTTCACTTTAATATACACAGGCACTGCTGTTCTCAGTAATATACACAGAGACTGCTGTTCCCTATTATGTAGATAGGGACTGCTGTTCTCTATAATACATGTAGTCTCTGCTGTTCTCCATATGACACACAGGGACCTCTGTTCTCTATAATACAGACAGGGACTTCTGCTCTCCACAAAGACACAGTGATGGTTGTTCTGTATATTGTAGGTAGGAACGGCTGTTCTCTGTGATATATACAGGCACTGCTGTTCTCTGTGATATACACAGGCACTGTTGTTCTCTGTGATATACACTGGCACTGCTGTTCTCTGTGATATACACTAGCACTGCTGTTCTCTGTGATATACACTGGCACTCCTGTTCTCTGTGATATACACTGGCACTCCTGTTCTCTGTGATATACACAGGCACTGCTGTTCTCTGTAATATACACAGGCACTCCTGTTCTCTGTGATATACACTAGCACTGCTGTTCTCTGTGATATACACTGGCACTGCTGTTCTCTGTGATATACACAGGCACTCCTGTTCTCTGTGATATACACAGGCACTGTTGTTCTCTGTGATATACACTGGCACTGCTGTTCTCTGTGATATACACTAGCACTGCTGTTCTCTGTGATATATACAGGCACTGTTGTTCTCTGTGATATACACTGGCACTGCTGTTCTCTGTGATATACACTGGCACTCCTGTTCTCTGTGATATACACTGGCACTGTTGTTCTCTGTGATATACACTGGCACTGTTCTCTGTGATATACACTGGCACTGTTGTTCTCTGTGATATACACTGGCACTCCTGTTCTCTGTGATATACACTGGCACTGTTCTCTGTGATATACACTGGCACTGCTGTTCTCTGTGATATACACAGGCATTCCTGTTCTCTGTGATATACACTGGCACTCCTGTTCTCTGTGATATACACTGGCACTCCTGTTCTCTGTGATATACACAGGCACTACTGTTCTCTGTGATATACGCAGGCACTCCTGTTCTCTGTGATATACACAGGCACTCCTGTTCTCTGTGATATACACAGGCACTGCTGTTCTCTGTGATATACACAGGCACTGCTGTTCTCTGTGATATACACAGGCACTGCTGTTCTCTGTGATATACACAGGCACTGTTGTTCTCTGTGATATACACAGGCACTACTGTTCTCTGTGATATACGCAGGCACTCCTGTTCTCTGTGATATACACTGGCACTACTGTTCTCTGTGATATACACAGGCACTGCTGTTCTCTGTGATATACACAGGCACTGCTGTTCTCCATTATATACACGCGGACCACTGTCCTTTCTAAATTTCTCAGGGTCTACTGTTCTCTATAGCATAGACATGGACTGTTGTTCTCTATAATGTAAACAGGGACTGCCATTCTCTATAATAGGTTCAAGGACTGCTGTTCTCTCTAACATGTGCAGAGTCTGCTGTTCTCAATAATATACACAGGGAGTGTATATTATGATTAGATTAGATTAGATTCCCTACAGTGCAGAAGCCGGCCCTTCGGCACAACAAGTCCACACTGATCCTCCGAAGAGTAACCCACCCAGAACCATTCCCCTACTCCCTACAAATGCACCTAACACTACGGGCAATTTAGCATGGCCAATTCACCTGACCTGCACATCTTTGGACTGTGGGAGGAAACCAGAGCACCCGGAGGAAACCCACGCAGACACGGGGAGAATGTGCAAACTCCACATACACACCCAAGCTGGAATCGAACCTGGGACCCTCGCACTGCGAGGCAGGGACTGCTGATCTCTATAATTTTCACAAGGACAGTTGTTCTGTATAATACAGAAAGGGACTGTTGTTTCCTGTCTGCTCTCTGGTCCTCGCTGTCGCTCATCCCATGCCAACTGCTGCGGAAAAAAGTGAACAACGCTGAAATATATCGAATGGGACTATGGGGCTCCATGATTTACTCAGGCACTGCTGTTGTCTGTAACATTGACAGAGACTGGTATTCTCTAGAATGTACACAGGGACTTCTGTTCTCGAGAATATACATAGGAAATGCTGTTCTCTTTAATATGTACAGAGAATCATGTTCTCTGCATTATACACAGGCACTGGTTTTCTCTATAATATAAACAGACACTGCTGTTCTCTCTAATGTACACAGGGACTGCTGTTCTCCATAATATATAGAAGGACTGTTGTCCTCTTTCATATACCCAGGGACTGCTGTGGTCCATTATACAGACAGGGATTGCTGTTCTCAAAAATATACACAGGAACTGCCGTTCTCTATAATATAGACAAGGACTGCTGTTCTCTCTAATACACAATAGGACTGGTGTTCTCTCTAATTTACCCAGGTATGTGGTTCTCCATAATGTAGACAGAGCCTGCAGTTCTGTATATTATACACAAGGACTGATGTTCCCTATATTATACAATGGTACCGCTGTTCTCTATAATGCACACAGGGACTGCTGTTCTCTACAATAGTGACAGATGCTGCTGTTTTCTATAATGTACATAGGGACTGCTGATTTCTATAATACACAAAATAATACTATTCTGCATACATATAGACTGCAACTGTGGATCTCAATAATACGCACAGACACTGCTGTTCTCTATATTATACACTGGGACTGCTGTTCTCTACTATATAGACAATGTCGGCAATGACACCTGTTCACCATAATATCAACAGGGACTGTTGTTCTCTATAATATACACAGGGACTACTGTTCTCTGAAATATAGACAGGGACAACTGCTGTCCACCATATTGACATGGGCTTCTGGTATCTATAATATAGGCAGGAACGACTGTTCCCTATAATATGCATGGGAAATGCTGTTTCCTATAATATACATGGCTCTGCTGTACTCAACAATATACACAGGCACTGCTGTTCTCCATCATACAGACAGGGACTACTGTTCTTTACAGTATGCACAATGATGGCCATACACTAAAATCTCGACAAGAACTGCTGTTCTCAGTAATATACACAGGCACTGCTATTCTCTATAAAATACTCAGTAACTGTTGTTCCCTATAATAGAGACAGGGACTGTTGTTCTCTACAACATACACAGTGACTGCTGTTCTCCATAATATGGACAAGAACTGCTTTTCTCGATAATATACACAGGCACTGCTATTCTCTATATAACATACAAGATTTCCTATTCTCTCCATTATACATATTGACACGGATTGCTGTTCTCTATATTATACATCAGGAGCTGCTGTTCTCCATAATATAAACAGGGACTGCTGTTATCAGTAATATGCACAGGGATTGCTGTTCGCTATAATATGCAAAGGGACAGCTATTGTATATTATATCGGCAGGGACTGCTGTTCGCTACAATATGCACAGGTTATGCTGATCGCTGTAATATACACATAGAGTGCTTTTCTCTCTAATATACACATAGAGTGCTGTTCTCTCTTGTATACGCAGGGACTGCTGTGCTGTATAAAATGGCAGGGACAGTTATTCATTTTAATATACACATCAACTGTTGTTCATTTTAATATATACATGGACTGCTGTTTGTAATATAAACAGAGACTGCTGTTCTCTATCAAATACACAGGGACTGATGTTCTCTATAATGTACACAGGCTCTGTTTTTCTTTCTCATATACACAAGGACTGCTGTTCTCTCTAATATACGCAGAGGCTGCAGTGCTTTATAAAAATAACAGGGACAGCTGTTCACTTTAACTGCTGTTTTCTCTAATATACGAAGGGGCAGCTTTTCTCTCTAATACAGACAGGACTGCTGTTCTCGACAGTATACTCAGTGATACTGTTCTCTATAGCATCCACAGGCACTGCTATTCTCTCTATAATACATTGGGACTGCTGTTCTGTACATGAAACACAGGCTCTGCTATTTTCTGTAATATACACAAGCACTGCTGCTCTCTATAATATTATCAGGGACTGCTGCTCTCTATAATATTATCAGGGACTGCTGCTCTCTATAATATTATCAGGGACTGCTGCTCTCTATGTTATACACATGCACTTCTGTTCTCTGAAATATGTACAGGGACTGCTGATCTCTATTTATTACACAGGGACTGCTGTTCTCTATAATATGCGCAGGGACAGCTATTCTCAATAATTTACACAGGGATCTCTGTTCTCTATATTATGCACAGGGACTGCTTTTCTCTCTAATTTTCACAGGGACTGCTGTTCTCAATAGTACACACAGGTACTGGTGTTCTCCATAATATAGACATATGTTCTCACTCATAGAGACAGGGGCTTCTATTCTCTCTGAAGTGCACAGGGACTGCTGTTCTCAACAATATACACAGGGACTGGTGTACTCTATTATGTAAACAGGGACTGCTGATCTCTAAACTTTTCACAGGCACTGGTGTTCTCTTTAGTATAGAAAGGGACTGCTGTTGTCGACAAGAGACACAGGGACTGGTGTTCCTATCGGCCCTTGCCCTCACTCCTACCACACTAACTGCTGCCGAGAACACTGAACTATATGGACAGGGACTGCAAGTCGCCATCATATATACACACATTGCTGTTCTCTATAATATGAATGGGGACACCTGTTCCAGATAACATAAACAGTGACTTCTGTTCTCCTGTCACAGAAATGGCTGTTCTCTATTATATACACATGGACTGACATTCTATATAATATAAACAGGGCCTGTCATTCTCAGTCAAATGCAAATGGACTGCTGTTCTCTATAATCTCTTCAGGCACTGTTGTTTTCTGTGTATATACACAGAGACTGCTGTTCTCTGAAAATCGTATGAGGAAAGGCTGAGGCACTTGGGGCTGTTCTCATTGGAGAAAAGAAGGTTTAGGGGCGATTTGATAGAGGTGTACAAGATGATTAGGGGTTTAGATAGGATTGACAGTGAGGACCTTTTTCCGCGTATGGAGTCAGCTGTTACTAGGGGACACAGCTTTTAATTAAGGGGTGGTTGGTATAGGACAGATGTTAGGGGTAGATTCTTTACTCAGCGGGTTGTGAGTTCATGGAATGCCCTGCCAGTATCAGTGGTGGACTCTCCCTCGTTATGGTCATTCAAGCGGGCATTGGATAAGCATATGGAGGTTATTGGGCTAGTGTAGGTTAGGTAGGCTTCAGTCGGCGCAACATCGAGGGCCGAAGGGCCTGTACTGCGCTGTATTTTTCTATGTTCTATGTTCTCTCTCACATACACAGGGACTGCTGTTCCTTTGAATATACACAAGGACTGCTGTGCTCTATAAAAAAACTACAGGGGCAGCTTTTCAATTTAGTATACACAGGCACTGCTGCTCTCTGTAATATACAAAGGGGTTGTTGTTCTGTAGAATATACCCAGGGACTGCCGTTCTCTATAATATACACAGGGACTGCTGTTCACAGTAATATGCACAGGAATTGGTATTCTCTTAGAGGGACTGCTGTACTCCATGAAAATGACAGGGACTATAATATAGTCAGGGACTGCCATTCCCCATAATATAAACAAAGTGCTGTTCTTATGATATCGACATGGACTGCTGTTCTCCATAATATAAACATTCTCTCTCAAATACACAGGCACTGCTATTCTCTATACCAGGGGTGGGCAATTAACTCTTCCATGAGAAACCTGAGTTGTGTTGGAGGGCCAAACCAACAGTAAGTTGAACATAATTCTGCTCAGTATTAATTTTCTCCCATTATAAAAAGTACTAAATTATATAGTTTTGCACTGAAACTTATAATCAAAAGAATAAGAATATTCTGTTACAATAAAGATATGAAATTGTGGAGTAGGTCAAATATAGAAGAAATAAACAGTAAAACCAATAATTTCAGTATTTCATTTTATTTTTAACATGTTAATCTCACAAGCAATAATGAAATGTTTTATTATTGTTCAATATTACAAACAACAAACAACTCTATACAGAAAGCAATAAATGCTTTTGATGTTTTTCAGTTCATTTTACTTGTTTGGTGAGAAAACTCCAGTCTGTTTTGGGCTTGAACAAGTGCACTGAAATCTGGGTGAATGTCTGAGGTGGATATGCTAAGGACAGCTGAGAGGTGATCATCAGTGCTAGAGGATCAGTATTCGGATTTGTTGAACTTCATCACTGAGAATGTCTGTTCACATATATAGGTAGATCCAAAGAGGACTAGAATCTTCTGAGCATGCCTCCTGATGTGTGGAAAGTTCTCCTCTTTGAGGGAAGAGTAAAAATCAAGCAGTGAGACTGACCTAAAGTACTCTGTCAGAAATGTGTCAGACTGCAGATCAATGAGTTCAAGCTGAACATCACTAGGTGCATTCTCCACATTGCATGTAAATGGGGAAAAGAATCATGTGCATTTCATTCTCAACCGTTTTAAAGTCTTGAAATTGCCTTGAAAATTCACCATGCAGTGCTCCTACCTGTGGAGGTGATCAGCTGAAGGTGCGGCTTCCTTCAGTGTTGGCAAGTGGGTGAGAATGTTGTCCTCCATTTGGCTTGAGAGAAGCTGCAACTTTCTCTTAAAAGCCTTCACCAAGTTGTACACTTCATGCACAAAAAGGCCCTTGCACTGCAGTTTCACATTTAGTTCCTTCATAAGTGCAGTCACATCAACAGCAAAACCAAGGTCTGCAATCCAGTCTGCATCTGAAAGCTGTGGAATGCCATTCCCTTTCTTCACACAAAAATCTTGAATCTCTTCTCTCAGGTCCCATACGCTTTTCAGCATTTTGCCCAGGCTGAGCCACCTGACAGCTGTGTGGTAGCCTATGTCACGATGTTCAGTCTCATTTTCCTCCAAAAGTGCAACAAACTGCCTGTGATTCAAAGCTCTTGCCCTGATGAAGTTAACTGTTTTAGTTACAATGTCAACCACATGGTTAATTTTTAACACTGACTTACACAACACTTCCTGATGTATAATACAATGCAAAAATACCAATTTCTGTTCAGGGTCAATTTCTGTCACTTTATCCTGCATTCTCTTTAAGAATCCAACATTTTTTCCTGTTAGATTTGGACAACCATCCATTGTCACACCCGCCCTGTCCCATTTTAGTCCCAACGTGTCCAAACATGCATTTACCTCCGTGAACAAATCACTACCAGTTGTTGTTCCTTTCATTGACTGCATGGCTGCCAGCTCCTCCGTGATTTTAAAGTCTGTAGTTATCTCACGTACGAAGATGAGTAGTTGGGCTGTGTCACGTACGTCGCAGCTCTCATCCAAAGCCAAGGAAAAAAAGTCAAAGTTGACTGCTCTATGCTGCAGCTGAAGCTCCAGATTTCTCGCAATGTCCCCAACCCTTCTCGTTACAGTACGTCAGGAGAGGGGCACATTCTCAAATGCCTCCTTCTTCTCCGGGCATATTAGTTCTGCAGAGTCCAACAAGCGCTCCTTAATAAACTCGCCATCAGAAAATGGTTTACTGTTTCTGGCGATTTTGTGGGATATGACATAACTTGTCTTGGTGTGAGTTGACATTTTGAGGGCTAGCCAGCAAACATCACTTTTAGCTGTTCACGCATGCACGCACATACAAGCGCATGTGCGTCCATACGTAAATAAAAAAAGCATCCTTTTAAAAACAAAAGCAACACAGTTGTGTTGTGTGCATGGCATAAATACTTTTTCATTTATGTTCTAATTTCAGATTGACCTCATGTGGGCCGGACAGGAACGACCAAAGGGCCGGATATGGCCCGCAGGCCGTAAAATGCCCAGGTCTGCTCTATACTAAGGGAAGGGACTGCTGTTCTCTGTAATATTCACAGGCACTGCTGTTCCCATCGGCTCTTTGGCCCTCGCTGTTTCTCCTCCCATGGCAATTGCCGCAGAAAAAATGTGAAGAGCGCTGCACTGTATAGACAGAGACTGTGGATCGCGATGATATACTCAGGCACAGCTGTTCTCCATAATATAGACAGTGGCTGCTGTTCTCAAGAATATACACAGAGTCTTGCTGTTTTCTATAGTATACACAGAGACATGTTCCGACATTATACACAGGCACTTGTGTTCTCTATAATATACACAGACAGTGCTGTTCTCCTTCAGATACACAAGGACCTGCTGTTCCCTTGATTATATCCAGGGACTGCTGTTGTCCATTACATATACAGGGACTCCTGTCCTCTTTCATATCCACAGACACTGCCGTTCTCCACAACATAGACAGGGACTGCTGATCTCTATAATATACCCATGCACTGCTGTTCGAGATAATATACACAGGGGCTGTTTTCTCTATAATATAACACAGAGACTGATGTTCTCTACAATATACACAAAAACAGCTATTCTCTATAGTATACACAGGGACTGTTGTTCTCTTTCATATAGACAGGAATGGGTGTTCTCTATAACATACACAGGGATTACTGTTCACTGTAATATGCACAGGTACTGCTGTTCTCTATAATAGAGACAGTGATTGCTGTTCTCTATAATAGACACAGAGACTGCTGTTCACTATAAAATCGGCAGGAATTGCTGTTCTGTCTAATATACACAGGCACTGCTGATCCCTATAAAATATGCAGTAAATACTGTTCCCTGGAAGACAGCCAAGGACTGCTGTTTTCTACAATACACACAGTGACTGCTGTTCTCCGTAATATAGATAGGAACTGCTTTTATCTATGATATAATTTGGGCGGCACGGTGGCACAGTGGTTAGCACTGCTACATCACTGCGCCAGAGACCCGGGTTCAATTCCCGCCTCAGGCGACTCTCTGTGTGGAGTTTGCACATTCTCCCCGTGTCTGCGTGGATTTCCTCCGGGTGCTCCGGTTTTCTCCCACAGTCCAAAAATGTGCAGGTTAGGTGAATTGGCCATGCTAAATTGCCCGTAGTGTTAGGTAAGGGGTAAATGTAGGGGTATGGGTCTGGGTGGGTTGCTCTTTGGAGAGTCAGTGTGGACTTGTTGGGCCAAAGTGCCTGTTTCCACACTGTGAGTAATCTAATCTAATACACAGGCACTACTGTTTGCTTTCAGAAACTCAAAGACTGCTGTGCCCTAGAATATACCCAGGAATTGCATTGTATAGACAGGGACTCCTGTCGTCTTTCATACCCACACACTGCCATCCTCTACAATACAGACAGGGACTGCTGTTCTCTATAATATACACTGGGACTGATTTTCTCTATAGTGTAAACAGGCACTGCTGATCTCTGTAATATACACAGGAACTGCTGTGCTCTCTAATATACATAGGCACTGCTGTTCTCTCTAATATACACAGGGACTGCAGTTCTCTCTAATATGCACAGGGACAGCTGTTCTCTCTAATATAAACAGGGACTACTGTTCTCTATGTTAAATGCATGCACTTCTGTTCTCTGAAATATGTACAGGGACTGCTTATCTCTTTATTACACAGGGACTGCTTTTCTCTATAATATTATCAGGGACTGCTATTCTCAATAATTTACACAGGGATCTCTGTTCTCTATATTATGCACAGGGACTGCTTTTCTCTCTAATTTTCGCAGGGACTGCTGTTCTCAATAGTACACATAGGTACTGGTGTTCTCCATAATATAGACAAGCACTGATGTTCTCACTCATAGAGACAGGGGCTTCTATTCTCTCTGAAGTGCACAGGGACTGCTGTTCTCAACAATATACACAGGGACTGGTGTACTCTATTATGTAAACAGGGACTGCTGATCTCTAAACTTTTCACAGGCACTGGTGTGCTCTTTAGTATAGAAAGGGACTGCTGTTGTCGACAACAGACACAGGGACTGGTGTTCCTATCAACCCTAACTCCCTTCACTCCTACCACACCAACTGCCGCCGATAAAAGTGAAGAATGCTGAACTATATGGACAGGCACTGTGAGTCTCCATAATATAGTCAGTATTGCTATTCTCTATCATATATATAGGCACTGCTGTTCTCTATAATATACACTGGGACGCCTGTTTGATATGACATAGACAGTGACTCCTATTCTCTATAATATTCACAGGGACTGCTATTTTCTATTACATACACAAGGACTTGTGTTCTCTTTAATATAAACAGAGACTGCTGTTCTCTGTCAAATACAAAGGGACTGCTCTTCTCGATAACCTGCGCAGGCATTGCTGTTCTCTATAATATACATGGGGGAGCTGTTCTCTCTCATATACACAGGATCTGCTGTTCTCTCAAGTATACACAGGATCTGCTGTTCTCTCAAGTATACACAGGATCTGCTGTACTCTATAAAAATGACAGGGACAGCAGTTCAATTTAGTATACACGGACACTGCTGTTCTCCATAATATGCACAGGCACTGTTGTTCTCTATAATATGAACAGGGACTGCTGTTCTTTATAATGTGGACTCTTGCCCTCTGTCATATAAACAGACCCTGTCATTCTGTATGAAATACACAAGGGCTGCTGTTCATATAATGTATATATACAAGCACTGCTAATCCCCTCAGGAACTGATGTTCACTGTAATATACACAGGAACTGCTGTTCTCTCTGATATGCACAGGGACCATTGGGCTCTATAAAAATGACAGGGTCAGCTGTTCACTTTAATATACACACGCACTGCTGTTCTATGTAATATACACAGGGACTGCTGTTCTGTGTAATATACACATGCACTGCTGTTCTATGTAATATACATGGGGACTGCTGTTCTATGTAATATCCACAGGGAATGCTGTTCTATGGAATATACACAGGGACTGCTGTTCTGTGTAATATACACATGCACTGCTGTTCTATGTAATATACATGGGGACTGCTGTTCTATGTAATATCCACAGGGAATGCTGTTCTATGGAATATACACAGGGACTGCTGTTCTGTGTAATATACACATGCGCTGCTGTTCTACGTAATATACATGGGGACTGCTGTTCTTTGTAATATACACATGCACTGCTGTTCTATGTAATATACACAGGGACTGCTGTTCTATGTAATATACATGGGGACTGCTGTTCTGTGTAATATACACATGCACTGCTGTTCTATGTAATATACACAGGGACTGCTGTTCTATGTAATATACATGGGGACTGCTGTTCTGTGTAATATACACATGCACTGCTATTCTATGTAATATACACGGGGACTGTTGTTCTATGTAATATACACATGCACTGCTCTTCTATGTAATATACATGGGGACTGCTGTTTTATGTAATATACACATGCACTGCTCTTCTCTGTAATATACACAGGGACTGCTGTTCTATGTAATATACACATGCACTGCTGTTCTATGTAATATACATGGGAACTGCTGTTCTGTGTAATATACACATGCACTGCTATTCTATGTAATATACACGGGGACTGTTGTTCTATGTAATATACACATGCACTGCTCTTCTATGTAATATTCATGGGGACTGCTGTTTTATGTAATATACACATGCACTGCTGTTCTATGTAATATACATGGGGACTGTTGTTCTATGTAATATACACATGCACTGCTCTTCTCTGTAATATACACAGGGACTGCTGTTCTATGTAATATACACATGCACTGCTGTTCTATGTAATATACACGGGGACTGCTGTTTTATGTAATATACACATGCACTGCTGTTCTATGTAATATACACGGGGACTGCTGTTCTGTGTAATATACACATGCGCTGCTGTTCTACGTAATATACATGGGGACTGCTGTTCTATGTAATATACACATGCACTGCTGTTCTATGTAATATGCACATGCACTGCTGTTCTATGTAATATACACGGGGACTGCTGTTCTGTGTAATATACACAGGGACTGCTGTTCTATGTAATATACACAGGGACTGCTGTTCTGTGTAATATACACATGCACTGCTATTCTATGTAATATACATGGGGACTGTTGTTCTATGTAATATACACAGGGACTGCTGTTCTATGTAATATACACATGCACTGCTATTCTATGTAATATACATGGGGACTGTTGTTCTATGTAATATACACAGGGACTGCTGTTCTATGTAATATACACATGCACTGCTGTTCTATGTAATATGCACATGCACTGCTCTTCTATGTAATTTAAACGGGGACTGCTGTTCTGTGTAATATACACATGCGCTGCTGTTCTACGTAATATACATGGGGACTGCTGTTCTATGTAATATACACATGCACTGCTGTTCTATGTAATATGCACATGCACTGCTGTTCTATGTAATATACACGGGGACTGCTGTTCTGTGTAATATACACAGGGACTGCTGTTCTGTGTAATATACACAGGGACTGCTGTTCTGTGTAATATACACATGCACTGCTGTTCTATGTAATATACACGGGGACTGCTGTTCTATGTAATATACATGGGGACTTCTGTTCTATGTAATATACACATGCACTGCTGTTCTATGTAATATACACGGGGACCGCTGTTCTATGTAATATACACATGCACTGCTGTTCTATGTAATATACACAGGGACTGCTGTTCTGTGTAATATACACATGCACTGCTGTTCTATGTAATATACACGGGAGACTGCTGTTCTATGTAATATACACATGCACTGCTGTTCTATGTAATATACATAGGGATTGCTGTTCTCTGTAATATACACAGGGACTGCTGTTCTGTGTAATATACACATGCACTGCTGTTCTATGTAATATACACGGGGACCGCTGTTCTTTGTAATATACATATGCACTGCTGTTCTATATAATATATACAAGGACTATTGTTCTGTGTAATATACACATGCACTGCTGTTCTATGTGATATACACGGGGACTGCTGTTCTATGTAATATACACGGGGACTGCTGTTCTATGTAATATACAAATGGACTGTTGTTCTGTGTAATATACACATGCACTGCTGTTCTATGTAATATACTTGGGGACTGCTGTTCTATGTAATATACACATGCACTGCTGTTCTATGTGATATACACGGGGACTGCTGTTCTATGTAATATACACGGGGACTGCTGTTCTATGTAATATGCACATGCACTACTGTTCTCTGTAATATACACAGGGACTGCTGTTTTATGTAATATACATGGGGACTGCTGTTGTATGTAATTTACATATGCACTGCTGTTCTATGTAATATACACGGGGACTGCTGTTCTATGTAATATACACATGCACTGCTGTTCTATGTAATATACATGGGGACTGCTGTTCTGTGTAATATACACATGCACTGCTGTTCTATGTAATATACAAGGGGACTGCTGTTCTATGTAATATACATGGGGAATGCTGTTCTTTGTAATATACACATGCACTGCTGTTCTATGTAATATACATGGGGACTGCTGTTCTGTGTAATATACACATGCACTGCTGTTCTATGTAATATACATGGGGACTGCTGTTCTGTGTAATATACACATGCACTGCTGTTCTATGTAATATACACGGGGACTGCTGTTCTATGCAATATACACATGCACTGCTGTTCTATGTAATATGCACATGCACTGCTGTTCTATGTAATATACACGCGGTCTGCTGTTCTCTGTAATATACACAGGGACTGCTGTTCTATGTAATATACACATGCACTGCTGTTCTATGTAATATGCACGGGGACTGCTGTTCTATGCAATATACACATGCACTGCTGTTCTATGTAATATGCACATGCACTGCTGTTCTATGTAATATACACGGGGACTGCTGTTCTGTGTAATATACATGGAGACTGCTGTTCTCTGTAATATACATGGAGACTGCTGTTCTATGTAATATACACATGCACTTCTGTTCTATGTAATATGCACGGGGACTGCTGTTCTATGTAATATACACAGGGACTGCTGTTCTGTGTAATATACACAGGGACTGCTATTCTATGTAATGTACACAGGGACTGCTGTTCAATGTAATATACACATGCACTGCTGTTCTATGTAATATACACGGGGACAGCTGTTCTGTGTAATATACACATGCACTGCTGTTCTATGTAATATACACGGGGGCTGCTGTTCTGTGTAATATACACATGCACTGCTGTTCTATGTAATATACACGGGGACAGCTGTTCTGTGTAATATACACATGCACTGCGGTTCTATGTAATATACATGATATATGTTATATATCATATACATGGGGACTACGGTGGCACGGTGGCACAGTGGTTAGCACTGCTGCCTCACAGCGCCAGAGACCCGGGTTCAATTCCCACCTCAGGCGACTCTCTGTGTGGAGTTTGCACATTCTCCCCGTGTCTGCGTGGGTTTCCTCCGGGTGCTCCGGTTTCCTCCCACACTCCAAAGATGTGCAGGTCAGGTGAATTGGCCATGCTAAATTGCCCGTAGTGTTAGGTAAGGGGTAGATGTAGTGGTATGGGTGGGTTGCGCTTCGGCGGGGCGGTGTGGACTTGTTGGGCCGAAGGGCCTGTTTCCACACTGTAAGTAATCTAATCTAATCTACTGTTCTCTATATTATACACAGGTATTACTGTTCGCCCTAAGTTTTGCAGGAACTGCTATTCTCTATACTATAACCAGGGACTGTGTGGTATGTTATGTAGACAGGGACTCCTGTACTCTATAATATCCACAGATTCTGCCATTCTTTACAATACAGACAGGTCTGCTGTTCTCTATAATATATCCAGGCACTGCAGTT
The DNA here is from genome assembly GCF_047496795.1 of Chiloscyllium punctatum. Lineage (NCBI taxonomy): Eukaryota > Metazoa > Chordata > Chondrichthyes > Orectolobiformes > Hemiscylliidae > Chiloscyllium > Chiloscyllium punctatum. The sequence goes on along the minus strand of NC_092770.1, from coordinate 56,914,265 downwards.
CTATATAATATGCACATGGACTACTGTTCTCTATAATATACACAGGAACTGATGTTCTCCATAATATACATAGGGACTGCTGATCTCTATGATATGCATAGGAAGTGCTTTCTCTTCAGTATACATAGGGACTGTTGTTCTCGTTAATATAGACATGAATGGGTGTTCTCTAAACATACACAGGTATTATTATTTGCTATAATATACTGCTGTTCTTTGCAATATGGACAGTGATTGCTGTTCTCTATAACAGACACAGGGACTGCTGTTCTGTCTAATATACATTGGCATTCCTGTCCTCTATAAACTACGTGGTAACTGCTGCTCCCTATAATACAGAGAGGAACTGCTGTTTTCGACAATATACACAGTGACTGCTGTTTTCAATAATATAGACAAGAACTGCTTTCTTCTATAATATACACAGACACTGCTATTCTCTATTTAATACACAGGGACTGCTGTTCTCTCCAGTATACACAAGCTCTGCTGTTCTCCGTAATATAAACAAGCACAGCTGTTGTCTCTAATATAGACAATTTCTGCTGTTCTCTATATTATATACAGGCACAGCTCTTCTCTATAATATACACAGGCACTGCTGTTCTATGTAATATGCACAGAGACTGCCGTTCTCTATCAAATACACAGGGACAGCTTTTCTCAACAATATACATAGACACTGCTATCCTCTGTAATATACGCAGCACCTGCTGTTCTCTCTCATATACACGCATTGCTGCTTTCTCTTATATAGACAGGATCTGTTGTGTTCTATAAAAATGACAGGGGCAGCTATTCTCTTTAATATGCCCAGGCACTGCTTTTCTCTCTAATATATGCAAGGCCAGCTGATCTCTCTAATACAGACAGGGACTGCTGTTCTCTGCAATATACTCAGTGATACTGTTCTCTAGACATGAATTGCTATTCTCTATAATATACACAAGCACTGCTATTCTCTAGATAATACACTGCTGTTCTGTAGATTATACGCAGGCTCTGCTTTTTTCTGTAATATACATAAGCAATGCTGTTCTGTATAATATCGACAAGGACGGCTGTTTTCTATATTATACACAGGCACTGATGTTTTCTGCAACATACACAAACACTACTGTTCTCTGTAATTTGCACAGGGACTGCTGTTCTCTATTATGCAGACAAGAACTGCTGGTCTCTGTAGTCGACACAGGCACTGCACTTCTCTCTAATTTACGCAGGGACTGCTGCTCTTATTTAAATACACAGCTACTGCTGTTCTCTCTAATTTTCACAGAGACTTTGGTTCTCAGTAGTATATACAGGTGCTGGTGTTCTCTCTAACATACGCAGGGACTGCTGTTCTCAGTAATATACACATGGACTGCTATACTCTATTAAATAGACAGGGACTGCTGATCTCTATAATTTTCACAGGCATCCTGTTCTCTATACTATTGAAAGGGACTGCTGTTCTCTACAATAGAAACAGGCACTGCTGTTCCCGTCAGCTCTCTGATCCTCCCATGCCAACTGCTGCGGACAAAATGTGAAGAACGCTGCACTGTATAGACAGAGACTGTGGGTCGCGATGATATACTCAGGCACTGCTGTTCTCCATAATATAGACAGTGGCTGCTGTTCTTGAGAATAAACGCAGGGGCTTGCTTTCTCTATAATATACACAGACACTGCTGTTCCCTACATTAAACAGAGACACTGCTGTTCTCTGTAATATACACAGCGAGTGTTGTGCTCTATAAAATTGACAGGGACAGTTCACTTTAATACACATAGGCATTGCTGTTCTCTGTAATACAGCCAGGATCTGCTATCCTCAATAATATACACACACGGACTGCAGTTCTCTTTTATATCGCCAGGAACTGCTGTTCTCTATTTATCTAAAAGCACTGCTGGTCTCTATAATAAACACAGGCACTGCTATTCTCTGTAATATACACAGAGACTGCTGTTCTCTACAATTTTTGCAGGAACTACTGTTCTCTATTATGTAGACAGGAACTGCTGATCTCTATAATAGACATACGCACTACTGTCTCTCTAATTTACGCAGAGACTGCTGTTCTCATTATATATAGGGAATGCTGTTCTCTCTAATTTTCACAGGGGCTTCGGTTCTCAGCAATATATATAGGCACTGGTGTTTTCTATAACATAGACAGGGGCTGCTGTTCTCTTTCATAGGAACAGGCACTGTTGTTCCTGTTGGCTCTCTGGTCCGCCTCCCATGCCAACTGCCATAGTCAAAAACATGAAGAACACCGAACTAAATCGATGGGACTGCGGATTGCGATAATATACTCAAGACACTGCTGTTCTCCAAATTATGCATAGAGACTGCTATTCTTAATAGTGTACACAGGCACTGATGTTCTCGCTAATAGAGGCAGGGACTGCTGTTGGGCAGCACCATGGCTCAGTGGTTAGCACTGCTTCCTCACAGCACCAGGGACCCAGGTTCAATTCCAACCTCGGGCAACTGTCTGTGTGGAGTTTGCACATTCTCCCCGTGTCTGTGTGAGTTTCCTCTGGGTGCTCCGGTGTCCTCCCACAATCCAAAGATGTGCTGTTCTCGAGAATATATACAGGAACTTGCTGTACTCTGTGATACAGAGACTGATCTTCCTGATATTATACACAGGCACTCGTGTTCTCCATAATACACCCAGGGAGAACTAGCCATTTAGATACAGAACTGGTTCAAAAGAAGAAGACAGAGGATGGTGATGGAGGGTTGTTTTTCAGACTGAAGGCCTGTGACCAGTGGAGTGCCACAAGGATCAGTGCTGGGTCCAGTACTTTTCATCATTTATATAAATGATTTGGACGGGAGCTTAAGAGGTATAGTTAGTAAGTTTGCAGATGACACCAAAATTGGAGGTGTAGTGGACAATGAAGAAGGTTACCTCAGATTACAATGGGATCTTGGTCGGATGGGCCAATGGGCTGAGAAGTGGCAGATGGAGTATAATATAGATAAAGGCTGCATTTTGAGAAAGCAAATCTTAGCAGACTTATACACTTAATGGTAAGGCACTAGGGAGTGTTGCTGAACAAAGAGAGCTTGGAATACAGATTCATAGGTAGATATGATAGTGAAAAAGGCAATTTGGTATGCTTTTCTTTATTGGTCAGGGTATTGAGTAAAGAAGTTAGGAGTCATGTTGTGGCTGTACACGACATTGGTTAGGCCACTGTTGGAATATTGCGTGCAATTCTGGTCTCCTTCCTATCAGAAAGATGTTGTGAAACTTGAAAGGGTTCAGAAAAGATTTGCAAGGATGTTGCCAGGGTTGGAGGATTTGAGCTATAGGGAGAGGTTGAATAGGCTGAGGCTGTTTTCCTTGGAGCATCGGAGGCTGAGGGGTGGGTGACCTTATTAGAGCCATGTGTATATTGCATGGTTAGGATAAATAGACAAAGTCTTTTCCCTGGAATCAGGGAGTCCAGAACTAGAGGGTGTAAGTTTAGGGTGAGAGGGGAATGATATAAAAGAGACCTAAGGGGCAACGTTTTCACTGAGGGAGGTAAGTGTATGGAATGAGCTGCCAGAGGAAGTGGTGGAGTCTGGTACAATTGCAACATTTAAAAGGCATCTGGATGGGTATATGAAAAGGAAGGGTTTGGAGGGAGATGGGCCGGGTGCTGGCAGGTGGGACTAGATTGGGTTGGGATATCTGGTCGACATGGATGAATTGGACTGAAGGGTCTGTATCCATGCTGTACATCTCTATGACTGTATGACTGCTGTTGTCCATAATATAGACAAGGACTCCTGTCCTCTGTAATATCCACAGACACTGCCTTTCTCTATAATAAACACAGGAAATGCTGTTTCTATAATAAACACAAAGACTGCTGTTCACTAAAATAGACCCAGACTCTGTGTTCTGTATAATATGGACAGGGACTGCTGTTTGATCTAATATGCACAGGGATTGCTGTTGTCTAAAATATATACAGACACTGCTGTTGTCCATAATTAAGCAGTGACTGCTGTTCTCTATAACATACACAGAGACTGCCGTTCTATATAATATACACAGGGACTGCTGTTCCCTATGAAAAAGGGATTGCTGATCCCGATAATGTACACAGAGACTGGGACTGCTGTTTTCTATAATACAAACAGGCACTGCTGTTCTCTACAATATCGATAGTGACTCCTGTTCTGTATACGATACACAGGCATGGCTGTACTCTATAATATACACATGGACAGCTGTTCTCTACAATATACACAGGGACTGCTGTTCTCTGTAATATATACAGGGAATGCTGTACTCTGTAATATAGACAGTGACTTCTGTTCTCCATAATATACACAGGCACTGCTGTTCTCTACAACATAGACAGTGACTACTGCACTGTATAATAAACACAGGGACAGCTATTCTCTACAGTATGCACTGGGACTGCTGTTCTCTATTATATACACAGGGACTACTCCGTGAAAATATAGAGAGGGATTGCTGATTTCACTATTATATACAGTGATTGCTGTTCTCTATAGTATACACAGAAAATGCTGTTCTCTATAATATATACAGGGATAGCTGTTCTCTCTAATGTACACAGAACTGCTGTTCTCTATAATATACACTGGGACTGCTGTTCTCTATAACATACCCAGGGTCTGCATTCTCTATAATAAGAATAGGGACTGCTATTCGATCTAATACGCACAGGGGTGGCTGTTCTCTATAACATGCACAGGGACTGCCATTGACTAAAATATACTCAGGCACTGCTGTTCTCGATAATGTAGAGAGGGAAAGCTATTCTCTATAATATACACAGAGACTGCTGTTCTCTATAATATATTGCTATTCTCCATAACATACACAGGGACTGCTGACTTCATCATTAAATGCAGGGACTGCTGTTCTCTATATTAGACACCAGGTCTGATGTTCTCCACAATATACACAGGGACTGCTGTTCATTATAAAATACACAATCACTGCTATTTTCTGTAATATAAAGGGAGATTGCAGTTCTCTGTATGAGACCGGAGCTGCCTGTTCTCTATAATATAGATAACCATCCAGCCTACTTTAACATGCCCATAAAGTTTTTTGCTTTCTCTAGAGAGTCAAGTGATTACGTGGATCTATCGAAAACAATATGGAACACCTTTAAGAATGATGTATCCTGGATTTCCTTAGTCTTCTCTTGATATTGTCAAAAGATTTCCTTTTCCAAATCACAACCGCTGAAAACTCCTAACAGCATAATCCTGGGATCTTTCTAAATTAAAGCCGTCGGGTCTTTCCCCTGGGTTCTGGAGTTTTCCATAACTCTTTGTTTATGTGGAAAGTCAGGAGGCATGGGATAGTGGGAAATTTGGCCAGTTGGATAGAGAACTGGCTAACCGGTCGAAGTCAGAGAGTGGTGGTAGATGGTAAATATTCAGCCTGGAGCCCAGTTACAAGTGGAGTTCCGCAGGGATCAGTTCTGGGTCCTCTGCTGTTTGTAATTTTTATTAATGACTTGGAAGAGGGAGTCGAAGGGTGGGTCAGTAAATTTGCAGACGATACGAAGATTGGTGGAGTTGTGGATAGTGAGGAGGGCTGTTGTCGGCTGCAAAAGGACTTAGATATGATGCAGAGCTGGGCTGAGGAGTGGCAGATGGAGTTCAACCCTGCCAAGTGTGAGGTTGTCCACTTTGGACTGACAAATAAGAATGCGGAATACAGGGTTAACGGTAGGGTTCTTAGTAAGGTGGAGGAGCAGAGGGATCTTGGGGTCTATGTTCATAGATCTTTGAAAGTTGCCACTCAGGTGGATAGAGCTTGTAAGAAGGCCTATGGTGTATTAGCGTTCATTAGCAGAGGGATTGAATTCAAGAGTCGTGAAGTGATGTTGCAGCTGTACAGGACCTTGGTAAGGCCACATTTGGAGTACTGTGTGCAGTTCTGGTCGCCTCACTTTAGGAAAGATGTGGAAGCTTTGGAGAGGGTGCAGAGAAGATTTACCAGGATGTTGCCTGGAATGGAGAATAGGTCGTACGAGGATAGGTTGAGAGGCTAGGCCGTTTCTCATTGGAATGGCAAAGGATGAGGGGTGACTTGATAGAGGTTTATAAGATGATCAGAGGAATAGATAGAGTAGACAGTCAGAGACTTTTTCCCCGGGTACAACAGAGTGTTACAAGGGGACATAAATTTAAGGTGAAGGGTGGAAGGTATAGGGGGGATGTCGGGGTAGGTTCTTTACCCAGAGAGTGGTAGGGGCATGGAATGCACTGCCTGTGGGAGTGGCAGAGTCAGAATCATTGGTGGCCTTTAAGTGGCAATTGGATAGGTACATGGATAGGTGCTTAAGCTAGGACAAATGTTCAGCACAACATCGTGGGCCAAAGGGCCTGTTCTGTGCTATATTGTTCTATGTTCTATGTTCTAGAACAGTAGTTCCTGTCTTTATTATGGAGAACAGAATACAAGATACCTGTGTATCTTGTCGAGAACAGAATTCCCTGTGTATATACAGTGAATGTAAGTCCTTATTATTATTACAGACAACAGCAGTCCCTTTTTCACAGGGAACAGCAGAGTCTGATTTTATTATGGTGAACAGTATTACCAGCACAGTGACCAGCACACTGTCTTTATGACAGAAAACAGCAGTCCCTGCCTTTATGTTGTGAACTGCAGTCCCTGTCTTTGTCATTGAGTTAAAAATCACATCAGGTGCTCCTTCAGGTGGTAGTGCTCCGAAAGCTAGGGCTTCCAAATAAACCTGTTGGACTATAACCTGGTGTTGTGTGATTTTTAACTTTGTATATCCCAGTTCAACACCGGCATCTCCAAATCATGTTTGTCATTGAGAACAGCTGTCCCTCTCTTTACTGCAGAGAATACCAGTCTCTGTCCTTGATTTTGAGAACAGCAGTCTCTGGCTTTATTGTTGTGAACTGCAGTGCCCTTCCTGTCTTTATTATGGAGTAAAGCATTATGGAGAACAGCAGTCTATGCCTTTATTATAAGTAACAGCAGTTCCCATCTATATTACAGTGAATAGCAGTCCCTGTTGTTATTACAGACAACAGCAGAACTTGGTTTTATTATCAGCAACAACAGTCCTTTTCTTTATTATGGACAACAGTACTCCCTGTCATTATTATAGACAACAGCAGTGCGTCTCTATGTCGGGAACAGCACTTACTGTCTATATTGTACAAACAACTAACCCTCTGTTTATTACAGTGAATTGTAATCCCTGTTTTGTTATGGAGAACAGGAGTCCCTGTCATTATTATAGAGAACACCCTTTCTATTTTTTATTAAGAGAACAGCAGTCCTTGTCTTTGTTGCAGAGAACCGCAGTACCAGTGCATATTACAGTGAACAGCAGGGCCTGTGTATATTATAGTGAACAGCAGTTCCTGTGTATATTACAGTGAACAGCAGTCCCTGTGTGTATTACAGTGAACAGCAGGGCCTGTGTATATTACAGAGAACAGCAGTCCCTGTGTGTATTACAGTGAACAGCAGGGCCTGTGTATATTACAGAGAACAGAAGTCCCTGTGTGTATTACAGTGAACAGCAGGGCCTGTGTATATTACAGTGAACAGCAGTCCCTGTGTATATTACAGTGAACAGCAGTCCCTGTGTGTATTACAGTGAACAGCAGGGCCTGTGTATATTACAGAGAACAGCAGTCCCTGTGTGTATTACAGTGAACAGCAGGGCCTGTGTATATTACAGTGAACAGCAGTCCCTGTGTGTATTACAGTGAACAGCAGGGCCTGTGTATATTACAGAAAACAGCAGTCCCTGTGTGTATTACAGTGAACAGCAGGGCCTGTGTATATTACAGAGAACAGCAGTCCCTGTGTGTATTACAGTGAACAGCAGGGCCTGTGTATATTACAGTGAACAGCAGTCCCTGTGTATATTACAGTGAACAGCAGTTCCTGTACATATTACAGTGAACAGCAGTTCCTGTGTATATTACAGTGAACAGCAGTTCCTGTACATATTACAGTGAACAGCAGTTCCTGTACATATTACAGTGAACAGCAGGGCCTGTGTATATTACAGAGAACAGCAGGGCCTGTGTATATTACAGTGAACAGCAGTTCCTGTACATATTACAGTGAACAGCAGTTCCTGTGTATATTACAGAGAACAGCAGGGCCTGTGTATATTACAGTGAACAGCAGTTCCTGTGTATATTACAGTGAACAGCAGTTCCTGTACATATTACAGTGAACAGCAGTTCCTGTGTATATTACAGAGAACAGCAGGGCCTGTGTATATTACAGTGAACAGCAGTTCCTGTACATATTACAGTGAACAGCAGTTCCTGTGTATATTACAGAGAACAGCAGGGCCTGTGTATATTACAGAGAACAGCAGGGCCTGTGTATATTACAGTGAACAGCAGTTCCTGTACATATTACAGTGAACAGCAGTTCCTGTGTATATTACAGAGAACAGCAGGGCCTGTGTATATTACAGTGAACAGCAGTTCCTGTGTATATTACAGTGAACAGCAGTTCCTGTACATATTACAGTGAACAGCAGTTCCTGTGTATATTACAGAGAACAGCAGGGCCTGTGTATATTACAGTGAACAGCAGTTCCTGTACATATTACAGTGAACAGCAGTTCCTGTGTATATTACAGAGAACAGCAGGGCCTGTGTATATTACAGTGAACAGCAGTTCCTGTGTATATTACAGTGAACAGCAGTTCCTGTACATATTACAGTGAACAGCAGTTCCTGTGTATATTACAGTGAACAGCAGGGCCTGTGTATATTACAGTGAACAGCAGTTCCTGTACATATTACAGTGAACAGCAGGGCCTGTACATATTACAGTGAACAGCAGTTCCTGTGTATATTACAGAGAACAGCAGGGCCTGTGTATATTACAGTGAACAGCAGTCCCTGTGTATATTACAGTGAACAGCAGTTCCTGTACATATTACAGTGAACAGCAGTTCCTGTGTATATTACAGTGAACAGCAGTTCCTGTACATATTACAGTGAACAGCAGTTCCTGTACATATTACAGTGAACAGCAGGGCCTGTGTATATTACAGAGAACAGCAGGGCCTGTGTATATTACAGTGAACAGCAGTTCCTGTACATATTACAGTGAACAGCAGTTCCTGTGTATATTACAGAGAACAGCAGGGCCTGTGTATATTACAGTGAACAGCAGTTCCTGTGTATATTACAGTGAACAGCAGTTCCTGTACATATTACAGTGAACAGCAGTTCCTGTGTATATTACAGAGAACAGCAGGGCCTGTGTATATTACAGTGAACAGCAGTTCCTGTACATATTACAGTGAACAGCAGTTCCTGTGTATATTACAGAGAACAGCAGGGCCTGTGTATATTACAGTGAACAGCAGTTCCTGTGTATATTACAGTGAACAGCAGTTCCTGTACATATTACAGTGAACAGCAGTTCCTGTGTATATTACAGTGAACAGCAGGGCCTGTGTATATTACAGTGAACAGCAGTTCCTGTACATATTACAGTGAACAGCAGGGCCTGTACATATTACAGTGAACAGCAGTTCCTGTGTATATTACAGTGAACAGCAGGGCCTGTGTATATTACAGTGAACAGCAGGGCCTGTGCATATTACAGTGAACAGCAGTTCCTGTGTATATTACAGTGAACAGCAGGGCCTGTGTATATTACAGTGAACAGCAGTTCCTGTGTATATTACAGAGAACAGCAGTTCCTGTGTATATTACAGTGAACAGCAGTTCCTGTGCATATTACAGTGAACAGCAGTTCCTGTGTACATTACAGAGAACAGCAGGGCCTGTGTATATTACAGTGAACAGCAGTTCCTGTGCATATTACAGAGAACAGCAGTCCCTGTGTATATTACAGTGAACAGCAGTTCCTGTGTACATTTCAGAGAACAGCAGGGCCTGTGTATATTACAGTGAACAGCAGTTCCTGTACATATTACAGTGAACAGCAGTTCCTGTGTACATTACAGAGAACAGCAGGGCCTGTGTATATTACAGTGAACAGCAGTTCCTGTGCATATTACAGAGAACAGCAGTTCCTGTGTATACTACAGTGAACAGCAGGGCCTGTGTATATTACAGTGAACAGCAGTTCCTGTGTATATTACAGAGAACAGCAGTTCCTGTGTATATTACAGTGAACAGCAGTTCCTGTGCATATTACAGTGAACAGCAGGGCCTGTGTATATTACAGTGAACAGCAGTCCCTGTGTATATTACAGTGAACAGCAGTCCCTGTGTATATTACAGTGAACAGCAGGGCCTGTGTATATTACAGTGAACAGCAGTTCCTGTACATATTACAGTGAACAGCAGTTCCTGTGTATATTACAGTGAACAGCAGGGCCTGTGCATATTACAGTGAACAGCAGGGCCTGTGTATATTACAGTGAACAGCAGTTCCTGTGTATATTACAGAGAACAGCAGTTCCTGTGTATATTACAGTGAACAGCAGTTCCTGTGCATATTACAGTGAACAGCAGGGCCTGTGTATATTACAGAGAACAGCAGTTCCTGTACATATTACAGAGAACAGCAGGGCCTGTGTATATTACAGTGAACAGCAGTTCCTGTGCATATTACAGAGAACAGCAGTCCCTGTGTATATTACAGTGAACAGCAGTTCCTGTGTACATTTCAGAGAACAGCAGGGCCTGTGTATATTACAGTGAACAGCAGTTCCTGTGTATATTACAGAGACAGCAGGGCCTGTGTATATTACAGTGAACAGCAGTTCCTGTGTATATTATAGTGAACAGCAGTTCCTGTGTATATTACAGTGAACAGCAGTTCCTGTGTACATTACAGAGAACAGCAGGGCCTGTGTATATTACAGTGAACAGCAGTTCCTGTACATATTATAGTGAACAGCAGTTCCTGTGCATATTACAGAGAACAGCAGGGCCTGTGTATATTACAGTGAACAGCAGTTCCTGTACATATTACAGTGAACAGCAGGGCCTGTGTATATTACAGTGAACAGCAGTTCCTGTGTACATTACAGAGAACAGCAGGGCCTGTGTATATTACAGTGAACAGCAGTTCCTGTGTATATTACAGTGAACAGCAGGGCCTGTGTATATTACAGTGAACAGCAGTTCCTGTGTATATTACAGAGAACAGCAGTTCCTGTGTATATTACAGTGAACAGCAGTTCCTGTGCATATTACAGTGAACAGCAGTTCCTGTGTACATTACAGAGAACAGCAGGGCCTGTGTATATTACAGTGAACAGCAGTTCCTGTGTATATTACAGAGAACAGCAGGGCCTGTGTATATTACAGTGAACAGCAGTTCCTGTGCATATTACAGTGAACAGCAGGGCCTGTGTATATTACAGAGAACAGCAGGGCCGGTGCATATTACAGTGAACAGCAGTTCTTGTGTATATTATAGAGAACAGCAGGGCCTGTGTATATTATAGTGAACAGCAGTTCCTGTGTGTATTACAGTGAACAGCCGTCCCTGTGTATATTACAGTGAACAGCTGTCCCTGTCTATATTGCACAGAAAAGCTGTCCTGATCTACATTATCACGAACGGCAGTTCCTATTTGTATTGTAGAGAACAACAATACTTCCCTGCCTTTTTGTATCATGAACAGTAGCCCTGATTTTGTAAGTAAGAACAGAAGTCCCTGTATTTGTTATAGAGAGCTGCAGTCCCTGTTGTTATTCAAGAGAACACTAATTTTTGCCTTTGTAATAGAGAACAGCAGTTCCTGTATTTGTTATAGAGAACAGCAGTCCGTCTTCATTATAGAGAACAGCAGTACCTGTGTATATTAATGAAAGCAGCAGCTCTTGCCATTATTACAGGCACAGCAATTGTTATTACACACACAGCAGTCCCTGTCTTTATTACAGAGAACAATGGTGCCCCTGTTTATTGTAGAGAACACCTGTCTCAGAATTTATTATAGAGAACAGCAGTCTCAGAATTTATTGTACAGAACAGCTGTCCATGTATTTATTACAGTGAGGAGCAGTGTTGTTTGTTATGATTGAAAACAGCACCCCCTGTCTTTATTGTAATAAATAGCAGGCCCATGTCTTTGTTGAAGAGAGCAGAAATTACTGTCATTGTTATCGAGAATTGCGGTCCTGTTCAAGATTATGTAAAACAGCACTTTGTATATTTGCCATAGAGAACATCACTCCCTGATGTTATTATGGAGAACGTGATGGAGGAGCTGGTGTTGGACTGGGGTGGACAAAATTAAAAATCACACAACACCAGGTTATAGTCCAACAGGTTTATTTGGGAACATTAGCTTTCGGAGCGACGCTCCTTCATCAGGTGGTTGTGGAACAGGATTGTAAGACATGGAATTTATAGCAAAAAATTACAGTGTCATGCAACTGATGCGATATAATGAACAAACATAGATTGCTGTTAAGTTTTCCATCTTTCAGAATGGCTTGCAGGTTTTGATTCATTAATATGTAAATCCCAGAGCTTCGATCAAATCACATTCCCGAGATAACAAGGTTTAATAAAAGAAGTAACACCTCAGTTCAGACAATGCATTTAAGGTGTGAGGTTAGAGTCTGTATGTATTCTGATTTTGAATGATAATAGATCTTTTTCCAAAGTAGAAACTTATAAAATAAATGGATTATAAAAAATATTGACTGCCTACAGATTGTGCCTTTTTGAACAAAATAGAATGTATTTGCAAATACCATTCTGCAAACACCAAAACCTAGCCTTAACCTCAATTTAACCCAAGCCCCAAACCTAACTCTAACCCTAGACCTAACCCCAACCCTAAGGTTAAACCAAACCCTAACCCGAACATTAAACCAAACCTCAAGCCATAAACCTAGCTCTAGTCCAACCCGAACTCTAATGGTAGACCTAACCCCAGCCATAGTCTTAACCCAAACAGTAACCCTAGCCTTAAGCCTAGACCTAAAACCAACCCTAACTCTGGCCATAACACTAGCTCTAGCCCTAACCATAGCCCATCCTAACCCTAAAACAAACCCTAACTTTAACCCAACTCTAACTCCAGCATAACCATAACCCCTAACACTAACCCTAACTCAAAGCCTAGCCCTTATCCAGACCCTTACCCTTACTCAACCCCTAGCCCTTACCCTAGTCCTAGCCGAAACCCTAATCTGACTCAAAACCTAAACCTAGCCTAATCCTAACACTAACAACAACTCTAACCATAACTCTAACCATACCCATCACCAGACTATTCCTCACACTGACTCTACCTGTAACCCTCAGTCTAACCCTAGACCTAACCTAACTCTAAACCCAAGCCTAACACAAGCCCTAACTCTAAGCCTAGCCCTAACCCTAACATTAACCCAACTCTAGCATTAAACCTAACCCTAAGCCTAACACAAATCCTTTCCAAAGTCCTAGCCAAAGCACTAATAGAAACATAACCCGAACGCTATCCATAGCCCTGGATCTAAACCTAACCCTAACACTATTCTAAGTCTAAGCCAAACCCTAAACCTAACTCTAGCACTAACCCTGACCCTAACCTTAACTTTAAACCTAATCCAAACCCTTCCCCTCACTATAACCGTAAAGCTAACGCACACCCTGGCTTTAACCCAAGCTCTAACCCTACACCAATCCCAAACCTAACACTTGTGCTCACCCAAACCATAAACCATGCCCTAGGAACAGCCCTATCTCTAACCCTAACCCTATGACTAATCCTAAGTCTACCTCTAGCCCTAAACCTAATCTGACAGTTAACCCTAGCCCTAACCTTAACCCATACCCTTGACCATCCTGAATCCTAGACATAACAGTAACCATAAACCTAACCCTAATCCTAATCCTAATACTTATCCTCACCCTTACCTTGGGCCTAGCCATAACACTATCTCTAACAATAATTCTAACCCTAACACTAGTCCTAGCCTGAATCCTCACCCTAGCCCTATCCTCAACCCTAACTCTAATCTTAACGCTGACCCTAATCTTAACTCGAACTCTCACCCTAGCCCAAACTGTAACCCTTAGCCTAACCACTAGCTCACATACTAACTATATCCCTAACAATAACTGTCACATTTAAACTAACCCTAGCCCTATCCATAATCCAAACTCACACTAACCCAGCCCGCAAACTAACCTGAACCCCAACCATAAGACTACCCCTAACCATAACTCTAAAACTAACACTTACACCAGCCTGTCCCTAATGTTAACCCTAAATCTAATCCTAACGCTAACCCTAATCCTAACCCTTCCCAGACCTAGCCCACACACTAACCATCTCTAACCCTAACCCTGAACCTAACCCTAAACCTAGCCCTTACTTAAATGTTAACCCTAACCTGAACACTAACCCTAACCCTAAACCTTGCCCTTACTCTAACTCTAAACCTAACACCGACCATTAACTCAGCACTAACTCAACCTCTCACCCAATCCCTATCCCTTATCCTAACCCAGACAAAGGCCAGAGAGAGAGAGAGCGAGAGAGAGACATAGAAATAGGAAAGAGACCAGGCAGATGACAGGAGTATTGATAGTAGTCCAGGGTGGAAGAGAAGCTGAATAAATGATCATGAGAGCTAAGAGAAGCAGAGAATGGGTGGGCTGTGCTGAAAGCAAACCATGTTGTGACAGGACCAGGGTTACAGGAAATCAGGCTCTAATGCTGTTTAACCCGATGTTGAGTCTCAGAGGCTGCAGGGACCCCAAGTGGAAATTGAGATGTTGCTATTCCAGTTTGCATGGAGCCTCGCTGGAACACTGCAGCAAGCCTGAGACAAATGTTGGCCAGGGGACATGGCGGCGTGTTGAAGTGGCAAGCAAATGGAAGCTCAGGGTCATTTTTATGGACATTACATAGGTGTTCCGCAAAGGGGTAGCCCAGTCAGTGGTTCACCTCTCCAATGTAGAGGAGACCACATTGTGAGCAGTGATTGAGTGCTGTGCAGGTAAGTAGTTGCCTCACCTGGAAGGTGTGCCTGGGCCCTTGGATACTGAGGAAGGAGGAAGTGAACAGACGTGCACCTTCTGTAATTGCATGGCAGGTGCCGCAAAGTGTGGGGAGGTGTTGGGAGCAAAGGAGGAGTGGACCAGTCTGTCATTGAGTCATATAACACGGGAACAAGCCCTTTGGCCCAACCATGCTAACCAGGCTGTGCAATTCCTTTATCTGTCCATCCCCCACCGGGATGATCTCGGAACTCTCTGCTTCTTCTGAAAAAAAGACTTGTACAGCCCCCATTCACCACCACCCCCCTCCACCTGGCCAAGCTTTTAAATGATGTAATTGTACTCCCCTGTACTACTTCCTCTGGCAGCTCATTCCATGTATACACCACCCACTGTGTGAAAACATTGCACCTCAGGTCCCTTTTAAATTGTTCCCTTCTCATCTCAAACATACATCCCTCTAGTTTTGTTCTCCCCTATCCTGAGGAGAAGACCTCGGCTATATACCTTTTCTATGCCCCTCATGATTTTATAAACCTCTACAAGGTCACCCTTCAGCTTTCTACCCTGTGGGGAAAAATGTCCTAGCTTATCCAGCCTTTCATTAATCTCAAACCCTCCAGTCTCCCTAACATGCTTGCCATTTTGTTTTGTTCCTTTTCCAATTTAATAACAGGGTGACCAGAATTGTATGCAGAACTCCAAATGTGACCTTGTACAGCCATAACATAAGGTCTCAATGTGTTTGTTCAATGCTCTGGCTGATGAAGTTAAACATACAAAATGGCTTCTTCACCACCCTGTCTACCTGTGAAGCCACTTTCAGGGAACGATGCACTTGCCACCCCTTTGATTTGAAGGTAGTGAGAGGAGTTAAAGGAAAGATTATTCAAAGTAAGGACAAGCTTGGGCAGGTGAGGGTGGAGGGTGGAGGTGGTGAATGGGGGCTGTACAAGTTTTTTTTCCAGGAAGAAGCAGAGAGTTCCGAGACCATCCTAGTGGGGGGTGGACAGGTAACTAGAAGGTGGCTCGAGAATACAAACTGGAAATGTTACAACCAGCATGGAGTGTCAGAAGGATTGCAATGTATGTTGGCAGGGACTGGACAAGGGGAGAGAAAAGGGAGTCAAGGTAGGAAGAAATAAGTTCTGTGGAGTAGGAGCAGGCTAAAACATTTGGTCTGCCTGGCCAGTCCTGTTTGTAGATTTTGGGGAAATGGTAGAAGATGGCTGTTGGGGATGATGACCTGGGAGGCTGTTGGGGAGAGATTGCCAGATGAGATGAGGTTAGTGACTGTCATGGATACGTTAGCTGATGTTTGATGGGTGGTATCATGGTGCAGGAGGTACAGCAGGAAGCATCTGAGAGCTGGTGCTCAGTCCCTGCAATAAAGAGGTCAGTACAGCATACACAGCACCACCCTTGTCAGCAGGCTTGATAATAAAAATAGAATTGAGTCTGAGAGCATGGACTGTAGTCAGTTCAGAGGGAGACAGGGGTTTGAATGGGTAAGGTGGGGGGAAGCAGAGAACTTAATGTCACATTGAACGGTCTCAACCAGGTGGAGTGAAGGTAAAAGGTAGGAAGGATGTGCCTAGGTGGATAGAAAGTGTGGAGGCAGATGAAGGGGACTATGACACAGAGAGGACATTTGTCTAAAGAAATAGGCACAGAGGCAAAAGTGAGGGAAGGAGCGTTCAATGTGTCTGAAATTCTTTGAGGTTGGAAAAAGAGAACTAAAACCCAGACTTCTGTTGAGTCTGATGCCTCCCTGCAACTGCTTTTCCAGTCTGCACCTGAGGATGGGAGGAGAAAATTGGTTTGTGAATCCAAGCAAGTTCCCAGTAGACATTTCTTCTTCTGAGCACAACGATTGGCAGCCAATGCAGATTGCCGCACCGATGTCCAATTCCAGAGGTTGCACAATGATCAGCTACCAATTCAAAGTCTGTGAGAAGATTTGTAGCTCGGATGCTTGTTGTTGTGGTTCTGTTCACCGAGCTGGGAATTTGTGTTGCAGACGTTTCGTCCCCTGTCTAGGTGACACCCTCAGTGCTTGGGAGCCTCCTGTGAAGCGCTTCTGTGATGTTTCCTCTGGCATTTGTAGTGGTTTGAATCTGCCACTTCCGGTTGTCAGTTCCAGCTGTCCGCTGCAGTGGTCGGTATATTGGGTCCAGGTCGATGTGTTTGTTGATAGAATCTGTGGATGAGTGCCATGCCTCTAGGAATTCCCTGGCTGTTCTCGGTTTGGCTTGTCCGATACTAGTAGTGAAATATATGAACAAATCAACGGCACACCCATGGGCTCACCCATCTCTGGACTCATAGCAGAAGCGGTAATGCAAAGGTTAGAACAAACAGTCTTACCGCAAATTCAACCCAAACTCTGGGTCAGATATGTGGATGACACCTTTGTAATCATTAAAAACACAGAAATAGAGAACACACACCGATCATCAACACCACATTCACAGGAATCAGATTCACTAGAGAGGAAGAAAAGGACAACCAACTCCCATTCCTAGACGTGATGGTACAGAGAACACCGAACGGAGAATTCACCACAAAGGTATACAGGAAAGCCACACACACAGACCAAGTCCTGAACTACGAAAGCAACCACCCCAACGCACACAAAAGAAGTTGTATCAAGACACTGTTCAAAAGGGCCACAACACACTGCAGTACACCAGAACTACAAAAAGAGGAAGAGGAACACCTATACAATGTATTCGCCAAAAATGGATACCCCCGCAATTTCATCAACAGATGCCTAAGGGAAAGACAACGGAATGAGGACATGCCACAACCCAAAGGACTATCCACACTACCATACATCAAGAGCATTTCTGAACTGACAGCCAGACTACTGCGACCAACAGCCACGTTCAGACAACAACTCACCAGAACGAAGGACCCAGCATGAGCAAAACCAATGTAGTGTACAAATTCCCATGCAAGGACTGCACAAAACACTACATAGGACAAACAGGAAGACAGCTAACGATCCGCATCCATGAACACCAACTAGCCACAAAACGATCCTTAGTAGCCACACACGCAGATGACAAGCAACATGAATTCGACTGGGACAACACTACTATTATAGGACAAGCCAAACAGAGAACAGCCAGGGAATTCCTAGAGGCATGGCACTCATCCACAGATTCAATCAAAAAGCACATCGACCTGGACCCAATATACCGACCACTGCAGCGGACAGCTGGAACTGACAACCGGAAGCAGCAGATTCAAACCACTACAAATGCCGGAGGAAAGATCACAGAAGCGCTTCACAGGAGGCTCCCAAGCACTGAGGGTGTCACCTAGACAGGGGATGAAACGTCTGCAACACAAATTCCCAGCTCGGTGAACACAACCACAACAATCAGCTACCAATGCAGATTGCTGCACAGGTGTCCAATACCAGAGGTCGTACAATGATTGGCTACCAATACAGATTGCAGTACTGATGTATGCCAGCAAACATTGTCTAACTAACAAAATCAGAAATTGCTGGAGAAACCCAGCAGGTCTGGCAGCATCTATAGACAGAAGCAGAGTTAACATTTTGGGTTCAGGGACTCTGTTTCCGATTTGTAGCATCTGCAGTTCTTTGGTTGGTAATTTAATGTTAAACTAACAGCTCAATGTTACCAAGAGTGAAAGTGATATTGGTAGAAAGGGCACAATCACCTCACACTCCCCCCTTCGCCTCCAGCTAATGGTAGTTCCCAGATACCAGTCTTGCCTGTTACAGGAGTGTAAGCCTGCCTGTGGATAGCCAAGTCAATCAGAGCTGTCTCCTATACTGCCATGACTGAGTGACCGCCAAAGAGAAGGCTTCCCTACAGCATTTTAATGGACAGTCAGGCTGCATCAGCATTGATAATCCAAGATGGAGGATGGGGAAAAACAATTGGGGCTGTAAGAGCTGCTCCTTTTTTGATGTATTCTAGGTGTTGGAGCTGATTTCCTCAAATTTCAGGAGCAGTAAATACTATTTTATTAACCGTTACATTGTTTTGGAACTTTGGGGGAGAAAGATCAAAGCAACGACATATGGTTAGTAAATCAAATGAGAACGAAACCGACACGGCTGTCTGACATAACAGTAAATCTGCACAGCTACTGCCTTTGCTGTTTGAGTTTAAGTATCTCTGGATATTGGAGTATCTCTAAGAAAAATGAACAAACAGCAAAAGTCACAGCTGACTTTGGAGGACTCTGTGTGGGAGAGCTCACAGCACAGGAGCAACTTAAAATCTCTGCACTAAGTGTAACTTTGCTGTTCTTTGTTTTTTGTAAATCTACAATAAAGAAAAGAGTAGGTTCTTTTTGATTATATGTTTTATTGAGATCTGTCTCTTGATTAAATTTTTAAAATATAAAACATTAGTATTAAGTTATTCAGCAGTGTTTTTTACAGCAGTAAGATTGCTATTTTCTGGGTCTGCAGATTGTTAATCTGCAAAAATGGCTTTTAGAAGACTGATGTGCTCTTCCTGTCAAACATGGGAGATTAGGGAGAGTTTCCATGTTACTGATGATTAGCTCTGCATTACGTGTGTTTGATTGCGAATCCTACCAGATCACGTGGATCGGTTGGAGCAGCAGTTGGAGGCAATAAGGAATTTACAGGAGCTAGCGGGTATGATGGATGGCAGTTATAGGAAGGGAGAAAAACTTCAGATTCAGTAAGATAGATGGGTTACCTCAATGAAAGGTAAGAGGGAGGCAGGTAATGCAAGAATCTCCTGTGGCTATTCCCATCACAAACAAGTATGCTGTTTTGGAAAATGTAGGGGTTGATGGACTCTCAGGGAAATGTGGCAGGAACAGCCAAGTTTCTGGTACCAAGACTGGCTCTAAAGTAACAAGGGTTTTGTCAGGTTCCAAGCAATCAATTGTGATAGGGGACTGTCTAGTCAGAGGCACAGACAAATGTTTCTACAGCCAACAGCGAGAAATCAGAATAGGCTGTTGCCTCCCTGGTGCCAAGATCAAGGATAACTTTGAGAATATTCTGCACTCTCTCCAAGGGGAGAGGGACCAGCAGGATGTCATTGTAGACATTGGAACTAATGACATAGGAAGGGAAAAGATTAAGGTTCTGAAGGGAGGCAGAAAGTTATAAAGGAGGCCCTCAGGAGTGGTAATATCTGAATTACTCCCAGTGCTACAAGCTAGTGAGAGTAAGAATAGGAGGGTAGAACAGATGAAAGTGTGGCTGAGGAGCTGGTACAGGGGAGAACGATTCACATTTTTGGATCATTTGAATCTCCTCTGGGGTAGAAGTGACCTGTATAAGAAGGCCAGATTGCACCAGAATCAGAAGGGAGCTAATATACTGGCAGGGAAATTTTCTGGAGCTTTTTGGGAGGATTGAAGCTAGTAAGGTGGGGGTGAGGATAGGTTCCAGGGAGATGGTGAGAAAAGAGATCAATCTGAGACTGGTATAGTTGGGAAAAAAAGAATCAAACAGTTAGGGCAGGCAGGATCAAGGCAGAGAACGAGGTAAGACTGATCAATTAAACTGCATTTTTTTCAATGCAAAACGCCTAACAGGGAAGGCAGATGAACTCAAGTCATGGTGAGGAACATGGGATTGGGCTATCATAGTTATGACAAAGATGTAGCTCAGAGATGGACAGGTTAATATTCCAGAAAGGATATAGGAAGGATAGTAAGAGGAGAATGAGATGAGGGGGAGTGGCATTTTTGATAAGGGATAACGTTATGGCAGTACTTAGGGAGGAGATTCCTGGGAATGTACTATCGAGATTTGCGAAGATTTGTAGCTCAGGTTGAGGTTCTGGATGTAGGTTTGCTCACTGAGCTGGAAGGTTAATTTTTTAGAGGTTTCATCAGCATACTAGGTAACATGAGGAACGATACCACTTCGACTGGGACAAGCCAAACACAGACATATACAAGAATTCCTAGAAGTATGGCATTTCAACCGGAACTCTATCAATAAATACATTGACTTGGATCCCATTTATCACCCCCTGAGAATAATATCAGGAAATGACATCATCACAGGCAATGACATCATCGACCCAAGGAAACCCAAACATATAAATAGCAAGCAGTGCCTCATCCGGAGGCTCACTGAAGATGTTACCTAGTATGGTGACAAAACATCTGAAAATGAACCTTCCAGGTCAGCGAGCAAACCTACATCCAGGGAATGTTACTATAAATCCCCCAACTGTCAGCAAGAAATTGAGAAACAGATTAATCTGTAAAAATAACAGGGTGGTTATGATAGGGGATTTTAACTTTCAAAACATAGACTGGGACTGCCATAGTGTTAAGTCCAGGACCCGATCAGGTGTACCCTAAAACTCTGTGGGAAGCTGGGGAAGTGATTGTTGGGCCTCTTGCTGAGATATTTGTATCATCAATAGTCACAGGTGAGGTGCCAGAGGACTGGAGGTTGGCAAATGTGGTGCCACCATTTAAGAAAGGTGGTAAGGACAAGCCAGGAAACGATAGACCGGTGAGTCTGACATCGGGTGGTGGGCAAATTTCTGGATAGAATCCCGAGGGACAGGATTTACATATATTTGGAAAGTCAAGGACTGATTTGGGATAGTACACATGGCTTTGTGCGTGGGAAATCATGTCTGACAAACTGTGGGCGGCACGGTGGCACAGTGGTTAGCGCCAGAGACCCGGGTTCAATTCCCGCCTCAGGCGACTGACTGTGTGGAGTTTGCACGTTCTCCCCGTGTCTGCGTGGGTTTCCTCCGGGTGCTCCGGTTTCCTCCCACAGGCCAAAGATGTGCAGGTCAGGTGAATTGGCCATGCTAAATTGCCCGTAGTGTTAGGTAAGGGGTAGATGTAGATGTAGGGGTATGGGTGGGTTACGCTTCGGCGGGGCGGTGTGGACTTGTTGGGCCGGAGGGCCTGTTTCCACACTGTAAGTAATCTAATCTAAAAAAAACTTGATTGAGTTTTTGAAGAAGTAACAAAGAGGATTGATAAGGGCAGAGCAGTAGATGTGATCCATATGGACTTCAGTAAGGCGTTTGACAAGGTTCCTCCTGGTAGACTGGTTAGCAAGGTTAGGTCACATGGAATACAGGGAGAACTAGCCATTTGGATGCAGAACTGGCTCGAAGATAGAAGACAGAGGGTGGTGGAGGGTTACTTTTCAGTCTGGAGGCCTGTGACCAGTGGTATGCCACAAAGATCGGTGATGGGTCCACTGCTTTTTGTCATTTATATAAATGGTTTGGATATGAACATAGGAGGGATGGTTAGTAAGTTTGCCAATGACACCAAAATTTGAGGTGTAGTGGACAGCAAAGAATGTTACTTCAGGGATCTTTATCAGATGGGCCAATGGACCGAGGAGTAGCAAATGGAGTTTAAATTAGATTAATGTAAGGTACTGCATTTTGGCAAGGCAAATCAGAGCAGGACTTATACACTTAATAGTAAGCTCTTTGGGCGTGTTGCTTAACAAGGAAACCTTGGAGTGCAGGTTCATAGCTCCTTGAAAGTAGAGTTGCAGGTAGATAGGACAGAGAAGGCAGCATGTGATTTGCATTCCTTTATTGGTCAGAGGACAGAATGTAGGAGTCAGGAAATCATGTTGCACTTGTACAGGACATTGGTTAGGCCTCTTTTTGGAATATTGTAAGCAATTCTGGTCTCCCTCCTACAGGGAGGATGTGTGAAACTTGAAAGGCTTCAGAAAAGATTTACAATTATTGTATTGGGAGGCCAGGGCTGGAGAGCTTGAGATGTAGGGAGAGGTTGAAATGGCTGGGGCTGCTTTCCCTGGACTGTCAGACACTCAGAGGTGACCTTACAGAGGGTTATACAATCATGAGGGGCATGAATAAATATACAAGGTCTTTTCCCTTGGGTGGGATAGTGCAGAACTAGACGGCATATGTTTAAGGTGAGAGGGAGAGATTTAAAAGTGACCTAAGGAGCAGTCTTTTCACGCAGTGTGTTTGGAATGAGCTGCCAGAGGAAGTGGGGGAGGCTGGTACAATTACAACATTTAAAAGGCATCAGGATGGGTATATGAATAGGAAGGGTTTAGAGGGGTATGGGCAAAACGCTGGAAAATGGGACTAGATTAATTCGGGATACCTGGTCAGCATGGAGGGGTCAGTCTGTTTCTGTGTTGTACATCTCGATGACCCTATAACATATTAAAAGGCAAGTAACGAGTTTTAAAGAAAGCACATCACATCAAATCAGAGAATGAGCCACGAAGGATGGCAATGTTAGATCTTGCTCTTTTTACGTCAAGGGAATTTGAAGCTGGAACTGGGAGTTCAAGTGTCAAGGCAGACACTCACTGACAGAGATGGACTGTGAAGCTGTGAGAATTAGGAGGTGCATGGACAAGTATTTTATGTAAATAAAACTCACACCTCCACACTGGTCAAATTCAGTGATCTGAAGGGCACATTGGAATGTGCACTTCTCTCTAATCAATCAATGTTTCCTCACAAATGAAGGCCTACAATGAATGCTCAACTTCAGAGGAACTGGGATTTCAAAGGGTGCTTTGTTACGTTATACGTTGTCCCTCCAACAGCACAGATACAGTCACATTTATAGGTAGTTGCACTTACACAAAAGGATCACAATTGGGGAGAACAGCGCAGTCGAATAAGATCACCCGATGAGTGTCTGTATCTGAATGCCTGTATTTGTATGTGTATCTCTATGGTATGGGCAGATCTGGCAGTCTCTGATGCTCACAGTGATGCAATGCTACCCTCTACTGGCCTCCCCACAACACAGCAGTGGCAGAATGTGAAAACCATCGGGTATTCCGTCAGAGGAACAAAGTGAGGGCAGGTAACTCACAGCACCATCAAAACATATGCACATAGAAGGCTGGTGTGCAGAGGATTGCAATTGTACTGAGGCCCCTCAGAGTGGAACATGCTCACATGCAGTGAAAAATTATTTATCTTTGGGCGGTGTTCCTTATACCAAGTGTACACCCAAAATAATATTTCCACTGCAATTGCATATGTGAACCATTTTGTAAGAGATTAATTTTATTGCACTTTCTGTAAGCAGCAATGTTTTGGAATGTTACAAATTATAAGTGAGAGAGAATTCAAAAGATCTAATGGCAGATGGAACACGCATTGAGTATGTTGATTTCCTCTACCACTATCTCAGGGACAACTTTGCAAGGGATCGGACAAAGCTAGTTTGTGGCTGCAAAGACAATCTTTGGTAACAAAACAACTGTCCAACGTGAGGGAATCACAAGCTTTGATGCCGGTCAACATTATATTACTTTAAACACAAGGAGGAGAGACAGAGAGAGTAAGGCTTTGACCCGCACTTCAATGGATTCACTTTCAAAATATTGGAGACCCCATTACAGAAAAACAGGATAGAACATAGAACATAGAACAATACAGCACAGAACAGGCCCTTCGGCCCACGATGTTGTGCCGAACTTCTATCCTAGATTAAGCACCCATCCATGTACCTATCCAAATGCCGCTTAAAGGTCGCCAATGAATCTGACTCTACCACTCCCTCAGGCAGCGCATTCCATGCCCCCACCACTCTCTGGGTAAAGAACCCACCCCTGACATCTCCCCTATACCTTCCGCCCTTCACCTTAAATTTATGTCCCCTTGTAACACTCTGTTGTACCCGGGGAAAAAGTTTCTGACTGTCTACTCTATCTATTCCGCTGATCATCTTATAAACCTCTATCAAGTCACCCCTCATCCTTCGCCGTTCCAACGAGAAAAGGCCGAGAACTCTCAACCTATCCTCGTACGACCTACTCTCCATTCCAGGCAACATCCTGGTAAATCTTCTCTGCACCCTCTCCAAAGCTTCCACATCTTTCCTAAAGTGAGGCGACCAGAACTGCACACAGTACTCCAAATGTGGCCTAACCAAAGTCCTGTACAGCTGCAACATCACCTCACGACTCTTGAATTCAATCCCTCTGCTAATGAACGATAATACTCCATAGGCCTTCTTACAAACTCTATCCACCTGAGTGGCAACCTTCAAAGATCTATGTACATAGACCCCAAGATCCCTCTGTTCCTCCACCTGACCAAGAACCCTACCATTAACCCTGTATTCCGCATTCTTATTTGTTCTTCCAAAATGGACAACCTCACACTTGGCAGGGTTGAACTCCATCTGCCACTCCTCAGCCCAGCTCTGCATCCTATCTAAGTCCCTCTGCAGCCGACAACAGCCCTCCTCACTGTCCACAACTCCACCTATCTTTGTATCATCTGCAAATTTACTGACCCACCCTTCGACTCCCTCCTCTAAGTCATTAATAAAAATTACAAACAGCAGAGGACCCAGAACTGATCCCTGCGGAACTCCACTTGTAACTGGACTCCATGCTGAATATTTACCATCTACCACCACTCTCTGACTTCTACCGGTTAGCCAGTTTTCTATCCAATTGGCCAAATTTCCCTCTATCCCATGCCTCCTGACTTTCCGCATAAGCCTACCATGGGGAACCTTATCAAATGCCTTACTAAAATCCATGTACACTACATCCACTGCTCTACCCTCATCCACATGCTTGGTCACCTCCTCGAAGAATTCAATAAGGCTTGTAAGGCAAGACCTACCCTTCACAAATCCGTGCTGGCTGTCCCTAATCAAGCAGTGTCTTTCCAGATACTCGTAAATCCTATCCCTCAGTACCCTTTCCATTACTTTGCCTGCCACAGAAGTAAGACTAACTGGCCTGTAATTCCCGGGGTTATCCCTATTCCCTTTTTTGAACAGGGGCACAACATTCGCTACTCTCCAGTCCCCTGGTACCACCCCAGTTGCCAGTGAAGACGAGAAGATCATTGCCAACGGTACTGCAATTTCCTCTCTTGCTTCCCACATAATCCTAGGATATATCCCGTCAGGCCCGGGGGACTTGTCTATCCTCAAGTTGTTCAAAATGTCCAACACATCTTCCTTCCTAACAGGTATCTCTTCTAGCTTATCAGTCCGTTTCACACTCTCCTCTTCAACAATACGGTCCCTCTCGTTCGTAAATACTGAAGAGAAGTACTTGTTCAAGACCTCTCCTATCTCTTCCGACTCAATACACAGTCTCCCACCACTGTCCTTGATCGGACCTACCCTCGTTCTCGTCATTCTCAGGTTTCTCACATATGCATAGAATGCCTTGGGGTTATCCTTGATCCTATCCGCCAGGGATTTTTCATGCCCTCTCTTAGCTCTCCTAATCCCTTTCTTCAGGTCCCTTCTGGCTATCCTGTATCCCTCCACTGCTCTGTCTGAACCTTGTTTCCTCAACCTTATGTAAGCCTCCTTCTTCCTCTTTACTAGACATTCAACCTCCCTCGTCAACCAAGGCTCCCTCACACGACCATTTCTTTCCTGCCTGATCGGTACATACATATCAAGGACACGTCGTATCTGCTCCTTGAAAAAGTCCCACATTTCCACCACATCCTTCCCTAACAGCCTATGCTCCCAACGTATGCTCCTCAAATCCTGTCTTACAGCATCGTAATTTCCCTTCCCCCAATTGTAAAATCTACCTTGTTGTGCGCACCTATCTCTCTCCATAACCAAGGTGAAAGTCACAGAATTGTGGTCGCCATCACCAAAATGTTCACCCACCAACAAGCCCACCACTTGTCCCGGTTCGTTACCGAGTACCAAATCCAATATGGCCTCCCCTCTGGTTGGACAATCTACATACTGCGTTAGAAAAGCTTCCTGGACACACTGCACAAACACCGCCCCATCCAATCTACTTGATCGAAAGAGCTTCCAATCAATATTTGGGAAGTTGAAGTCGCCCATGACTACGACCCTGTGGCTTCTGCACCTTTCCAAAATCTGTTTCCCAATCTGTTTCTCCACATCTCTGCTGCTATTGGGGGGCCTATAATACAGACAAAGAAACATACACGAGCACATACACAAAGGAACAAACAAATAAAGGCAGAACATACACTCTTTCAGGTTGTTCTCGTATCCCACATGTTTCGTCAACGCAAATTGGATATTATGTGATTGATGAACTGTGGATGCTGATTGGATAATGCGAACTTACTACTGAATGGGTAAAGTGACTTTCTATTAACAATCTTCTACAGTACGATTTTGTATAGCGGTTTTCTGTAGCGCGAGATTGCAGAGGAACATAATTGTCATGATATGGAGAACAACCTATACAGACAAGCATGTATATTCAGAGACGAGACAAGACACACACACACAGAGATACACAGAGTGGGCAAACGTATGGCAAATGCAATATAATGTGGCTAGATGGGGAAACTGTCCACTTTGGTTGAAAAATAGGAAGCCAGATTATTATTTGAATGGCTATAAATTTGCAGAAGGGAATGTTCAAGACATGGGTGTCCTCATGCACCAGTTGCTGAAAGTGCACAGTTCCTGCAGACAGTAAAGAACAAAAAGTGCCATGTTAGCTTTCTTAGCCTGTCTTCTATGTTTCTATGCCTGGTCTATCAAAGTTTCTCATTTGGCCCTTTTCTGGTCACCAAAAGGTCCAATGCATCCAGCCAAAGGCCCGCTCTAACTGATCAGATGAAGCCTCCTCTTCTGCATGTAAAATTTTGATACTATTTTCACCAAAGGCCTCTATCCAGTCCAACTAAGGGACAGCACTATCCCATTGTCCATGGTGTGTAAACAGTCTTGGATTTCCTGGAAAGTCTCAGAATCAGTGACTGAGTGGAGTGGAATGGAATACAAGACTCTTGTTGGTCCCCCACAGAAGCTTGGTTATCTGAAGAAACACAATTGAGATTGGTACACTTGGCATGCATAATTTCCTAGAACCAGATTCAGTACAGCTCCCTGCTGGTAGGACTGGAATTGCACTGTTCCAGAAATTCTCTGACACAGATTTCAGGAATTTCTCCCCTTGCAAGCCACAAACTACAGTTTCCCCAGTCTTCCTGAGGGAAGACTGAAATCACCAACTACCACTGTTCACTGGAGTACTGCCAGATGATTGGAGGGTGACAAATATTATTCCCTTGTTTAAGAAAGGGAATAGGGATACCCTGGGAATTACAGACCAGTCAGGCATACATCTGTGGTGGGCAAGTTATTGGAGAGGATTCTGAGAGAGAAGATTTACGATTATTTGGAAAACCATAGTTTGATTAGAGATAGTTAGCATGGCTTTGTGAAGGACAGATCATGCCTCACAAGCCTGGTGTTCTTGTTCTTGAGGACATGACAAAATACTGATGAAGGTAGAGCAGTGAATGTAGTGCATATGAATTTTAGCAAGGAGTTTGGTAAGGTTCCCCACAGTAGGCTCATTCAGAAAGTAAGGATATGGATACAGGGAAATTTGGCTGTCTGGATACAGAATTGGCTGGTCCATAGAAGACAGAAGGTGGTAGTCGCTGGAAAGTATTCAGCCTGGAGCTCAGAGACCTGTGGTGTTTCGTATGAATCTGTTCCGGGACTGCTGCTCTTTGTAATTTTTATAAATAATGTTGTGGGTGAGTTAACTAATGGAACTAGTCTTGGAAGTACCATAGAGGGCAAAAGATAGATGGGGAACGGGAGTGAAAGGAGTGAGTGAAGGCCTGAATATTGATAGCAAATGGGCAAGAAAGAGATAAGTTTAAATTGTATGTATGTAAATTCACAGAGTATCATGAACAAAATTGGGGAACTGGAAGCAGACATTGCTCAAGGGGAATATGACATAGTAGCAATAACACAAATGTTAAACAGTTTCTGACTTGGAATCTATATTGTAAGAGGTGAGAAACAGGAAGGGAGCAGTAACCTTGTTTATTCCAGACCTCTAAATCGTGGGGAGGAAGTAGAAAAGAGCATTTGTAGGCGGATTATGGAAATCTGCAGGATAAGTAGGGTTCTCATAGAACATAGAACAGAATAGCACAACATGGGCCTTTAATGTTGTGCTGACTCCTACTCTAAGATCAAACTGACCCACATACCTTCAACTATCATCTATGAGTCTACCCAAGAGTCGCTTAAATGACTCAAATGTATCTGACTCTACTACCACTGCTGGTAGTGCATTCCATGCCCCCACCATGCTCCACGTATCATGCTACCTCTGATATCTTCCCTAAACCTTCCTCCAATCACCTTAAAATTAAGCCCCCTTATGATAGCCATTTCTGCCCTGGGAAAACATCTCTGACTATTCACTCTATCTATGCCTCTCACCATCTTGTACACTTCTATCAACTTCCCTTTCACTCTTTGCTCCAATGAGAAAAGCCCTAGCTCCCTCAACCTTTTTTCATAAGGCATGCCCTCCAACCCAGGTAGCATCCTGATAAATCTCCTCTGCACCATCTCTGAAGCTTCCACATCCTTCCTATAACAAGAACTGAACACAATTCAATTGTTAGGCAACTGAACACAAGTGTGGTTTAACCAGGGCTCTACAGAGCTGCAGCATAACCTCGCAGCTCTTAGACTCTATTCCCCTGCTAATGAAAGCCAACACACCATGTGCCTTCTTGACAACCCTATCAACTTGGGTGGCAGCTTTGAGGGATCTATAGACATGGACCCCAAGATCTTGCTGTTCCTCCACATTGCCAAGAATCCTGCCTTTAACCCTCTGCTCAGGTGAAGCCCATCTCTTCTCAATAGCTTGTACCTTTCACAATTTGGAAATGCCTGTGTTGAACTGTGGTGTACAAAGATAAAAAGCACAATACCAGGTTATAGTCCAACAGGTTTATTCGGAAGCACTAGCTTTCGGAGTGCTGCTCCTTCATCAGGTGGTCATGGAGAATAAGATTGTAAGACACAGAATTTAAAGCTATACTGTCCAAAAATGTGCAGGTTAGGTGAATTGGCCATGCAAAATTGCCCGTAGTGTTAGGTGAAGGGGTAAATGTAGGGGAATGGATTTGGGTGGGTTGCTCTTCGGCGGGTCAGAGTGGACTTGGGCTGAAGAGCCTGTT
Source organism: Chiloscyllium punctatum (assembly GCF_047496795.1). Classification (NCBI taxonomy): domain Eukaryota; kingdom Metazoa; phylum Chordata; class Chondrichthyes; order Orectolobiformes; family Hemiscylliidae; genus Chiloscyllium; species Chiloscyllium punctatum. Next base: position 56,884,366 of record NC_092770.1, on the reverse strand, counting down.
TCCACACTAAGTAATCTAATCTAATTCTGTGCTGAAAATGTGTTGCTGGAAAAGCGCAGGTCAGGCAGCCTCTAAGGAACAGGAGAATCCACATTTCGGGCATGAGCCCTTCTTCAGGAATGAAGAAAGTGTGCCAAGCAGGCTAAGATAAAAGGTAGGGAGGAGGGACTTGGGGGAGGGGCGTTGGAAATGCGATCGGTGGAAGGAGGTTAAGGTGAGGGTGATAGGCCGGAGAGGTCAGGAAGATGATTGCAGGTTAGGAAGGTGGTGCTGAGTTCGAGGGTTGGAACTGGGACAAGGTGGGGGGAGGGGAAATGAGGAAACTGGAGAAATCTGAGTTCATCCCTTGTGGTTGGAGGGTTCCCAGGCGGAAGAGGAGGCGCTCTTCCTCCAGCCGTCATATTGCAATGGTCTGGCGATGGAGGAGTCCAAGGACCTGCATGTCCTTGGTGGCGTGGGAGGGGGAGTTAAAGTGTTCAGCCACGGGGCAGTTGGGTTGGTTGGTCCGGGTGTCCCAGAGGTGTTCTCTGAAACGTTCCGCAAGTAGACGGCCTGTCTCCCCAATATAGAGGAGGCCACATCGGGTGCAGTAAATGATGTGTGGAGGTGCAGGTGAATTTGTGGCGGATGTGGAAGGATCCCTTGGGGCCTTGGAGGGAAATAAGGGGGGAGGTGTGGGCGCAAGTTTTGCATTTCTTGCGGTTGCAGGGGAAGGTGCCGGGAGTGGAGGTTGGGTTGGTGGGGGATGTGGACCTGACGAGGGAGTCACGGAGTGAGTGGTCTTTTCGGAACGCTGATAGGGGAGGGGAGAGAAATATATCCCTGATAGTGGGGTCCATTTGGAGGTGGCAGAAATGACGACGGATGATACAATGTATATGGAGGTTGGTGGGGTGGTAGGTGAGGACCAGTGGGGTTCTGTCCTGGTGGCGATTGGAGGGGCGGGGTTCAAGGGCAGAGGAGCGAGAAGTGGAGGAGATGTGGTGGAGAGCATCGTCGATCACGGCTGGGGGGAAATTGCGGTCTTTGAAGAAGGAGGCCATCTGGGTTGTTCGGTATTGAAAATGGTCCTCCTGTGAGCAGATGCAGCGGAGATGAAGGAATTGGGAATATGGGATGGTGTTTTTACAGGGGGCAGGGTGGGAGGAGGTGTAGTCTAGGTAGCTGTGGGAGTCGGTCGGTTTATAATAAATGTCCGTGTTGATTCGGTCGCCCGAGATAGAAATGGACGTGTCTAGGAAGGGGAGGGAGGAGTCTGAGACAGTCCAGGTAAATTTGAGGTCGGGGTGGAAGGTGTTGGTAAAGTGGATGAACTGTTCAGCCTCCTCGTGGGAGCACGAGGCAGCGCCAATACAGTCATCGATGTAGCGGAGGAAAAGGTGGGGGTGTGGTGTCAGTGCAGCTGCGGAAGATGCACATATCCGACGAAGAGGCAGGCATAGCTGGGGCCCATGCGGGTGCCCATGGCTACTCCTTTGGTTTGGAGGAAGTGGGAGGATTGAAAAGAAAAGTTGTTCAGAGTGAGGACCAGTTCAGTCAGTCGAAGGAGGGTGTCAGTGGAAGGGTACTGGTTGTACGGTGGGAAAGGAAGAAGCGGAGGGCTTTGAGTCCTTCGTGATGGGGGATGGGGGTATACAGGGACTGGATGTCCATGGTGAAGATAAGGCGTTGGGGACCAGGGAAGCGAAAATCATGGAGGTGGTGGAGGGCCTGGGTGGTGCCCTGAACGTAGGTGGGGAGTTCTGTGCCTTATAATCTTATCCTCCACAAACACCTGATTAAGGAGCAGTGCTCCGAAAGCTAGTGCCTCCAAATAAACCTGTTGAACTATAACCTGGTGTGGTGTGTTTTTTAAACTTTTTACCTTTCACAAAAATTATTCCCATGTTGCCAAAATCTAAATCCATCCCTCCTATTCCATCCCTCAAGCCATACAATTGCCACTCTGATCTGCCTTTGCTCAATTCAGAGTTATACACTTAACTAATATGTGCTGATTTGAAGAATATGCCAGCATTTCAAAGGATTGCTAGAAATATTCATTTTCTTATGCATTCATCTGAACTAACCTCCTATTTCTATATTTTCTCACAATGGGCACTGGAACTAATCCAGAGATTATCACCTTTTGGGTCATGTTCTTTAATTTATTTTTATTACTGCCTAAATTTGGTTATCAGGATGTAATCCCTTTTCGGACCCAAGACACTGATATCTGACATAATCTGTCTGTTTGCCCTCCCCCTTCAGAATGCATGCAGCTGTTCAGTGACGTGCCTGACATCTGGGAGGCATCATACCATCCTAGAGCCTCTTCTGTGGCCATACACAGCTTGTCTGTGTCCTTTCAAATTGAATCCTCTGCACTCTAGCCCTGCCATTCTCTTTGCTCCCCTCCTGTGCAGCAGATCCACCCATGGTACCAAGAAGTTGCTGCCCCCTGCACAGTCATCTCCCCACCAGTATCCAAAATGTATTTTGTTAGAAAGGGGGATGGCCACAGAGGACTCGCCCTACCACCCTTTCTCTACTCTGCCTGGTGGTCACCTATACCCTTTTTGCCTATTCAGTTTTGATCTGTGGTGTGACCTCACTGAATGCGCATCATATTGTGAATTCAGTAGCAGCTCCAGCTCTGAAATGTGGTTCCTCTGGTAGCTGCAGCTGGACACGCTTCCTGCACATGTGATCACCAGGAACAACTGAAGCTTCCATTATTTGCCACACAGCACAGGAGAAGCATATTACTGGAAGGAGCTCTACTGCCCAACTTCCTTTAAACTCCTTAGTTACTCCTTTTTTAAGAAAAACAATTAATTACGTATACATAACAATGCTATTAACTTACTTCTCCTTCCCTACTTTGCTTACATATATCAGTTTATTATATTGGTCCTGACTTTCACTTAACTCTTATTACTTCTGTTAATCTCTTACTCCAAACTCATGAACCAATCAACGCACTACTTTCCTTGGTTTTGATTTGTTTTTCCAATCAGAAGATGCAACGTTTAAACTCGGACTCCCTTCTGTCTGCTTAGTTGAAGATGAACAGCATAGCATTGCAAATTAAAACCACTTAGGGCCCAGTGGTAGAGTCCCTACTTAGAGTCAGAGAGATGTATAGCATGGAAACAGACCCTTTGGTCCAACTCGTCCATGCCAATCTAGTCCATTTGCTAGCACCAGGTGAGGTGCCAGATACTGGAGGTTGGCTAATGTTGAACCAGTATTTAAGGTGGCAAGGAAAAGTCATGGAACTATAGACTTGTGAGCCTGACATCGGTGGTGGGCAGGTTGTTGGAGGAAATCCTGAAAGACAGGATTTACATCTATTTGGAAAGGCAAGAACTGATTAGGGATAGTCAACATGGCTTTGCGCGTAGGAAATCATGTCTCACTAACTTGATTGCGTTTTGTGAAGTAACAAAGAATATTGATGAGAGCAGAGCAGTAGACATGATCTATATGAACTTTAGTAAGGCGTTAGACAAGGTTCCTCACAGACTGATTAGCAAGATTTGGTCTCCTGGAATACAAGGAGAACTAGCCATTTGAATACAGCACTGGCTTAAGGTGGTGGTGGAGAGCTGCCTTTCAGACTGGAAGCCTGTGACCAATAGGTGTGCCACAAGGATTGGTGCTGCTTTCCATCATTTATAAAAATGATTTGGATGTGAACACAGAAGGTAAATTTGCAGATAACACCAAAACTGAAGGTGAAGTGGACAACAAATAAGGTTACCTCAGAGTACAACAGGATCTTGATCAGATGGGCCAATGGGCCAGGGAATGGCAAATGGATTAGATTATATAAATTTAGATTGATATGAGGTGCTGCGTTTTGGGAAGGCAAATCAGGGCAGGACTTATACACTTACTGGTTGCTGAACAAGGAGCCTTGGAGTGCAGGTTCATAGTTCCCTGAAAGTGGAGTCGAAGGTAGATAGGATTGTGAAGGCAGCGTTTGGTATACTTGCCTTTATTGATCAAAGCACTGAGTGTAGGAGCTGGGAGGTCATTGAGTGGGTCACTTTTGGAATATTGTGGGCAATCCTAGTCTCCCTCCTATTGGATGGTGTTGAGAAACTTGAAGGTGTTCAGAAAAGATTTACAAGGATGTTGCCAGGGTTGGAGGATTTGAGCAACAGGGAGAGACTGAATAGACTGAGGCTGAGAGGTGACATTATACAGGTTTATAAAATCATGAGGTACATGGATAGGATAAATAGACTCTGGGGTGATGGAGTCCAGAACTAGTTGGCATAGCTTTTGGGAGAGAGGGAAAAAATTTAAAAAGGGACCTAAGGGGCACTTGTCCGCCACTGATGTCAGGCACACCAGCCTATAGTTCCCTGGCTTTTCCCTACCACCTTTCTTAAATTCTGATAATTTAAAATTATTGTTAGCACCCTTGCTGTTTCCTCCCTTGCCTCAGAAAATCAACTGTGTACAAGAAAATCAGAAGTTTGGAAATGGTTGGAAAGTTCATAAAACCAATCACACATCTCAACCGAATGCATTACATATTCATAAAACAAACTTTGCAACAGAAAATGCAAAATTTACACAAAAGCTTTGGAAAGTACTGGCACAATCATAAAACCAAAAATGTAAACCAATAATTCAATTTCTCCTTGGCCCCAGAAGAGGTGCCCGAGGACTAGAGGACAGCCAGTATGGCTGCTGGCTTTAAACCAAAAGACTGAACCAAAGCTTGATCACTCTGAAATCAGCACTGCACACGTTAGTGTTTAGTGGTGTTCAGACCTGTGCATTCCTTGAGCATGGTAGTGTTGGCATTCCATCTTCCCAAACATGGTCACGCCAGCACTGTGCAATCCTGAACTCTTGCCACAGTTTCTGCCTAACCGGTTTAGGATTTCCAACATTTTATGCTTTTTATTTCAGAGCTCAAGTATCTGCAGCATTTTTTGCTTTTGTACTCTACATTGTGCATTGTTCATGCTAAAAATTCAAGCTATAGTGTTATTGCCTGAGGTTAAAGGAACTGACATTTAATAAGGATTGCAAAATGTGAAACAGTGCAGTACCTGGAATGATAAGGTACATGATCACAAGTATTGAATACAAGGGAACAAAAGAGAAAACTGGGATAGGAACCAATGAGGAAGTAATTACAGATGTAATACCAAACCAACAGAATTACAGGAGACTCAGTGTCAGTGTGCACGCTGGTTATATCTGGCTGAATGGTTCAAAATGTGATGTGCATTCCATTTCACAGCGCATGTAAATACAAATCACAATAAAAAAAGGGAAATGCACTATTTGTTAGAGTGACTGTATTCTGATTGCAACTTGCGACAAGCATTTTTCTCCTCAGACACAGGAAAAGACATTACATCCTAATACATTTACATAGACAAAAAAAATTCCACCTCTCAAACATGTTTATGAAAAAACAGAAAATGATAAATAAAACAAATGTTTTACCAAAAAGTCTAAACAACCTAGTATCTTACAGCAAAACCTACATAAATACATAAAATTACTGGGCACCTAGGAAGGATGTGTTTGTTCCCGTTTGTTTAGTTGGATCCCCAAGGCATAATTGGTTCATGTACTCCACTAAATGTGATCGCATCTAAGCACTCTGTTCTGAGGTATTGTTGCTCCATGAGAGCGCTTTGTACACATACAGCATTTGAAAGACTATCGTTGGCCAGCTTACAACTTGTTTTCTCCATTACAGAGTCCAGATGGTTCAGGAAACACATTAACACTTGGCTAAAAAAACACTGCCAACCCTCACCCGCCCTCGCACACATTTTTAAATCTCATCAGAATATGCCTAGTGTAAAAAAAAAGTCCAATTTCAAACTGACTAAACAGATTTCAAATCATTAAAATTATTTTTAAGAAGATGTGAAAGATTAAATACTTAACTTTTACAAGTAATTATGTTCTTGTCCTCTTGCGAAACAGCTAAATAGCTATGTGTTCCCCAAGTGGGTTTGTTGCCTCCCCACTTAAGCACCGTCCTCTTAGTTTCTCCCCGAAGTACCCTGCTCCCTTTCCATTTCCTCTTCCAAGCTCCACATCTCGCAGGTGCCATCCATTCCTGGTACCTGCTGTTGCCCCTCCCCTACCACTATCCTTGTTGTTTTATCTCCTGTCCCACTACACCTGCTGCAACAAATAAGAAGGGGCTCACTTTTACACACACAATGGAGAACAGAATTGTCTCTACCTTCACTTTTTCATTATGCTAATCTTAACCATATACTTCACACTGGTCCTTAATATTGTGGGTGCGTGGCATCTGTGGCAGAGTGTGGTGCTCATCAGCTATGTCCAGGGTCCTGTTTGAAGCCAACAACTTGACAGTACTTCCATGAATATAATTATGAAGAGACTAGCTGCTGTCCTTAGAGTCCTCCAGGAAAGATGTGGCAGTATAGATTCCAGACAGGCTGTGGCTAGCTGCTCGGGTATCAGGAGCTCCTTGCCTGGTGCATGCAGTACAAATGTAATCCTCATTCTCTGCCATCTCAGAAGAGACACCGACGCAGACCTGGTGGAACCATTCATCACAGCCTCCATCGCACTGCACCCAATCAACCTGCAGCACACAAATCCAGAAAACATTATTCACAACGGAAAAGATTGGACTAACTAGTAATTTCACCAGGAAGCAAGAGAACAATTGGAATGTGCCCTACTTTCAAATAAAAACAGAGAATACTAATGGTACTCAGGCGGCATCCACTGAAATCGAACAATTATGTCCGTGACCTTTCATTAGAATTCCAGCTACACATTTGCCACTTATTTCAGACTTCCAGCAATCATAGCGTTTGTTTGAAGATCACATTACACAGAATTAAACTGTTTAAAATCTAAGAGCAGTTACAGCAGATTTTTATGATCTCACAGACAAAAGGAACTTTTATAGCAGTTGAAAAATAACCAGGTTTCAATAAAGGCATCAGGAATCTGTTGCACAGTTTTAAAGAAAAGTTTCATCTTCATCTTAGATGTCAAGCAACTATCAGTTGGGTCTGGGTTAGGTCATGGTGCTGCAGGGATGGAAGCTGAAAGCAACAGGACAGAGACAGGGCAGTGGGTGGGTAATTTTGAGGAAAATAGAAAATGAGGGAGGGGTCAAACTTTAACAGAGAGGGGTAGAGATGTTTTTATGTGAACGAGTTGGGGACTGCAGAAGAATGAAGCTGCTTAAGTTAGATGACTGTCAGAGGATGTGTGGCTGATCATTCATAAAGATGGGGAGCCTCGCTTGCTGTTACAAAAGTGCAGGCCCAAAACTGAAAGTCCCACCTCCCCAAACATAGCACTTTCCATTTTTGCGGGATGAGGTGGATTCTGAGTTGCAGCCGTTAGTGCGCAGCTGCCTCTGGTTGACCTGATTTTCACAAGCGCAATGTCTAAAAAAAGGTCAATAGGAGAATCATGGAATCTCAAGAATTCAGAAGGAAGCCAATCAGCCCATCATGACTGTACCAGTCTGTGTCATCATCTGGGAATTTGAGATGGTTAAAAGGAGATGTGATTTTTAGTTAAAAAAAGCACACAGGTAGTGGAGCTGTCAATGACCATTTCAAGATATTGGAACTGTTGCCCTTCAATTAGGTTTTTAAAAATGACTAAAGTACTAAGAAGTGTTTATTTCTCTGTTGACATCAACTAACCTTTCAGATTTTAATTCAGTATTAGTGCTGCACGATTGATTTCATAACTGTTCATTATCACGATAGGGTTCTTACAGAACATAGAACTGTACTGTACAGGATCAGGCCCTACAGCCCATGTCTTTGCCGGCCATGATGCCATTCTAAACTAATCCCATCTGCATGCACATAATCTGTACCCCTGTAATCCCTACCTGTTCACATGCTTGTCCAAATGACACTTAATTTGCAGTTTCACTGATGCCTCCCAGTGGTAATAGACTCTTTGAAGTGAAACTATGAATTCTACATAAAAACCAAAGGAACTGCAGATTTTGTAAGTTAAAAACAAAAACAGAAATTGCTGGAAAAGCTCAGCAAGTCTGGGCTTATCTCTCTACAGATGCTGCCAGCAATTTCTGCTTTTGCAATTATGCTTGTTCTCATAATGAGTCATAGATAATGTATGGGTTTTGAAATAATGATTTTTTTTACTGGCGTAATTATTAATATCAATGATGTGGAGGTGCTGGGGTGGACAAAGTTAATAATCACACAACATCAGGTTATAGTCCAATAGGTTTATTTGTAAGCACTAGCGCTTATTGTTGTGTGATTATTAATATCAAGACACTTGAGAATTTATTTCATTTCAGTAAGGCTCTCGAACAGGCCGTACTTGTTCAGTTGGCATGGTAGGTGTAACAGTAAAAGATAGTGGGGCAGAGGTTGGCATGGAGGGTTTGAGAGCTATGGGATCTGAGTGGAGGGGTGTCGTTAGGCATAGATGAGGCAAAGTAAGCATCCTTTAGGGTGTTTGGGGCCCCAAGAGGGTGAAGGTTGAAAAGCTGTTTGTTGTTTTGGTTTTTATTTCATATCGTTGACAAAGTGCCAGTGCGCCAAGGTGAGCTTTCTTTCCCAGTCCAACCACCTCAACCAGCAGTCACTGATTTCACAATGAGCTACCACAAACCCTGACCCCCATCTCACCAGAATGAAAATTCAACATTCTAGTGCGTCTCCAACTCCAAGTCAAGAGACCCAGGTTCAAGTCCTACCTGCTCCTGCAACAACAGCTTGGAACAGGTTAAGATACAAAAAATACCTACGTATTACACTAAATCTTAAAATATATAAAATTCACATGAGTGACAAACATCCTGCTTCGACTTATAAAGGTGACAAATAGGAATAACATCCCAATAATATGCAATTTAAGATTAATATCTCAACAATTTTGTCATTACTGGAAACATGACAGAATTTATACAAACAAATAAGCTAAGGCAGATTAAAGTGCAACGTGATTCACTACGGCAACAGGATAACTACAGACCAACCTCTTCTCCGCACGGCCGCTGACAGTTCAACGCAGCACAAACAGCATTTTCATCCTCAGAGTCCTCTGCTGCAGACCAATCTTCCTGAGCTGGTAAAATCACTTTCTTTTCTTTCTTCTTATCCAACAACTTCTCCATACTCTCTTTGGATTTCTCTTTTTTCTTTTTCTCTTTCTCCTTTTCTTCTTTTCCCACTTTCTTCCCCAGTTTGCTCTGCTCTTTCATTTTCTCTGGGGTCAATTTCAGCTTTTTCTTTTTGGGTTTGTCAAACTTTCTCAGTTCTTTTAACTTCTTGCCATCCCCCAAGAACAACTCAGCCTTTTCCAGTTTTCGCTTTCGCTTTTTATCTGAAGAATCTTTGACTTTAATTCGGATGGATTTCTCCTCCAGACCATCGTCCTGAATACATGAGTTATCAAAAAGAGTTAGAAAAGCAATGCTGGCATCATAAAGCCCAGAACAACATGTCAAAAATAGAGAAAGTGAATGTAAAGTATGCCGGAAGGAGAAAAACATCACAGCATCACAATGCTAGCTTTTTAATTTATGAGCCTTGCCATTTTAACTCCAGCATAAAGTCTTTCCAGGGATAAAGACTTTCAGTTATAGATTAAATAAATTTGGACTGTTTTGTTTGCAGAACAGGAAGAGGAGAGACAGGTATTCAAAATTAATAGGGGTCTGGAAAGAGTGGAGGGGGAGAAATCATTCCAATTTATGGAAAGATTTAAGGCAATGGTGACATGTGGAAAGGCTTTTGCATGCAGCGACTGGTTAGCATCTGGAATATGCTGCCTCAATGTTCAATTGTGGCACTCGAAGGTACACATTGTGAAAAGAAACAATTTGTGGGGTAATGGCTGAATGGCCCCCAATTTCACTGTATCTTCCAATCTGCAAGAAGCTTGTACTTGGGTTGCTTTGCCGTTAGTACATGGGTTTGTTGCTCATTCTGTTATAACTTGTCCCAGATTCTTAATGGATGGAAAATGTTTCCTGAAAATTCTTTAAACACTCAATTTCTTCTTTTTCTTTAAAGATGGTTTTGAACGCCTGGTAGTTGGAAGCTTGATCAGGAAGTAGTCCCCATTAATCTTATCAACTTTGACCATTTTCTTCTGTTACAGTTTGCACTGCTCAGAGGTTTAGCCAGAAAGAAATTCATTACACAGTGCCAAGATAAAGGTCTACTCATCTCCCTCTGAAAAAAATCTCAAAGGAAAGAAAATGAATCAGTAAATGAAATTTAGGAAGTACCTCCAATATATGTAGAAATCTATCCTCTGCAGGAAGGTGCGTTGCCTGCAATATTCTCCAAATATGCTGTGTTTCATCAAGGGTTACTTCCAAAAGGTCTCCCACCATCATCAACTCCTCTAGCTGAACTTTTGCATTATGAGACAGCTCAAGGACTGGGGGCTCCAAACTACGTGGCACCAATGGTGTCTTACGTGGTTGTTTCCGTGGAGTTCCAGTTCCTAGAACAATATATTGGTGACATAAAATGGTTATAGTAAGCAACATAAATTATCTTAACATGGTCAGATATACTAATAGCACAAAGCACAGAAGGAGTTTCTAAAGAGTGTCCACAAGAATTATCTAGATTTTATACATTGTGTCTAATGACAAAGGAGGCATTGCTGAATTTTGGACTAGGGGATCAGGTTAGCCAAGCAGATCAAGTGTCAACGAGGATCATTTTGCAGAGAGTCATTGGGTTTAGGTGGAGGAGGGTTAATTTCAATGGGTTGAATCTGGATCTTGTCCAAAATCAAATGCATCTTAGGTAATACTGTAATTAATCAATGGGCTCCATTTAAGGAGATAATTCACAACTAGGTTTCCCACTGTTTAGGGAAGAGTAACACAGCAGAATTCCCTGGATGAGGGAGTTGCAAAGATGAAGCAAATAAAAAGTATATCCAACACCTGTAAATCAAACTGACAATGAGAACCGCAAGTGGAAAAATAAATGAGAGGAGACAAGTGAGTGGAAAAGGAGCTAACGTGAAAAGGAACCAAAATGGCTTCTAGGCATATAAATAGTCAAAGTATTGCTGAAAAAATATGGTTTGTCAGAACTTTTTGTCTTCCATTCATCAGGACCATTTGTAAGAATATAAATTTATGGGGAAAATGAATTTATACCATATCAGCGTACTGTGCTGATTGGTCAGCAAATAGTGCCTGATTGGTGGTGCTGCTGCTGCTATGGATAATAAGACAGTTAATGATGACTGACAGTTAATTCTCAAGCCTTGTTTAAATTTTAAGTCAGACTTTTTGACTGATTAAAAACCTAAAGAACTGTGGATGTTGTAAATCAGAAACAAAAATAGAAGTTGCTGGAAAAGCTCAACAAGTCTGGCAGCATCTGTGAAGAGAAATCAAAGTTGACGTTTCGGGTCCAGCGACCCTTCCTCAGAACTGATTTATAGACTGATTTCACAGGGCGAGGTGATCTTTGAGAAATTAATTAGAAATTGGCTGACACTTGTAACATACAGCATAAAACCCTGTCTTTTCTCAGCAATACTTGTTCTGATTACCAAACAAATAAATAATATATGGGTAGTGAAAGGTGGGTTGAAGCCTATTAGGGACAAATGCATAGACACAAGACAGAAATGTACTTTTCATCTGTCTTTACCCAAAGAAGAAGATTTTGCAACGTTTCTCTTTAGCATTCCCACACAGGCACTCTTCAGTGTTGTCACATAGGGTGCAGAAGTGAAATTGATCATAATTTGATATACCATTTAGAGTAGTGTGCTTTATATATATACATATATATGGGAACAACAGCAGGGGAGGAAATGCTGTCAGGGTTGTGGCTATCACCGTAGTGGCAGAATGGGTCACTGAAGTCAAACACAAGAAAAGACAGCAAGAGCAGACCAAACAAACAAGTCTGTTAAGTCTGCTCCAGTAGTTGGTATGATTCATGGCTGCTCCTTGGCATCATTTTATGGGACAACAGCATTAACTTTGCGGACCAGGTGAACCCTACTACTTCTCAGCTAATTGTACTTGATGATGATTAAGGTTAAGGAGCACTGAGCTCAAGTAAACACCATTTAACAGTGAGGGGACCACCAAAGCCTACACCATTATCGCACAACATAGAAGGCTGCCAGAGGATGGTCCAAAGCTTAAGAGGCGATGATAAAATTGAGACATACAATGGAACTTTCAAGGGAAGTAAAGGTGAAAACATGACGGGCTTAATCTTTCAATCTGCCGTCAATCCAGGAGTGGCAGAAAACTGCAAATACAGGGGAACCAAGATTACCTGGCATTCGAATAACTGAACATCGTATCATCCAAACAAGATCACAAGGTTCCAATGTGTGGCTAATTATGTTATCCTGCATTCGATTAACCAAACGTAATACTCCCCATGCGTATCCTTCAGATAATCAAGGATCTTCTGTAATATATACTTGTTCAAAATGGGGATGGAGATAAAACCAGCACCTTAGCAGGCAAGCAGTTTAACTTCAGTGGTGGGAAGGTGCTTAGCAATAACATTACAAGGCAAAATTGACCGTTACTTCAAAATGTGTATACTCTCAAAAACCTGCATTGATTTATGAAGGATAAATTATGCTTAACTATTTGGATTGAACTTTTGAAATATGGTGAAGGCATTGTGTTTGGTGCGACATACAAGGATTTTGAAAGAGGTAAAATGCCACATAGCAGGCTTGTTAGAAAAGTTGAAGCCTACAGAAGGAAAGTTGAAGGGACACTGGCAGCATGAATACAAAGCTTGCTGAGTGACAGAAAACATTCAGAACTGGAGCTCCACATGGGGTCAGTATTAGGACCACACAGTGTCTAAATCTATACTAGTACATTGATTTGGATACTCAGGGCACAATTTCAAAATTTGCAGTCCACTCTGATGAAAGTTGTGATTCATATATTAATAACATTTTGAAAGATTTGATTTCAAACTATTAGCACATTGGTGGTGATTATATTTCATGAAGATTTACGAGAAAAGCAACGAAAGTCAGATAATGCTTTCTGAACTGTGACCTAATCCAAAGTTTGACAGAGTAGGCGACTGCAAGTCTCCAGCAGTATTAATAGAAGATTGTTCAGAATCAGTACTGATAAGGCCTTTCAGTCCATCGAGACTGAAACATTAAAAATACATCACCAACTACACTGGTCCTACTTAGGCCCATAGCTTCGAATGTTGTGACATGTCAAGTGCTCATCCATTTTTAAATGCTGTAAAGTTGCCCACCTCAATTACCATCTAAGGCAGTGCATTCCAGATGCCCAACATCCATGGGGTAGTAAATGTTGTCCTCAAATTCCTTCTGAACCTGATGCCTTTCACTTTAAAATTATGTCTTCCTGTTGTTGACCCTTCCACTAAGGATATTAAGTAGCTTTCTATTCACTTAGTCCTTGCACCCCATAACCTTCTTCTCCAAAGACAGCAACCCAAATATATCCACCCTCCAATTTGGTCATACTGCAGATTTACAGCAAGGAGCATAAACACCAAAAGGCAAGCTAGGGTTGTTTGCAGCAGTTTGTTTTTGTTAGGAATAGTCAAAGATTTACTTTACCTTAGAAAGACCCTTAGAAATCTTCAAAGCTTTTGGGACAGTTTTGGAGGAGACCTGACTATCATACTCAAATCTAGCTTCTCTCCTCGTAAGGTGCACAAGACAATTCAGCTCTTCCCTTGGAGTTTATCTTGTGAAATGACTGATAAAGTCTAAGCTTTCAATTTTGATAGTAGTCACATCAAAAAAACTTCACAGCTCATAGGACAGAAGTAGAGAGAAGCTGTTACTCAGAGCCAAAAGATTTGATATAAAAGAGCAACTTGTCTGGACTGACTCCCTGTGAAGTGAGGGGGTTGGGAATAGATGACTTTGTTTTGCTGCATGTTCTAAGATCATTCAAACTGTGTTTCACATTTTGACAGTTAAATGCGTCATTTTCTTTTTTTCTTTTATGCCATAAATTCCTGTTTTATTGTTCAAGAAAATTTACAGCCGTGTGTGTTTGTGTTTCAGTGAATGAAAGCATTTTAAATAAAACAGAATGATCTATTCAGGCCAGATTTCATTCTAGAATCAGACATATCCAAGCTAAGATCATAACACAAAACCTGAAGTATGTGCAAGGAAGATAGTGAGAGATGGGGGTGATACGGTAGACAGGCTGGTAGAATGAACAGACAAAATCTAATGTAGAAAAGTTGGCAAAACAGGGAAAACTAACAGAAAAGAAACTAGAGTACAATTCTAAAGTGGGTGCATGACAACATTTGAATAATATTGAAATAATGTGAACATACAAACAAGGAACAAGAGGGAGCCCACCACCGTGCAATAAGATCATGGTTGATCTGCTCTATATTCCTGTGCATCCCAATAATCTCTCATCCCCTTGTATCAAGAAGATACTTACCACGGGCCTTAAAATCAATTAAATATTCTGCATTCACTGTCTGTTGAAGAAGGGAATTTCAAATATACACAACCCTCAAAGAAATTTTTCCATAGCTCGGTCTTAAATGGCTGACTGCATATCTTTAATCTATGACCGCTTGTTCTAGATTCTTCATGAGGAAACATCCTTTCCTCATCCACCCAAGTCCCCCCAGAATCTTATCCCTTTCAATTAAGTCCCCTCTGACTGTTCTAAACACCAGAGGATACAGACCTAGTCTGTTTAGTCTTTTCTGGTAGTCAATCCACTCATTCCAGGTATCATCACGCCCAGTAAACCTTCTCTGAACATTTTCTAATGCATCAACATTCTGCTGTAAGTACAGTGACCAGTACTGTATATAGTCCCCCGAACGCAGTCTCACAAGTGCCTTGTATAACTGAAGAATAACTTCACTACTCATACATTTAATTCCCCTTGCAATAAAGTAGAACATTGTTAGCTTAACTGATTACTTGCTGCAAGAAAAGCCATAAATATCTCCTCCATAATAATACTCAACACCAGTACCCTGCAAGGCTGCACGTTCAGCCTCCTACTGTACTCATTATGTACTTATGACTGTATAGCCAAATTCTGCCCCAACTCCATTTACAAGTTTGCCAATAACACCACTGTTGTAGGTCAAACAACAATGAGACTGAGTACAAAAGAGAGGTTGAGTGCTAAGAGGTATGGTGTAAAAACAACAATGTCTCCATCAATGTCAGCAAATCAAAGGAGACTTCAGGAAGATTAGATTAGATTAGATTAGATTACTTACAGTGTGGAAACAGGCCCTTCGGCCCAACAAGTCCACACCGCCCTGCCAAAGCGCAACCCACCCATACCCCTACCTAACACTACAGGCAATTTAGCATGGCCAATTCACCTGACCTGCACATGTTTTGGACTGTGGGAGGAAACCGGAGCACCCGGAGGAAACCCACGCAGACACGGGGAGAATGTGCAAACTCCACACAGTCAGTCGCCTGAGGCAGGAATTGAACCCAGGTCTCTGGCGCTGTGAGGCAGCAGTGCTAACCACTGTGCCACCGTGCCGCCCCTGTCTGCATCAATGGTGCTGAGGTGCAGATAGTCGAGAGCATCAAATTTCTGGGAGTGATGCTCACCAACAATCTGTCCTGATCCACCCATGATGGAGAGAAGGTTATGGATGAAGTAGCTGAAAGTTTTTCAGCCGAGATCACTACACTGAGGTACTGCTGCAGACACATTCTGGAACTGAAACAATTGATCACCAATTCGCAAGTGGCAAAGTGGGCGGCATGGTGGCAGTGGGCAGCATAATGGTACAGTGGTTGGCACTGCTGCCTCACAGTGCCAGAGACCTGGGTGCAATTCCCGCATCAGGCGACTGACTGTGTGAAGTTTGCACATTTTCCCCATGTCTGCAAGGGTTTCCTCTGAGTTCTCCGAATTCCTCCCACAGTCCAAAAATGTGCAGGTTAGGTGAATTTGCCATGCTAAATTGCCCGTAGTGGTAGATGTAGGGGAATGGGTCTGAGTGGGTTGCTCTTCGGAGGGTCGGTGTGGACTTGTTGGGCCGAAGGGCCTGTTTCCACATTATAAGTAATCTAATCTAATCTAAACAAGTGAAAACCAACAACTACAACCAGCTTTGGCTGTGCTAAGTAGGACTCCAACCAGTCGAGAGTTTTCTCTTCAAGATTACCCCTGACTTACGCTTTGCTACAGCTCCTTTATGCTATATTCCATCAAATATGTCATGTCAAGAGCAGTCATGTTCACCTCTGGAGTTCAGCTCCTTTGTATGTTTGAACCAAAGCTGTCATGAGGTGAGGCCCAAGTGGATCCCAAATAGTACACCGAGTCGTACTGCTGACTATTCCTTGCTCTGTTGCTGATAAGAACAACTTCTCTATTATTTCCAGACTGTGGCCACTTGCTGTCCTAATCTGCGTATCACCAAATTTGGCTATAACGTAGTTGTTACCTTTGTCCAAGTCATTTGCATAGTTCAGAAACACTAAGGGACCAGCACTGATCCGTGTGACTAGTTACAGTTGCCAAAGTGAAAATGACCAACTTGTGCCAACTGTTTTCCATTGGTTAGCCAATCCTCCAAGCATGAATACACAAAAATCACAGCGCTACCAGTAGGAAACAATGATAGAAGTATTATAGTTTTGCTGGGAAGGGGCTTGAAAAGGACACTGGCTGTTTGGATACACAATTAGCTAAGTGACAGAAGCAGAAAGCAGCAGTGAACAATTATATTTTAGACTGCAGGGAAAGGATTTGGTGCTGGTTATCTGGTTTGGGACAACTGCTCTTTCTAATGTACATAAATAACTTAGACTTTGGGATCCAGAGCATAATTTCAAACTTTGCCAATGATACATATATATAATGAAGTGTAAGAAAGACAGCAGATTTATGAAGGCATGGACTGATGAAATTGGCAGATACATGGCAGATAGAATTTAATGTAGAAACATGTGAATTGATGAATTTTAAAAGGAAAAATGAAGACAGTGATAATAAACTAAATAAACCTAGGGGCTGCAGAAATAGAAGCACATCTACAAAAATATTGGAAAATGGAAGGGCAGGTTGAGAAAGCTGTTTAAAAACTATCTTAAGTTTATGAATAGACGTATAAAATACAAAAGAAAATAAATTATCATACACCTCTAATCAATGATTGCATCTCCACGGAAGGATTACATCCAACCTTTGGGCAACAAGAATGGAAATCAAGATCTCAGGAGTTACATTAAAATGGTACTATAGATGAGGAAATTAAGGAACTTGAGAAGCTGAGATTGTTCCCCTTGGAGAGACAGAGATTCAAGGGAGATGCGATAAAGGTGTTCAAAATCATGAGGGAATTGAAATAGGTTAAGAGAAGCCATTTTACTGGCAGAAGGAACAACTATCAAAGACTACTTAAATTAACTTGAAGTAGGAAGTGGCAGGGTGGATAGGAGGGAGGAAAGGGGAACAGTATTTCATTTTACACTAGTTTATATTATTTTGAACATGCTGCCTGGATGGTGGTAGAAGTATACTCAACATTTCACATATAACGAGGTGCTGATTTATTGTGGATTATCCGGGCACCACATTTTAGGAAAGATACCTTGGCCTTGGGAGCAGAGCTTCAGTTTATCAGAGTTACAAGATAGGTTTTCACACATTAGTGCTGGTTAAGGGGTGATGGGTGATTTGATTGGAGATTTATGGGAAAAACAGAATGACAAGAGACGATAGAGAAAACCTGGATAGCTAAGGCATAGTCTTTAAGGCAGACAATTCAGGAGCAAAATTAGGGAATATTTCTGTGTTCTAAGCGCAGTATAAGTTCAGAACTTTTTTGTAAATAGCTACTGATGCTCAACCAATTGTAAAATTTTAAATCAGGGAACAATAAGGTGCTTGCCATCAAGAAATATTCAAGAATATGGTGGTGGGTGTATGAAGTTATGTTGCTTATCAGTCATATTTTGCAGAACGACAAAAGGAATATGATTTCTGCACCTCGGTACTGCCAGACCAACATGTACACATTAAATAGTGGTATTAGAAGATACTGTCAGACCAACAGGTAAACAATTTTAGATTTAGATTTTAATGTCGCCTGTACTCAAGCACAGGGTACAAGAGGACAGTGAAAAGTGTACAGTGTCACCGCACATGGCACCATCATAGATATAAAGTACCGAGGTACAAAGTTTGAGTTACAGAAATAGATAAATAAATAAATAAGCACTACAGTCTTTTTAGCATAACAGTAGAAAAATAAGAAATAAATATTGCACCGTGCCCTAAGAATGTGCTGCCTGGGAGAGTGCTGATGCAGATTCCATGAGATTTCAAAGAGAGTTGGATATGTATTTGAAAGTGATGAATTTAGAGGGTTACGAAGATAAGGCTGGAGAATGGGACTAGCTGGATAGTTTTTTGGGGAGCCAGTACAGACACAATGGGTTGAATGGCCATCATATGCATCATAGAAGTCTGTGATTCTAAGAGAATGCTGCCACACCAGCAGATACACAAACAACATTGTGTTAGAAACCAGACTGACCTTGTGAAAAAGATTTTGATGCTGAAGAGTAAGCATGTTCAGCACAGAAAGATGGTGTTGCTGGCCATACATGTGACACCACCTCCTCTGCTTTGATTGGAATTTCTTCATCACAGAAGAGATTTGGTTCCAAGCTACCTGATGAGACACTGCTTGCACCATCCTGGGAAACAAAGAAAACTGTAATAGTTTGAGATCAATACTCTACACAAACATACATTAAACTTTTGTTTACACTAGACTAACTCTCAGCCTATTTGGGCAAAATGTATTGGACACCATATCATATGACAAGACTTCAATATTGGATTTAAACAAAGATCATGAATTGTCTGTTTTGATCCTTAAAAACAAAGTAAGAATAAATTGAGCATAAGGGGGAAGAACAATGGAGGGTGTATTGACAATGAATAATTTTGAAAGATTAAGGAGTTTTCCAAAAACATGGATTTCATAGGATTACACTGGAAATATGACACAAAGACCACTCAGCCAAAACAATCTATGTCAATGTTTCTGCCCTACTTGTGCCAACTCCCAACTCCCCTCATTAAAATCCATCATTACGATCCTCAATTTCCTTCTCACTGATAGGCCTCTCCAGCTTCCTCCTATTCACTTCCCTGTGGGACTTCCACTCCCTCACTGGAGAAACAAAGTTTCTTCTAAAACCCCATTTCTCAATGAAATTCTTATACTGATGGCTTTTAGGTACTTTGCTCCACAAAAGGAGCAAAGTATTCTGTATCTGTCACGAGTTTAAAGATCTTGACTTGGTCATTCCTCAGCCTTCATTTTTAGAAGGATAGAGATTACCAATCCTTTCATGATGTTTGCTTTCACACATTTCTGGTGTCATCCTTGTAAATTTTGACACCCTCTATACTGCCTCAATATCCCATTTATGATATGGTGTCCAGAACTACACACAGTACACTAGGTGTGAACTAAACAATTTCAATACATATTTAGACATAATATTCTATTTTTCAATTCTGTCTCTGTTAAAATAAAGCCTGTTGCTTAGTTTGTTTTTCTTGTAAAACTGTGACCCAACTTTAATGATTGCTGTATTTACTGAAAAATCTTGTGTGCCAACAACTACACTAACATCATGCTGATTTACACATACTGCAAGTGACATACATTCACAGAGTCATAGAGATGTACAGCTCAGAAACAGACCGTTCAGTCCAACTCGTCCATGCTGACTAGATATCCCAAACTAATCCAGCACTTGGCCCACATCCCACTAAACCCTTCCTATTCCTATACCCATCCAGATGCCTTTTAAATATTGCAATTGTACGAGCCTCCACCATTTCCTTTGGCAGATCATTCCATACACGCACCGTGAAAAGTTGTCCCTTAGGTCTATTTTATACCTTTCCCCTCTCACCCTAAACCTATGTCCTCTAGATCTGGACTCCCCCATCCCAGGGAAAAGACTTTGTCTATTTATCCTTTCCATGCCCCTCATGATTTTGTAAACCTCTATAAAGGTCACCCCTCAGCCTCTGACACTGCAGGAAAAACAGCCACACCCTATTCAGCCTCTCCCGAAACCTCAAATCCACCAACCCTGGCAACACCCTTGTAAATCTTTTCTGAACCCTTTCAGGTTTCAGAACATCCTTTCGATAGGAAGGAGACCAGAAGTGCATGCACTATTCCAAAGGTGGCCTCACCAACGGCCTGTACAGCAGTAACCTGACCTCCCGACTCCGATACTCAATACTCTGACTAATAAAGGAAAGCATACCAAATGTCTTCTTCACTATCCTATCTACCTAAGACTCTACTTTCAAGGAGCTATGAACCTGCACTCCAAGGTCTCTTTGTTCAGCAACACTCCCTAGGACCTTACCATTAAGTGTATATGTCCTGCTAAGATTTGCTTTCCCAAAATGCAGCACCTCGTATTTATCTGAATTAAACTCCATCTGCCACTTCTCAGCCCATTGCCCATCTGATCAAGATCCTGTCGTAATCTGAGGTAATCCTCTTCGCTGTCCACCACACCTCCAATTTTGGTGTCATCTGCAAACTTACTAACTGTACCTCTTGCGCTCACATCCAAATCATTTATGTAAATGACAAAAAGTAGAGGATCCTTGTGGCATTCCACTGGTCACAGGCCTCCAGTCTGAAAAACAACCCTCCACCAGCACCCTCTGTCTTCTACCTTTGAGCCAGTTCTGTATCCAAATGGCTAGTTCTCCCTGTATTTCATGAGATCTAACCTTGCTAACCAGTCTCCCATGGGGAACATTGTCGAACACCTTATTGAAGTCCATATAGATCACATCCACCGTTCTGCCCTCATCAATCCTTGGTTTCAGCAGGGTCGCATTCTCTAAACAAATTTCAGCTTTTTGAAGGTAAACTAAAATGCAGCTTTAACATGGGTAAAGAAAACTAGAAAAAGACAAGGAAAGGCAACTGGCAATGGAAATGAAAAGAGTGGAAATGATACCCTAAGACAGCAAACAGAAGCTTAAAATGATACAGTTTAAATAGGAAATAACAGAGGCTGATGCATTGGGAAGAACTAGACTCAAAATTTAAAGCCTAGTAAGGAAATGCTTAAATTTACATAAGTCCTACCAAAGTTCAAGAAAAAAAGACATGGAGGCATTCCTCGTGTCATTTAACAAAACGGCTAGAAATATGAATTAGGCAAAAGAGGATATTGCTTCTACAGGCTGTTAACAGGTAAAGCACAGAAAATGTATGCCTCACTGTCAGAATTATAATGCTGCAGAGAAATGATATTCACTTGCAATTAGTGCCTGAGGCATATTGGCAAAGGTTCTGGAATTTAAGGAAACAGCCAGAGCAAACCTATACTTAATTTGAAAAGCAAATTAATTTTGACGTTTGGAAATGAGCATTAGCAGGTGAAATAACATGTGAAATTCTTGGAGGTTATTTTCCCAGAGGAGTTAAAAAACTCATTTCCTTTAGTAAGAAAGCATATTGAGGACCAGCGTACCCTCTAGTTCTCTTTTTGGCTGTGCTGGCCTTCAAGGTTTGAGAGTGGTAGCGACTTCTGTAACCAAAAGTCAATGCCAATTGCTGTGCATGGAAACCTGGAGCGGCTACATACGCAGGCAGCCTCGCAGCTTACAGGGAACTTTGTAGAGGACCAAAGGATTGTAACCACCAGACACAGGCAGCAATAATGACTTACGATTAAGAACTTTTAAAAACATTTTCTTTATTCACAAGTTTTGGGCATACTGGTGAAGACAATCATTTACAGCCCATTCATAATTGCCTAGACTAAGTAAGGGCAGCAGTTTCCGAAAGGACGTGAATGAACCAGATGGGTTTTTCCTGACAACCAGCAATAGTTTCATGGGCAGCAATAGACTTCTAATGACAAAATTTCTTTATTGAATTCAAGTGCCACCATTTGCCATAATGGGGGTCAACCAGGGACATTATCCGGGTGTCTGGATTAATAGTCTAGTGATAATACCATGAGCCATCATCTTCCCACAAAATTAAACCTTTATTCCATCACCATTGACTCTAGTTTTGGTAGGGCTCCTTGTTGCCACACTCTTACCTCACCTGTGGAATTTAATTATTTTTGGTTATGCTGGGATCTGATGTATAAATTAGTTTCCCGTTTTTCTTTCATTTAAAATCATTGTATGCTTAATTTTGCTGGGAACTTGAGCTACGAGTACCCTGCGAATCTCCTAGTAAGAAACAAAAACAACTTGCTGGAAAAGCTCAGCGGGTCTGGCAGCATATGTGGAGAGAAATCAGAGTTAACATTTTGGGTCGAGTGACCCTTCCTCAGAACGCAATTCTCCTCATAAGAATGTGTCTAACCCAGTTTCTAAATCTCCTTTATCATTCTCTGTTTCACCAAATAATTTTAATTTATTTTCAGGGAGTTTAAACAGGAAAGTGTTCTAATAATTTTAAAAATAGTGGATTTGTTTTTAAAAAATACAGCAAATGATAACAACAATGAATTCACCACCTGTGGGGGTAGAAGTGGAGACATTCAACACTTTCAGTACTAAGTTGGTTGGACACTAGAGGCAAAATAGACTTGCAGAACTCTGGGGACAGAAAGGGGATGAAAGGGGATGATTGCTCTAAGAGAAAGCTGGCATAATCTCGGTTGGTAGAATGGCCTCACGCTGTTCTAAGATGTACCAGGATATAGTTATCGAAATTATAATGGTGGAAAAGAGCTACTTATTTCAATAGACATTACATCAGTCTAACAAGTGAGTAAAGGATAGGAAGACAAAAGCCCAAATCTTCCAAACAGCATCAAAGCCCCTTTTACTGATACTACTCAGATTCCATAATTAACGATGATTGCCTCCAATTTTTCAGGTTGAAATGCAGGATTCACCTGAACTCAGTCAGCTCAGTATTCCTCAGAGGCAGCAACAGACATAATCCACACACAGGCCTTCAGCAATTCCACCCCCAAAACAGACTTACTTTTCTCTCGTAGCGATACGCATCCCTGATATCATCATCTGAGTCAGTTTCCTCCTCATCCAATTCAATCGATTTTCTTGGTGAGTTTGCCAAACTCCCCATGCTCCTGCTGAAGGCAGATTGTTGAACACTCTGTAAATGTTCCTGGGAAGAGAATAAGACCAAATCCTCTGTCAGATAATTCCTTACAATATCATCTGGTTTAGATATCAATGCTAAACAAAATGTGACAATGTGCTAAATAAGGAGCTATAAGGGAAGACAGCCTAAAGCTTCAACTAAAAGGGAGGCTTTAAGCAGACCTTAAAAGGGGAAAAATCTGTTGAGAGGCAGAATAATTTAGAGGGGAAGTTCCTGAACTCCCCCTGCTTCGGCATGCAAAAGCAGTCATCAATGGTGGAAATAGTAAACCAGAATTGGTAATACATAAATATCCTGTGTGGTTTGGAGTAGGGGTAGGCTGTATAGCTGGAGAAGATTACAGAGAATCAGAAAGGAACAGGCAATGGAAAATAAAACTAAGAACGAGAATTTTAAAAATCAAGACTTTCCTTTCTTTTGAGCCCCTTGTGGGCAATTCCAAAATCAGAAGATTTGCTTAACGAATTAGAGGTTCACCTTGTAGGACTGAAATGAGGTGATTTTTTTTAAACCCCTCAAGTGATTATGCCACTTTAGCACTCTTTGGCTCAGCAGTCAGGGTCAATAAATATTTTGAGAGACAGTGATAGCTTCCTAAAAGGAATCTGAGGTTTACAACAGAATGTGCAATTCAGAACAGATCAGCTATGATCTCATTGAGTAGCCCAGTTGCCTTAAAAGGAACAAATGGCATATTTTGGTTCCTCATTGATATGCTTGCATCTAGGTCAAGTCGCACAGGAGAGATAAGTGAATGGGATTTTATATGAGTTAGGATTGGGATAGAGTTTTGAATGATTCCCCACAGCATAAAACTATGGAAGCAGGCTAGTAGTTTATTGAAATAACAAAATCTTGCGATAACGTTTGCAAAAAATGAAAGTTTCAGCAGCACACAAATTAGCAAAGAAGTCAAGTCAATCGTTACCAAAGGGACAGAAATAGGTCTGCTTGGTGACAGTATGGATATTTGGTAGGAAGCTCTGTAAAGGTACAACTTTGCAAGAGAACTGTTGCTCCTGACAGATAAATAAGGGAGAATCAGGATGAATATTAAGAGTTCAAAGTGGAAAAGGAAATGAGGAAACATGAGACAGAAGGTGAAGCTAACATGAGAAAGTGCAAACGATTCCATATAATTCTTGTAAGTATTTTAAGTACCTGACTCTTCGTCACCTTCCCCTTAGAAAATGACCCATTTATTTTGCCCACATTTCTGGACATTAACCTAGGATTAATCTCCTTAGTGGATATCATGGATCAAAGACAAATATTTAAAAAAATAGTTCATGACTCACAAAAATTAAAACATTGCAGCGATGAAGGATGATAATGATGAAGGAGGACTCATAGGAAGGGAATAAACCCACTATGACTAAGGAAGTTAAGGATAGTGTCAAACTGAAATAAAAGGCATACAATGTGGCAAAGACTAATGGTAAACCAGAGGATTTGGAATGTTTTACACGTCCCAAAAAATAATTACAAAGGCTGAGAAAATAAACTGAGGGCAAATTTGCAAGTAATGCAAAAATGGACTGACAGTGAGATTAAAAACGAAGACCAAGGCCAAAGTGAACATAAGGCCCTTAGAGAATGAGGTTGGGAAATAATATAACAAAGGAAAAGGCAAAGGCAGCAAAGGCATTGAGGATTATCAGATTGCCATGAATTTATTGAATGGATTTTGCCAGCACTGGATGGTTTGAGCTATAGAGAGGGGCTGAATAAGCTGGAGCTGTTTTTCCTAGAGAGTTGGAGGCTGAGGGGTGACCTTATAGTAGTTTATAAAAAGCATGGATAAGGTGAGTAGACAAGGTCTTTGGGTGACATAGGTTTAGGGTAAGAGGGGAAAGATTTAAAAGGGATCTAAGGGGCAACTTTTGCATGCAGAGGGCGATGTGTGTATGGAATGAGCTTCCAGAGGAAGCGGTGGAGGCTGGTACAATTACAACATTTAAAAGACATCCGGATGGGTATATGAATACGAAGGGTTAGAGGGATATGGTTCAAGTGCTGGCAAATGGGACTAGATTAATTAAGGACATCTAGTCGACATGGAGGAGTTGGACCAAAGGGTCTGTTTCTCTGCGATACCTCTCTGTGACACTATGAAGGGTGGAGCAGACTCAATGGCTTTTTTCTGCTCTTACACTTTAGCATGTTGGTGCAAACTGGTAATTGTTTGATATCCTGTAATTTTCTTATTTTTTTGCTGGAATATTTGTATCGGTAGCCACGGGTGAGGTGCTGGAAGACTGAAAGTTGGCTAATGTGGTGCCATTATCTAAGAAAGGCTGTAAGGAAAGCCAGGGGATGATAAGCTGGTGAGCCTTTTGTCAGTAGTGGCCAGGTTTTTGGAGGGGACTTTGAAGGAAGGGATTTACATGCATTTGGAAAGGTAAATATTGATTAGGGACAGTCAATATAGCTTTGTGGGTGGGAAATCATGCATCAATAACTTGATTTGAGATTTTATTTGAAGAGGTGACAAAGAAGATTGATGAAGTCAAAGCAGTAAACATTGTCTTTGTGTACTACAGCAAACCATTCAACAAAATTCCACTTGGTAGACTAGTTAGTAAGGTTAGATCACATGGGATCCGGGGGAGCCAGCCAACTGGATACAAATTTGGTTTGAAGGAAGGAGAAAAGACGGTGGTGGTAGAGGGTTGCTTTACAGACTGGAAGCCTGAGACCAGCAGAATGCCTCACGGATCACGGCTGGGTCCATCTGTTTTTCATTCTGTATAAAAATGTGAATGTTGGAGGCATGGTTAGTATACTTGCAGATGACAACAAAATAGATGGTGTAAGGGACAGCAAAAGTGGTTATCTCAGAGTACAATGGCAGCTTGATCAGATTGGCCAACGGGCCATGGAGTGGCAGATGGAGTTTAATTTAACTGAATGAGAGGTACTGCATTTTGGCAAGGCAAACTGGAGCAGGTCTTATACAGTTAATGCTCGGGCCCTGGGGAGTGTTGTTGAACAGGAGAACTAGAGGTGCAGGTGCATAGTTCCTTGAAAGTGGTGTCACAGGTAGACAGGGTGGTGAAGGTGGCATTTAGTATGCTTGTCCACATTGGTCAGGTCATTGAGTAAAGGAGTTGGGATGTCATGTTGTCATTGGTGAGGCCAATTTTAGAATACTGCATATAATTTTGGTCTACCTACTATAGAAAGGATGTTGTTAAACTTGAAAGGGTGCAGAAAAGATTTACAAGAATGTTGCCCGGACTGGAGAGTGTGAGCTATAGAGAGAGGTGGAATTTACGGAGTTTCTTTCCCCCCGGAACATCAGAAGCTGAGGCGTGACCTTATAGAGGTTTATAAAATCATGAGGGGCATGGATACTGTGAAAAGCTGAAGTCTTTTTCCTAGGGTGAGGGAGTCCAAAATTAGAGGGCACAGGTTTCAGGTGAGACAGGAAAGATTTAAAAAGGAACTGAAGGGTAACTTTTTCACGCAGAGGGTGGCAGGTATATGGAACAAGTTACCTGAGGAAGTGGTATAATTACAACATTAGCCAATCCCCAGTAAGGAAATATTTTGTTAAGAGGAGAAATTGAATAAGTTGGGCTTGTACTCTGTGGAGTTTAGAAAAATGAGAGAAGAGACCATGTTCTCAGAGTACTTAAGTTAGGTCCAGAAAGATGGTTTCCTTCTGGGGGAGAGTCTAGTACAAGGAAGCTAATATCAGACAAATGGGTCACCTATTTAAAACAGAGTTGAGGAAGAATTCTTTTTCTGTGCTAATCTGTATAATTCTTTAATGCAGAGGGCTGCCAAGACTGAGTCTTTCAGTACATTCGAGCTTTGATAAACATAGTTTAAATCATTGAGAGAATTAAGGGTTGAGAAAAGGCAAGAAAAATGGAGTTGAGAGTCATCAGACAGCCATGATCTCATTGAATTTGGAGTAGACTCAATAGGCCAATTGGCTTACTTCGGCTCCTGTATCTTATAATCTTTTGGTCATTTCAATACCCAGGCGCTTGTATTTTTTTTTATTACCTGCAAGTCTGGATTGGCTGCTGCCTTCTGCAGCTCAGCACTTATTATTTTCTCTGTTTTCTCCCTTGCTGCCTGTTCCACCATGCGCTGGCTTAGTACAGACAGCTTTGCAAGTGCAGAAGAGAGCTCATCTGTGGCCAGGGCTTGCCTGGCCCGATCCTGCCAGCTCATTGCTCTCTCTGTCAGACACTGTAAGGCATCTCCTTCTGGTAAACGAACTGGAAGCTTCTGAAGGGAAACTAGCAGTGAAAGAATGGTCTCAAGACGTGGCCTTCGAGAGCGCATGCACAATGGGCACAAGAATTTCACCTCCTTAGTTTGCCAGGCCAGTCCTTTTTTTTGTGTGCCAGTTTTGGGTAGAGGAACACAAGTGCTGTGAAACCAGTCTTTACAAAGTTCACACTGTAACATAAAACCACTGGCTATTTTGCGACACACACAGAACTTGATTTCTTCAATGCGATCCACCATTGCCATTTTAGCCAGGTTTGCTGCTCTCAAAGAATGCATAGCTTCACATTCCTTTTGCTCCATTGCACGGAAGCCTGCAATCTGAAGAATGTCAAAAGAAATATGTAAAAACATATCTGGCACACAACATATCAGTACAGACAGGACGTGAATAGTGATATCTGCAATTTCATTAAGAGTTAAAAATTAAATTTCACCAAGTAACAGGAAATGACCAAGTGATCAGTGAAAACTTTCCCAGTTTTGAATAAAATATCCGAAATTATAATAACATACGAGTTAAAAACAATCAACCTTGCTGTTATATTCACTACAGGGTTCAGAATAAATGAACACGACTCGAGTATATAGTCTGAATTTTAACAAAAGTGTTAAGGGAATAATCATAATTTGGCCATCTGTAAATTTTGTTAAGGAAGGTGAACTGAGTAAATCTATGGTAGGGGTTATAATTATTTGCTGCCACTGTTTTATGCAGTCCTCAGTCTGGCAAGAATGGGCTAGTTTTCAAAACATAATTACACATTTTCACAAAAACACAATTAAATACATCAATATCTGGACCAGTTTTGGGAAGATGTAGATTTTTTCGTAGAGTCAGAGATGGTCTGCATGGAAACAGACCCTTCGGTCCAACCCATCCATGCCGATCAGATATCCCAACCCAATCTAGTCCCACCTGCCAGCACCCAAGCCTATATCCCTCCAAACTTTCCTATTCATATACCCATCCAAATGCCTCTTAAATGTTGCAATTGTACCAGCCTCCACCACTTCTTTCAGAGATGTCATTACACCATCTGGAGCAGGTGGGATTTGAAACCATGCCTCCATTGCCCACAGGCAGGGATGCTACCACTGCAAAGAGGAATTATACATTTTTTCAAAAAAATATTTCACCTATTTTTCTAATCAACCTGTTCGGAGATGTTATTTCAAACCTCTGTAGCAGGTGAGACTTGAACCCAAGTCAATGAGTTCATGCGTGGGGACACTACCACTGGGTCACAAGGGTCCTTCTGGGGTGTTATACATACACAGGATGAATGGACCACACCTGAACAGAACCAGGCCCTTGCTACGTGGTTTGTCAATTTAGTAGAAGGATTAGCCAGGGGGTAATATTAGTGAAGAAAATACATGATGAAAAGGAAGTGGGAGAGCCAGTTAACACCAGAATAAGAAACACTGTGGAACTAATGTCAAAATGCACATTTTGGTGAGACTTTTGCACAATTTGCACAAATATCATTTCAAGAGGTAAAGCATCATTTATAAAGCATTAAAGCAGAGTACAGTCTGGTTGGCAATTTGACTCTGAGACAGAGGCATTACCAATGGTAATATTCTTTTATTCATTTATGGGATGTCAACATTGCTAACTGGCCATCATTTATAGCTTTTGAGAAGGGGGTGAACTGCCTTCTTGAACTGCTGCATTACACCTACTACACGTTGACCGACAATGCCATTAGGAAGGGAAGTCTAGGATTCTGACCCAGCAACAGTGAAGGAATGGCAATGTATTTAAAAGTCAGGATGGTGAGAGGCTTGCACAGGAACTTGCAGATAGTGTTGCCCCCATGCCCCTGCTGCCTTGTTGTTCCAGATGGAAGTGGTTGTGTTTGAGGAACTTTGGTGAATTTCTGCAGTATACCTCACTGAGTTTCAGTAGTGGAGGGAGTGGATGTGGTGCCAATCAAGTGAGCTGCTTTGTCCTGGATGGTGGCAAGATTGGATGTTGTTGGAGCTGCACCCATCCAGCCAAGTGGGGAGTATTCTATGACACTCCTGACTGGTGCCTTGCAGATGGTGGACAGCAGTCCTCATTTTCTCCTAGACGTTGAACAGGCTTTGGAGGGTCAGGAAGTGAGTCACTCATTGCAGTATTTCTAGCTTCTGATCCGCTCTTGTCACCGCTGTGTTTATGTGTTGAGTCTAGTTCAGTTACTGGTCAATGGTAACCCCACTAATATTGACAATGGGGAATTCCATGATGGTAACACCACTGAATGTCAAGGGGCAGTGGTTAGATTGTCTTTTATTGAAGATGGTTCCTGCCTGACATTTGCTTGGTGTGAATGTTACTTGCCACATCTCAGCCCGCGCCTGGATACTGTCCAGATTTTGACGCTTTTGAAAATGGTCTGCTTCAATATTTAAGAAGTCACAAATGGTGCTGAACATTTCAACATCATCAGCAAACATTCCCACTTCTGACTATACAGTGGAGGGAAGGTCATTGAAGAAGCAGCTTAACAAAGTTTGGGCCTAGCTCACTATCCGGAGGAACTCCAGTAGTGATGTCCTGCAGCTGAGGTGACAGATCTCCACACAACCACAACCATCTTCCTGTATGCCAGGTATGACTCCAACCAGCAGCATGTCTACTCCCTGGAGTAGGCATCAAAGCCAGTTTTGCTAGGGCTCCTTGAATCCCCACACTGTCGAATTCAGCCTTGATGTCAAGGACTGTCACTCCTGTCTCAACTCTGAACTCTGTTCCTTTGCCCATGTTTGAACCTAGTTAGGAGATGCATAGCCCTGGATGAACCCAAATTGTGTGTCACTGAGCAGGTGCTGCTTGATAGCACTGCAGATGACACCTTTCATCACTGTTGAGCGAGAGTAGATTGATGGGGTGGTAACTGGCTGGGTTGGATTTGTCCTGCTTTTTGCATACAGAGCGTTCAGCTATAATGCAACCATTGCTTTCTTCTGAAACCTTGTGCTATAGAAAATCACACTATGGAAAACAGTCAGAAAAAATTACGCTGTAAAAGATATATGTAAATAGAAAATCGCTACGGTCATTCAGGAGAAAGTCTGTGTTAGCCAAATAGCACCCACAATTTGTCAATCGCGTTATAGCCAATTTGCATTGATGAAACGCACACTATACTAGAATGACATATCTGGGCAGTTTTTCCACACTGTAGGATAGATGCCAGTGTTGTAACTGTGCTAGAAGAGCTATACAGTTGGGAGGTAGTTCCCCTGGGAGTCCTGAACATTGACTCCTGGCCCTCTGAAGTCTCATTGTTTCAGGTTAAACATGGGTAAGGAAACCTTGTGCTGGTTAGCAAGGGAGCGATATGTTTTGGAGCACAAGCCTTCAGTACCATTGCTACAACTTTGTCAGGATTCATAGCCTTTGCACTATTCAGTGCCTTCAACTTAATCTGGATATCACACGGAGTGAATCGAGTTGGCTGAAGACTGGTATCTATGGTGCTGGGGACCACTGGAAGAGGCCACAATAGATAATCCAATTGGCACTTCGGTTTGAAGAGTGTTATGAATGCTTCAGCCTTACCTTTTACACTGATGTCCTAGGTTATTCCATCATTGATGATGGTGATATTTGTGGAAGCACTGAGTTAACAAAATGCGTTGCTGGAAAAGGCACAGCAGGCCAGGCAGCATCCGAGGAACGAGAGTGTCAACGTTTCGGTGAGGACCCTTCTCCAGGACTGGGGAGGGGGAAAGGGGGTTGAAAGATAAATGGGGGAAGAGGGATAAGGATAAGGGAAAAGTAGGCCATTGGTGGGCAAAATTAGGAGATGATAGTGATAGGTTAGTACGAAGAGTGGAGTGGATAGGTGGAAAGGAAGATGAACAGATAGGTCAGGTCAAAAGGGCGAATTGGAGTTGGAGGACTGGATCTGGGACGGGGTACAGTGGAGATTGGAAACTGATGAATTCAATGTTCATGCTGTGTGGTCGTATGCTCCCGAGGCGGAAGATGAGATGTTCTTCCTCCAATTTGCGGGTGGCCTTATGTAGGCAGTGGGGGAGGTCCAGAATGGATATGTCCTCAGGGGAGCGAGGGGGCGGAGGGAGTATTAGTGGATGACCACAGGAAGGTGGGGTTAGTTTGTGCTTACTGACCAGATATCCAGAAGCATTCCGCAAATTTGCCCTCGGTCTCTCTGATATAGAGGAGACCCCAATGAGAGCACTAGATACAATAGATGAGGTTGGAGGATGTACAAGTAAGTCTCTGCCGGATTTGAAATGATTCCTTAGGGCTTTGGACAGGTGAGGGGAGTGGGGGTGGGGTGCAGGTTTTGCGCCTCTTACAGCAGCAGGGGAAGGTACCAGGAGTGAAGAGGGGGATGGTGGGGAGTGTGGATCTAACAAGGGAATCACAAAGGGAATGGTCCCTACTGAACTTAGACAAGGGAGGGGAGGGAAATATATTTTTGATGGTGGCATCTGACTGTAGGTGGCGAAAGTGGTGGAACACGACGTGCTGGATTTGGAGAGTGATGAGATGGAATGTGAGGATTCTATCTTCATTGGGGTTCGGAGGGGGGGCTCGAGAGCAGAAATGCGGGAAATGAAGGAGGCGCGATTGAGAGCATCGTTGACCACTGGGGAGGGAAAATTACAATCCCTGAAGTAAGCGGACATCTTGGATGAATTAGAGTAGAATTGCTCATCCTGACAGCAGGTATGGCAGAGGCAGAGGAACTGAGAGTAGAGGATCACATTTTTACAGGAGGGGCAGTGGGAGGTGGTATAGTCAAGGTAGCTGTGCAAGTCAGTGGGTTTGTAGAAGATGCCAGTGTGTAGTTGGTATCTGGAGATAGAGACACAGAGGTCCAGGAAGGGGAGGGAGGTGTCAAAGATGGACCAGGTGAATTTGAGGTTGGGGTGGAAGGTGTTAATGTGGTGAATGAACTGTTCAAGTTCCTCATGGGAGCACGAGGCAGCACCGTACAGCCATAGATGTTGCAGAGGAAAAGGTGGAGGATGGTGCTGGTGTATCTATGGAACAGGGACTATTCCACACATCCTACGAAGAAGCAGGCATAGCTGGGACCCATAGGGGTACCAATAGCCATCCTGCTAGTCTGTAGGAAGTGAGGATTGAAAGGAGAAGTTGTTGAGGGTAAGGACCAGTTCTGCCTATCCAATGAGGGTAGGGGGACTGGATAGGTTGGTGGGAAAGAAAGAAACAGAGTTTTTAGGCTTTCCTTGTGGTGGGTGCAGGCATAGAGAGATTGAGTATTAATGGTGAAGATAAGGTTTTGGAGGCCGGGAAATTGGAAGTAACAGAGGTGGAGGAGAGCGTGAGTAGTGTCACGAATGTATGTAGGGAGTTCCTGGACCAATGGGGACAGGATGAAGTCAAGATAAGTGGAGATAAGTTCAGTGGGGCAGGAGAAGGTGGAGACAATCGATCGACAAGGGCAGTCGGGTCTGTGAATTTTTGACAAGAGATAGAACTGAGAAGTGCGGGGTTGGAGGACTATGAGATTGGAGATCTCCTGACTTCTTTAGCATCTGCAGTCCTAACAGTGTCTTTAGTTGCTGCAAACCATACTGCAAAACCACTTCCAAGGATGCCCACCTTGAAGAAGTTCTCCTTCTCCTCCTCCTCCCTCTGCAAGGATCTCAGTGAATCTCTCTCCACCTGCAACCTCCTCCACCACCCTGGTCATCTCTGCCACCCTGGATCTGTTCAACCACATCCTGAAACAATCCCGCTACTACAGCTTTGTCTCCTTCCTCAGTGCCTGCCTACGTAACTGGCTTTTCTCCCATGGACTCCAGACTACACTCAATTTGGATCCAACCAGGACAACCACTACTTACAGCAAATCCAGAGCCTCCACAAACAGTTCTCCCTCCAAATACTCAGCTCCATGCTTGCAGCCATGTGCCAACACTAACTCTCTCTATAGTCAGCCCTGCCCCACCTCATTCTTCCAGACCCGCAAAGGACCTCTGCTGTTCTTCATCTGGAGAAGGATCCACACACTCAACAAATGCATTATCTCCAACCTATCAGACATAAAGGAGATGTACACCAAACTCTTACACTTAGCTCCAAACCCAGGGCTCCATGACCACTCCGGACCCCATCTGCAACCTCCTCTGGACACTATTAATCCACCTGCCTCCAATGACGTGGTTGATGATGTCACTCCCACCAGTGCTGATGCCGTCACTTCCGCCACCATCACAGCACACACCGCCCCCGTGGTCACCAATGATGTCACTTCCAAACTGTGTCTAACCCCGCCTCTTCCGCAAACATTGCTGACGTCACACCTCACTCCCCCCCCTCAAGGAATGCCAACTACATTGCTACTTCTATCACCATTGATGACATCACTTCCACCCCTGCAAACACAGTCGACCACACCATCTCTGGGATGCCTCCAGTCATGTGACTGGTGATATTGGTCACATGACCCCTCCCACCCCCACTATCAACTGTCTCCACCATCACTCCCAACTCCAGCCCCACACCAGGACCCAGCCCTGCTGGGTTTTTACCACACCCTCAGACCTCCCCCTCACTAAAGGGAAAACTGTCAATACTCAGCAAACGTCTTACCTACATCCTACTCCGCCCCCAACATCAGTGAATTCTGAAGTAACAAAAAGGATTGAGGGCAGAGCAGTAAACATGATCAAATGGATTTCGGTGCGGCGTTCAACAAGGTTCCCCTGGTTAGCAAGGTTACATCTCATGGAATACAGGGAGAACTAGCCACTTGGATACAGAACTGACTCAAAGGTAGAAGACAGAGGATCGTTTTTTTCAGACTGGAAGCCTTTGACTAGTGCAGTTCCACAAGGATCGGTGCTGGGTCCACTACTTTTTGTCGTTTATATAAATTGGATATATTTGGTTGTGAGCAGAAGAGGTATAGTTCAAAAGTTTGCAGATGATCCCAAAATTGGAGGTGTAGTGGACAGCAAAGAAGGTTACCTTGGATTACAACGGGATCTTGATCAGATGGGCCAATGGGCTGAGAAGTAGTAGATGGAGTTTAATTTAATAAATGCAAGGTGCTGCATTTTGGGAAATCAAATCGTAGCAGGACTTATACACTTAATGGTAAGGTCTGAGGGAGTGTTGCTGAACAAAGAGACCTTGGAGTGCAGGTTCATAGCTCCTTGAAAACGGAGTCGCACGTAGATAGAATAGTGAAGGTGGCGTTTAGTATTTTTTCCTTTATTAGTCAGAGTATTGAGTACAGGAGTTGGGAGGTCATGTTGTGGCTGTACAGGGCATTGGTTAGACCACTGTTGGAATGTTGCAAGCAATTCTGGTCTCCTTCCTATCGGAAAGGGTTCAGAAAAGTTTAACAAGGATGTTGCCAAGATTGGAGGACTTGAGCTATAGGGAAAGGCTGAACAGGCTGGGGCTGTGTTCCCTGGAGCATCGGAGGCTGACTGGTGACCTTATTGAAGAAGTTTATAAAATCATGAGGGGCATGGATAGGGTAAATAGGCAAATTCTTTTCCTTGGGGGTTTGGGGGTGGGGGGGGAGTCCAGAATTAGAGGGCTTAGGTTTAGGGTGAGTGGGGAAAGATACAAGAGAGACCTAAGAGGCAACGTTTTCACGCGGAGGGTGGTACGTGTATGGAATGAGCTGCAAGAGGAAGTGGTGGAGGCTAGTACAATTGCAACATTCAAAAGGCATCTGGATGGGTATATGAATAGGAAGGGTTTGGAGGGATATGGGCCAGGTGCTGGCAGGTGGGACTAGATTGGGTTGGGATATCTGGTCGACATGGACAGGTTGGACCGAAAGGTTTGTTTCTATGCTGTACATCTCTACGAGTCTATGGCTGGAGGAATGTAAACGTGATTCTGTGGTTTAAGGGTAAAAAGGAAATGTCAAAGAATTATAGGCCAATTAGCCTTACTTCAGTGATGGGCAAGTTGTTAGAATCAATTCTGAGACTGGATAAACTGTCACTTGAAAAGGCATAGACTATACAGGGAGAGTCAGCACAGGATGGTCATGCCTTACAAATGAATTTGTTAAGGAAGTAACAAGGAGGATCAAAGAGGGTAGTGCAGCGATTGTTGTCTACATGGATTTTATTAAGACATTTGCCAGGTCCCACATGCAGACTGGTCAAAAGAAAATGCCCCTGGAATACAGGGTAATGTGTCAAATGGAATACAAAATTGCCTTAGTAACAGGAAACAAAAGAGTAACGGTCAAAACTGCCCTTACAAATGGAAAGTTGTTTCAAGTGGTGTTCAGCAGGGCTCAGTGTGGAACCTGTGCTGTTGTTTTATACCTTAAACATTTGGACTTGAGAGTATGTGGGGGTAGCCACTGGGAGATTTGCAGATGAAACATTATTGGCCAATAGCTCTAAGCTACAAAACGACACAAAGGTTGG
This sequence comes from Chiloscyllium punctatum, assembly GCF_047496795.1. NCBI lineage: Eukaryota > Metazoa > Chordata > Chondrichthyes > Orectolobiformes > Hemiscylliidae > Chiloscyllium > Chiloscyllium punctatum. The sequence goes on along the minus strand of NC_092770.1, from coordinate 56,848,565 downwards.
AGGAGTAGGCAGGAAAATGGCAGATGGAGTTCAACTCTGATAAGTGTTAGGTAATGTATTTAGGGAGGGCAAACTGGAAAAGGGAATACAGAATAAATGGGAATATACTGAATGGCATAGAAAAAGAGAGATATTTTGGCATCAGATGCACAGGTCCCAAAAGATAGCAGTAGAGGTAGATAAGGTTATAAAGGCAGCATAAGGAATGCTCTCCTACACTGGCAGAGGTAAAGAATACAAAGGTAGGGATATAATTAGAAGAACTACCTGTAGTTTCCTCGAGTGCAATGGTTGCATTATTGTGCAACTCCACATTATAGAAAAAGCACATTTTAGAAACAGCACAAAGTGTTGGCAATGTAACCACATAACAGCCAACACAAGTTTTAAAAGTTCACACTTTAGAAACAGTGTCCCCAATTTGTCAGTTGCGTTACAGCAAACTCATGTTAACAAAACACACGTTATAGCAGAATGACCTATAAGAAGCTGGTGAGGTCACAACTGCAATACTGTATGCAGTTTGGATCACCACATCACAGGAATGATGCAATTGTGCTGAAAAGAATGCAGAGGTTTACAAGAATGCTTCCAGAGATGGAGAACTGTAGCCAAGAGTGGAGGTTGGGGTTGTTTTCCTTGGAACAGAGAAGGCTGAGAGGGCGACATGGTTGAGGTATACAAAATTATGAGGAGTATAGATAGAGTAGATTGGAGGAACTTGTTTCTCTTGGCAGAGTTCAAAAATAAAGGGTGATAGATTCAAGCTATGTGACAGAAGGATCAGAGGAAATTTGATAATCGCAGTGCAGAAAGAGACCGTTTGGCCCATCACATCGGTACCATCCCTCCAAAGATTTCCCACCCAGTCTGAGCCCGCCACCTGTCTATGGCTCGTCCACCTAGATTCCACATCCCAAGATATTGTGGGGAAAATTAGCACTGCCAATCCACCAACCTTTGGACTGAGCACTCAGGGGAAACCCACGCAGACATGGGAGAATGTGCAAACAGGAGGAAAAATTATTATACAGAGAGTCATGCGAATCTGGAATTCGCTACCCGAATTGGCGGTGGATGCATGGACCCTCAACTCTTTCCGTAGGTACCTGGATCTGCAGCTTAAGTACTAAAACCTGCAGGGCTTTGGGCCATCTGCAAGAATATGGCATTAGAAGGGACATCTGGGTTTCTTTGCATCAGCATGAACAAGATGGACCCTTTTGTGCTCTGGTTTTTATAGAAGGGAGGCCTTGTTGGAGCTGTACAGAACTTTGGGTGGCCACAGCTGGACTACTGTGTGCAGTTCAGGTCACCATACTGTACAAAAGAATGTAATTGCATTCAAGGAAGTGCAAATGAGCTTCACCAGGATATTGGGGCTGATGCCCGAAACGTCGATTCTCCTGTTCCTTGGATGCTGCCTGACCTGCTGCGCTTTTCCAGCAACACATTTTCAGCTCTGATCTCCAGCATCTGCAGTCCTCACTTTCTCCTCCTTCACCAGGATATTGCCTGGAATGGAGCATTTTAACTACGAAGACAGGCTGGATAAGCTTGGGTTATTTTCTATGAAGCAGAGAAGGTTGAAGGGGGACTTGATCAAGGTATAAAAAGGCACTGACAAAATGAATAAAAAGTGGACATTTTCCCTTAGTTGAAGGGTCAATAACAATGGGGCATTACTTCAAAATGAATCACGAGGATTTTAGGGAAAAAAAACTTTTCCACTCAGAGGATGGCAGGGTCTGGAATACACTGTCTGGGAGGGTTGTTGAGGCAGGAAATCTCACAAACTTTAAGTAGTACTTTTATGAGCATGTGAAGTGCCATAACATTCAAGGCCATGGGCCTACTGTGGGAAAGTGGGCCTAGTATCGATATCAGTATAGTGTGGCGGTACAGATTCAGTAGCCAAATGGCCTCTTTTGTACTGTATCTGTTGCAGATGCTGTCTTATTTTACTAAAACCTGCCTTACCCCAAACCAAAACAATTTTTTGCACACCATCTTTCTCCTTTTCATAACAAATGTAAAGTATAGAGCAAGGGCAGCATGATGGCTCAGTGGTTAGCCCTGCTACCCCACAGCACCAGGAATCCAGGTTCGATTCCAGCCTCAGGTGACTGTGGAGTTTGCTCATTCTCCCAGCGTCTGCATGATTTCCTCCTATTGCTCCGGTTTCCTCCCATAGTTGAAAAGATGTGCAGGTGAGGTGGATTGACCGTGCTAAATGCAGGGTTACAGGGTAGGGGTAGGATGCCCTACCACACTGTAGGAATTCTATGAACCCACATCGAATCACTATTGTGCTTCCACACTGTCACCTCAAATACCTGCCTGGATTCATTCCCGAGAATTAGGTCTGCACCCTCCATTCTTGGACCATCTACATGTTGGTGTGAAAAACTCTCCTTTATACACTTCAAAAAATCTGGCCCCTCCAATCCCTTTGTGCTACAGTTCTCCCATTTAATACTGGAGTAGTTGAAATCCATTAATATAATTACCCACATTATTTTTACATGCCTTAGTGAATTGACTACATATCTGCTCCACAATTACCCAAGCTGACTATTTGAGGGTCTACAATACACTCCCAACAATGCAATTGCCCACTTTTTATTCTTAAGTTCTCTCCACAAAGCCTTATTTGATGACCATTGCAAGATATCATTCCTCCTTACTGCAGTAACCGACTTCCTGCACTCTCCTGCCAAAATATTAACTTGTCAGTCTTGTCCTTTCCTCAAATATGTTCAAAGATGTGCAAGTTAGATGGATTGGCCATGCTAAGTTACCCAGTGCCCAGGGATGTGCAGGCTGAATGGATTAGCCATAGAAAATGCAGGGTTACAGGGATAGGATATGGGATGGGTCTTGGTCTTGGATGAATGTTCTTTGGAGGGTCAGTGTGGACTCAATGGGCCAAATGGCCTGCTTCCACTGTAGGGATTCCATGATATTATGTCTCTGTGATGGAAACAATATGGCAGTTCCATATGTCAATTCATACCCTGAACTTATCAGTCTTACCTATAGTACTCTTTGCCATTAAAGGTAGAGACTATACACACTTTCATTTCTCCCTTACGAGGCAACATGGCTGAACTCTCTCTACCTTGGCTCCTTTTCCAAGTTAAACTGTACTGTCACTGAACTAATGCATTGTACCCCCTGCCTCTGGTGAACTTGTTTAAACTCATCCTAAAGGCACCAAACTGTGCTGCAAGAATGTTAGTCCCATTCTGGTTCAGGTGCAAACCTTCCCACCTTGCCCAGAAATGGTCCCAGTTATCCAGGAATCTAAAACCTTCCTTTCTGCATCAACTCCTGAGCCATGCATTCATCTGATCTATTCTCCTATTTCTGTACTCGCTAGCACACGGCACCATGTGTATTCCAGAAATTACAACCTTTGAGGTCCTGCACTTCAATCCACTGCCTGGTTTGCTGAACCCTTGATGTAAGATGCCACCTGTTATTCTAACTGTATCATTGGTTCCAATGTATATTATGAGGTTATGAGCCAAACCAAGGCCCCTCAAAATATATTAAGATAGCTAGATGCCAACTGTGTTATTTTAGAAGGCAAACGTAAGGCGTTGTGTTCTGGGTGCAATTTGATGATCAAACTAATAGGCCTGAAACAAAACACATTTTATTTATACACAATAGTTAAAGAAAAGGAAGAATTGAATAACAACTCTACTGGAAAAATTAACAGACTAATAAATTATTTATCTACTAAATCACAAATGTTCCAATATAGTGATATCTTATAGACACACGCTTGACAAAGGCAAATTCAGTAAAATAAATGTCACATGCAGTTCTCCAGTCCAGGAGAAAAGAAAATACAGAAAATTCAAAGAGCTCAAGTGTTTTGCTGTAGCAGGGAGAGATGCATAGCAGTTTCCAAACCCCAACAGCCAATGAAAACTAAACTTAAATCCTGGTTCTGTGGGAGCTTGACCCCACCCATTCAGCTATTTCTACCCTTCCAACTTTTAATAAAAACCCAAAGCCTCACAAGCTGTTTACTTTATTGGCTTGGAACAGCTGCTCGATACCTTTGTCTTAACCCCGCTTCATTTAAAACAAAACACTTCTTAAAACCATAATATCATTACAATGGTCCCAGGAATGAAAAGCTTAACAATATGAGCAATGTTTGAGGACTCTGGGTCTATACTTGATGGCATTTAGAAGGATGAAGGGGCTATCTGATTGAAACTTATAGAATACTGAATAGCCTAGACAGAGTGGGCATTGGGAAGCTGTTTCCATTGGTAGGAGAGACTAGGACCAGAGGGCACAGCCTTACAGGAAAGTGAAGACCTTTTAGAACAGAGATAAGGAGAAATTTCTTCAGCCAGAGAGTGATGAATCTGTGGAATTCACCACCACAGAAGGTTGTGGAAGCCAGGTCTTTGAGTATATTTAAGACTGTTCCTGATTGTCAAGAGGATCAAGGGTCACTAGGAGAAAGTGGGAGAATAGAGTTGAGAAACTTATCAGCCATGATTGAATGGTGGACCAGACTTGATGGGCTGAATGGGCTAATTTCTGCTCCTATGTCTTATGGTCTAATGACTTCCCTCTTATCACCCTCACCCTCCAGGATACCCTTCAGCCAGTGACTCTGATCTTGGCAACAGACCATTCTGGAGTTACGCCAGTGGCCCTAGAAACACCTAATTGCTCCCCTAAATAATAAATTCCCTATTATTATCACTCCTGCCTTCTTCTTCCTCTCCTCCTGCAAGTTGGGCCAGTTTTGGTGCTGGTCCTGGTTCTAGCTTCACTCCCTTAGAGGTCCATATGCCCATCTCAGCGTCCAGAACTGAAAACCCATCGGTGAGTAGGACCACAGGGGACTTCTGCATTATCTCTTCTCATGTGAGTCCTACCATGTCAGGAATCAGTCTGGTAAACCTTTATTGCACTCTCGCCATAGCCAGGCCCTCTTTCCTCATAGAAGGAGACCAAAAATGTACACAATACTCCAGTATGGTCTCACCAAGATTCTGTACAATTGCAATAGGATATCTCTGCCCCTGTATTCAAATCCTTTCATTGTGAAGGTGAGGATCTAAAACCTGAATACAGGTTGAGGTGACTAGTTGTAGTCAGAGGCAACCAATTAACAGATGCTCTTAATAACCTAGGTGGCAACAAGATGGCTATTTGATGCAAATAACACGATAAAATGGCTTCTAGGCTGCAAGCTGACAGTGCTGCTAAAGCTGCATAGAATTGCTTTTAAGTTACTAACTGCTAAAGCTGCATAAGTGACTAACCACAGTCTGCCCTTTAAAGCATAGAAATAACTTGACTAGATAAGACAGCCTTAGCCATCCTAACTGGCCTTCGGTGCAGGTGCAATGGCTCGATTAGTGAGATAAGGGTGGCCTAAGCATTGGAAAATAAAGTTGGTTCCCAGGAAATATCATTGGACCCAGTAACTGTCAAATAAATCTGTATAGTGTCTATTGATTGGTATTGTTTGAATGTCAATGCGATCATGGCCTGTACCCTTCTTTAAGAAAAGTATAAAAAATCTTTGTTTTAAGCCATGTGTGCAGCTCCACCAAGGAATACAGAAGTGCTCATCTTCTGTGTTCCTGGACAGTCTGTACCCCGCCGTATGAAGAAATAAAGAATGAAATCTTAAAGAACCAGACTGACTGTGCGTGCTTATTGACCGATCACTGAGCTCTACACAGGTGTGTACCCTAAATCATGCTTCACCAGATAAACTCTCCAACATTGTCCAGTACAGGTAGGTGTGCGTGCATGCACATGCGCATGTCGGTGTGTTGGTGTGCGTGTGTAGATGTGTGCACACGTAGGTGTGTGTGTGTGTGCGTGCACATGCGTGCATATGTATTTGGAGACTCACCCCCAAAAGGCGGTGTTGTTGGTGTCCAGTCTGGTTGCCCCAGAGAGGGGACGGGGGAGGGCAGGGGTGGGGTGGTGTTGGACGGGGTTAGGGGGCAGGGACGAGGATGCAGGCAGGCGAGGGCAGTGTTGGACAGGTTTGGGGGTGAGCGGGCAGGTGGTGTTGGGCAGGGTCGGGGGCAGGCGAAGGGCAGTGCTGGACAGGGTTGGGGTGGGGAGAAGAGGGGGCAATGTTGGTTCGGTTTGGGAGGGGGGGCGTTCGCACACTGTGTGCTGCTGCCTAGTCTCCTGAACCGGAAGTGGACTTAACAGAAAACTCTAAGCCCCAGAGAAAGGGCACTGAATCAATAAACCGAATAATCAATTATCCGAACAAAATAGTGCCCGCCTATCTTGTTCGGATAATCGATGTTTCTCTGTAGATGTCAACTTATTTTTGTTACCCAAGTGAATAACCTCACATTTATCCATCTCATCTGCCATGCATTTGCCCATTCACTGAACTAGTCCAAATCATACTGAAGCATTTCTGCATCCTCCTCAAAGCCCACCAATCTATCCAGCTTTGCATTGTGTGCAAACTCCATGTTCCCCAATATTTTTGGGACATTTCTGGTGTCCTTCTTTGTGAAGCCAGGACAAAGTATGTACTTAATTTGTATGTTATCTTTCTTCCTGAATGTAAAATTCATCTATTTCTGACTGCAAGGGACCTACATTTATCCTAATCAATATCTTTCCCTTGATGTACAAATTGCTTGCAAACGCTTCTACAGGTATGAACCCAAGTTCGCTTTGGTATTCTATTTCCCCCTCTTAATCAGTTTGTCCTCCTGTGCTAAAATCTAAACTGGTTTGAATGCTCAAGTCTTCTGCTTATTTTTGTAAACTTTGCCCCTTCCTTGGAACTAACATTATCCCTAATAGTTTCAGCCATCTTTCTTGTTTGATTTTTGTACCAAATAGGAATGAACAATTGTTGCAGTTCCTCCATATGCTCTGTAATTGTTTGCTCTTGCCTATGCAACAATTCCCTGTAAATAATGTTTCTCATTTTATCATAGCCAACTTGCACTTCGTACCATTATAGTTTCTTCTATTTCGATCTGGTTATGTCACTCTCCATCTTAGTGAAGGCTATCATATTATGGTCACTCTTCCCCAGCTGGTTTGCTAATTATTCCTTACTCACTGCACAATGCCCAATCCAGGATGATCTGAACGTGAACTGGTTCCTCAAAATATTGATCCAGAAAACTGTCCTATATGTTCTCCAGGATACTTTTCCAAATCAGGAACAATAAAGTTGAGATGGGGTCAATCTACAAGTGGATTAAAGTTGACCATAGTTATAGCTTTACCTTTATTGCCCATGTCTCGAACTCACTGATTAATGCCTTCCCCAACATTATCACTGCAGTTTGGGGGTTATGGACACTATGGAGCATCCGTGAGGTGGTGGGTATTGGGGACGCACATATCCACAAAGTTCAACATAAACAAGCATGAATTTATCCAGTTTAGTCCTAAAAAGGAATAAGTCAGGGTATTTTTTAGTTGGCATTAAGTTAAATGCAGGAGATGTCCAAAGAGAGTAGGGGATTCAGGTCCATAGATGTTTAAAATGTCATGAACAGGCACAGAAAATAATCAAGTTAATAAAATAATGGCCTTTATATCAAAAGGACTGGAGTATAAAAACAAAAATTATGCTGTAGCTACACCAATCATTAGACCCTATGATTAATTTCTCCTTTGTTTACCATCTGTTATCATCAAAACTATTGAACGAGTTTGTATAAAATCACCAAGTAACATCCAAACTTTCTGCTTTCACTGCAGTTAGTGCTTGTAAGAGAGGATGAAGTCCATACTAACAACATACTATGCACATTCAAAATTATGCAATGACCAATGCAGCAGGGTAAGCTGAAAGTTGAGAAGACATTTCATAGGGCAGAACTCCTAAAGTGAAAAGTCAGAATTCCAACAAAAGATGAAATGTCTCACCAGGAAACCCAGATATCTATCAGTGCAATTTAATAATTTATAAAAAGTTTACGAGCTACCTGGAAAAAAGTAGTTAATTAACGAACTGGCATCTAGAAACTCAGAAGGCAAAGATATTTGATACTCACAACTGTGTTTGGGTCACTGGATTGTTCAGCCACCTCTTCTAAGTCACTCAGGCTCTCTAAATCGAAGTCTCTCTCTTTCTCCATCAATAACTCTTTCATTTTTTTCCGCTTATTCTTTCCACTGCAGTAAACACCAATATTTGTCCTGGGGGTCAGCACCTAATGGATCAGGAACAAAATTTTCAGATTTGCAGATGACCAACACCACACCAATGTATTCGTTACTTTGTTTTCTGATGAACCAATACTTTTATTAAAAAAAAAACTTCCAAATTGTTATTCAATGACAGCAAGATCTTTCAATGTATTGTAATTAATAACTATAGTCACGTGAAAGTCTCTCTTGTAATTAATGTTTGTATCAAAACAGATTAGCTAGCCTACTGCCTCCATTTCAAGCTAATTTCTTCTGATGAATATACTGGCATCTGTTGCTTTTCAAATCAGGTCTACTTTGTTATTTGCGTGGCACTGGTAAAGCACAGCAGCTCTGGCAGCATCCAAGGAGCAGGAGAATCGATGTTTTGGGCATATGCCCTTCATCAGGAATGAGACATTTGGGGGAGAGGGGTACAGAGATAAATGGTAGGGGGTAGGGCTGGGGGGGAAGGTAGCTGAGAATGCGATAGGTAGATGAAGGTGGGGAAGAAGGTGATAGGTGGGAAAGATGATGGAAAGGTCAAGAGGGCAGTGCCAAGTTGGAGGCTTGGGACTAGGAATAGGGGGAGGGAGGAGAAATGAGGAAACTGTTGAAATCTACATTAATCCCGTGTAGTTGGAAGGTCCCAAGTGGAGGATGAGGTGTTCTTCCTTCAGGCATCCGGTGGTTAGGGTTTGACTGCAACCCCCACCTCTCAGCTTATGATCGAAACGTCGATGCTGCCTGACCTGCGATGCTTTTCAAGCTTCACACTCTCGACTCTGATCTGCAGTCCTCACTTTCTCCTACTTTGTTGTTTCTAAACTTATCCAGAAATGCAGCTAAATAAAATCATAAAGGTCAGACTCTCTCTCTTTGATGATTACATGCATGAAATACAAAAGTTGGAAAGGAAAAAAAGCGTAAACCATTGCTTAATTCAGTGCTAGTGCACTGTGCACAGTTTTGATCACTTCATGGCGAAAAATGTCAAATTGAAAGCACAGCGTAGCTTCAGCAGGAGTACATCACGGATCAGCTGAGATACTGGGACGAAGTCTACCAAAGCAACAAAAACCAGGAGGAAATTTGATAACTGAAATCACGATGACTTTTACAGTGAATAGAAAAGTTCCATCTGCTCTAGCTAAGGTGAGGTTAGGAAAAAAAAGTCTTTACATAAAGATCTTGGAAAGTTTTGACCCAGGAAGAACCATGGTCAACTGGTACTGCATCAAAAATTGAAAGATTAAAAAAACAATAAATAAAAGCCTGCTTCCATGGTGTAAAATTCTATATTCTGTTCCCCCAATACTAGAGATCAATTCATATCTGTCATGCTTCTCAGATGTTGAATTACCCAAAGAAACTTTCAATTATTGACCCTTAAAGTGCTAATCTCATCTCTCTCAAAGTCCATACTCTGGTTCTGCCCAACGGTTTCACTCCGATTGTACCGTCGTTTCACTTTGGCCCAAACCCACAGGACACCGCAACACTTGCTCACTTTTCCACTTGCTGAATTGAGACCGAAGGACCAATAGAGCATACAAGGTGATCTGGCACTCCTTGTCCCAGCAACAGTGGTCATGACCTCTATTATCTATACTTTAAAAAAGATCCTTTATGTCAAATATCTTCATTTATGTGGGCATGCGGGTTGGAAGACAAGCTTTATTCAAAACAAGTGAGTCATAGAGATGGACAGCACGGAAACAGACTCTTCGATCTGATTCGTGCATGCCAACCAGATGTTCTAAATTAATCCAATCCCATTTGCCAGCATTTGGCCCATATCCCTGTAAACCATTCCAATGCATATACCCATCCAGATGCCTTTTAGATACTGTAATTGTACCAGCCTCCACCAGTTCCTCTGCCAGCTCATTCTACACACCCTCTGCATGAAAATCTTAGGTCCAGTTCAAATTCTTCCCCTCTCGCCTAACCTATGCAGTCTAGTTTTCAACTCCCCCAACTGGAGAAAAGACCATGTCTATGTACCCTATCCATTCCCCTCATGATTTTATAAACATCTGCAAGGCCAACCATCAGCCTCTGTCACACTAAGGAAAATAGCCCCAGCCCTTCAGCTCAAACCTTCCAACCCTTTCAATATCTTTGTAAATCTTTTCTGAACCCTTTCAAGTTTCACAACATCCTTCCAATAGCAGGGAGACCTGCTAGTAATCCAATACTGCATGCAGTATTCCAAAAGTGGTCTGACCAATATTCTGTACAGCTGCAACATGACCTCCCAATTCCTATACTCAATGCTCTAACCAGTAAAGGCAAGCATACCAAATACCTTCTTCACTACCCCTTTCTATGGGGGACTCCACTTTCAAGGAAAGGAACCTGCACTCCAAGGTCCCTTCGTTCAACAACACTCCCCAGGAACTTACCAATAAGTCCTACCCTGATTTACTGTTCCAAAATGCAGGACCTCACATTTATCTAAATTAAACTCCATCTTCCATTTCTCAGCCTAATGACCCATCTGATCAAGATCCCGTTGTACTCTGAGATAATCTTCTTCGCTGTCCACTCTGCCTCCAATTTTGGTGTCATCTGCAAACTTACTAACCATGTCTCCTATATTCACATTCAAATCATTTATGCAAATGATGAAAAGCAGTGGGCCCAGCACCAATCCTTGTGGCACACCACTGATTACAGGCCTCCAGTCTGAATAGCAACCCTCCACCACCACCACTGTCTCCTACTTTCGAGCCAGTTCTATATCAAAATGGCTACTTCTCCCTGTATTCCATGTGATCTAACCTTGCTAACCAGTCTACCATGAGGAAGCTTGTCGAATGCCTGACTGAAGTCCATATTGATGACAAACACCCCTCTGTCCTCATAAATCCTTTTTGTTACTTCTTCAAAAAACTCAATCAGTGTTGGACTGGGGTGGACAAAGGTAGAAATCACACAACACCAGGTTATGGTCCAACAGGTTTGTTGGAAGCTCTAGCTTTTGGAGCAGCTTTCCACTGCTCCTTCATCAGGTGGTTGTGAAGTGCAAGGTCACAAGACACAGAATTTATAGCTAAAGATTACAGTGTCATACAGTGATACATTGAACAAACCTGGATTGTTAAGTTTTTCATCTTTTAGAATGCAGGTTTCAGTCCATTAGCCAAAACACTACGCCATGTTCTTCACAGCCTGCAACACATTATCGATGAGGATGAGCATCTCGTGAAGACGTTCAATACGTCTCCACTTCTCACTTTTAAAAAAAACCGCCAAATCTTCAACAGGCGATTGTTTGCAGCAAACAACACCATACAACCCTGTCATGTCAACCACTGCAAAATGTGTCAGTGTCAACACAGATACCACCATTACCTCTGGTGACTGTTACGCATGTGACTCAGCCAAAAAGTTGTCTATATCAAACACTGCAGGCAAGGATGTACTGAGGCATGGTACATTGGTGAGACCAAGCAGATGCTACGACAGCGGTTGAATGGACACCGCACAACAATCAACAGACAGGGGTGTTCCCTCCCAGTCAAGGGAGCACTTCAGCTGTCAGGGCCTTGGATCGAGTGACCATCCGACAAGATAGACTTCGGGACAGGCAACAACACAATGCGGCCGAGCAGAGGCTGATAGCCAAGTTTGGTACCCATGAAGATGGCCTCAAACAGGACCTTTGGTTCACGTTGCACTACAGGTGACCCCACTACACTATACACACACACAAAGCTTACATGCACACACTCAGACCGTCTCTCATGCACACACACAAAACCACCCCCCGACATTCACATCCTCTCACAGGCTCACACTCCATCACACGCCCACACACATTTTACCAAGCTTTCATACATGCAAACACACACAAAATCTCTCTCTCTCTCTTACACACAAGTTCACACAGGGGATGAATATGTATTTGCAGATACATTCTATTTTGCTCAAATTATGCACAATCTGCATTCAATCAAAGTAGGCCGTCAATCCAGGCAATATTTTATAAATTCCACTTTGGAAATAGAACCAGTCTGACTCAAGATTGGGAAACAAACAGGCTTTGACCTCACACCTTTAATGCATTGCCTGAGCTGAGATGTCATGTTTTGGTAGAAAACCTCAAGTTGTCTTAAGAAGGTGACTTAATGGTAGTTTTGGACTTTAATATATTAATGAACCGAAACTTGCATTCTAAAAGATAAAAGACTTAACAATCCAGGTTTGTTCAATATATCACTTATGACACTAATATTTTGCTAAAAATTCTGTGTCGTATGATCTTAAATCCTGATGAAGGAGCAGCGCTCCAAAAGCAAGTGCTTCCAAATAAACCTGTTTGACTATAACCTGCTGTTGTGTGATTTCTAACGCAATCAAGTTAGAGAGACAATTTCCCATGCACAAAGCCATGCTGACAATGCCTAATCAGTCCTTGACTTTCCAAATACGTGTACATCCTATCCCTCAGGATTCCCTCCAACAACTTGCCAACCACCGATGTAAGGCTCACCAGTCTGTAGTTCCCTGGCTTGTCCTTACCACCTTTCTTAAATAGTGGCATCATGATAGCCAACATCCAGCCTTCCAACACCTCACCTGTGGCCATCAAAGATACAAATATCTCAACAAAGGGCCTAGCAATCATTTCCTTCGGTTCCCACAGACTTCCAGGCTACACCTGATCAGGTCCCAGGGATTTATCCACCTTTATGCTAGAGATCTTATAGCACAGAAAATCGACCATCTTGTCTGTACCAGTCAAAAACAACCATCTAGTTAGACTAATTTTCCTAATTTGGCCCGTGGCCTGACAAAAGCCCATTTAAACACTTCTCAAATGTTAGCAAGTTACTACATCTACCACCCTAACAGGTAGTGAGGTCCAGATTCCCATCACGCTCTGGATGAAAAACATTTATCCACACATCTCCACTGAACCGCCAGCACCTTACCTCAAATCTACACCACTGGTCAATGATCCCTCAATCAAGGAAGGAACTTCCTGTCAACCCTTTTATGCCCCTCATAATCTTATATATCTCAATCATGTCCCTTCTTCAACACCTCTGCTCGAAGAAAGACAAACTGACCGTCCAAACCCTCTTCATAACTAAAACGCTCTAACCCAGGCAACATCCTGGTTAATCTTGTCTACACCCTCTCCAGTGCCATTACATTCTTCCTATAATCTGGCTTCCACAACTGCACACAACACTCTAGAGTCATAGGAGTCCTACAGCATGGAGACAGGTCTTTTGGCCCAAATTGATCCATGCCAACCAAAGTGTTCATCCATGCTCACCCTATTTCCCTGCACTTGGCCCATATTAAACCATTCAGATCCATTTGTCCAAATGCCTTTTAAATGTTGTTAATGTATCTGTCTTAACCACCTCCACTGGCAGCTCATTCCATATGTGTACCACCCTCTGTATAAAAAAGGTTGCCCCTCAAGTTCCCTTTTATTCTTTCCCCACTAACCCGAAACTGATGCCCTCTGATCCCCAATTCCCCAACCCTGGGGAAAAAAAACGGAGTGCATTCACCCTATTGCTGCCTCTCATGATCTTAGACTTCTACAAGATCCCCCCTTCAGTCTCCTATGTTCTAAAGAAAAAAGTCCTAGCTTGTCCAACTTCTTCCTACAACCCAGACCGTTGAGTCCTGGCAACATCCTTGTAAATTTCTTCTGCACTCCTTCCAGTTTAATAACATCCTTCCTATAACAAAGCAACCAAAACTGAATACAATACTCCAAGCTCAGCCTCACCAATGTTCTGAACAATTGCAACATAACTTCCCAACTTCTATACTCAATGCCCTGACTGATGAAGGCCAGTCTGACAAAAGCCACCTTCATTGCCCTGTCAACCTGTGACTCCACTTTCAGAGAACCATGCACCTGAATTCCAAGGTCCCTCTGTTCCTCTACAGTCCTTAAAGGCCCTACCATTCACCATCAAACTCCTGCCTTGAGGTGACTCTCCAAAATGCAAGACCTCACACTTACCCAGATTAAATTCCATTTGCAATTTCTCGGCCCCCTTTCTCAGCTGATCAAGGTCCTTCTGCAATTTCTGATAACTTTCCTCACTGTCCATGATACCACCTATTGTCGTGTCATCTGTAAACTTACTAATCCTGCCTTGTACATTCTCATACAAATCATTAACAAATCTTCACCAAAGAATTCTGTCAAATTTGAGAGAGAATGCTCTCCCACGCACAAACCATGTTGACTACTCCTAATTAAATCCTGCCTTTCCAAATGCAGGTAAATCTTATCCCTCAAATCTTAAGTAACTTACCCACCACAGATGTTAAGCTAACTGGCCTATAGCTCCCAGATATTTTCTTTGCAGCCCTTCTTGAATGAGGGCACAACATTCGCTCCTCTCTGGTTTTACAGGACCTCATCCATGGCTAACAATGATGCAAAACTATCAGCCAGGGTCTCCGCAATTTCTTCTCTAGCCTCTTGCAGGGTTCTTGGATACATCTGGTTAGGAGCAGGAGATTTATCCACCTTCACACATTCTAATGTAATACCTCCTCCACTGTGATATGGACTCTCCCCATATCACTTCCAACTTCTCCAAGTTCCAAAGTCTTCGTGCCTTTCTCCACAGCAAACACAGAGGAGAAATATTCATTGAAGACCTCGCCCATCTCCTGCAGTTCTTCACATACATCTCCACTTTGGTCCTTGTGAGAGCCTGGTCGCTTTTTTTATCTTTTAATATATGTAAAGAACCTCTCTGGATTCACCCTAATCTCTAGCCCTCCTTTCACCTTCCTGATTTTCTTCTTCAGTCAACTCCTGTATCCCCTATGTACCTCCAGGGATTCCCTTGATCCCAGCTGCCTGTACCTAAGTCATACCTCCTTTTTTAAAATTAATAGAACTAATTGTGCCCTAACCAAGATTTTACGCAGTTCCAGCATAACCTTTCTGCTCTTAAACACCATGCCTTGTCCAAAAGGTAACTATCATTTCTTAACCACTTCATCCACCTGCCACAATACCCTAAGGAACCGGTGAATATGCACACCAGGGTCTTACCATTCATCATTTATTCCTTTGCCTTGTTTATCCAGCCACTGCATTACCTCTCATTTATTTGGATTGAATTTCACGTTGCCACTGATTAGCCCAACTGACCAGTCTGTCTATAGCTTCTTGTAGTTTATGGCCATCCTCCTCATTTACCACCCCACCAATGCTGTAAATGGCTATAAGGAGGGACTAGATCAGTTTGGATTGTTTTCTTTAGGGCAGAGAAGACCGAGGGGGGAACATGATTGAAATGTATAAGATTATGAGAGGTATGGACAGAGTAAATAGATAGCAGCTGTTCCCCTTGGTTGAGGGGTTAATCACGAGGGGACATAGTTTTAGCATAAGGAGCAGGAGAGTTAGGAAAAAAACATTTGCACTCAGTTGGTGGTGGGAGTCTGGAATGTACTTCCTGGGAAGGTAGTGGAGCTTACAAACTGAAGAAAATTATTTGGATGAGTACTTCAACTATCATAAAGTTCAAGGTTATGGGATTAACGCTAGTTATGTTGGTGCAGACTTGATGGGCCAACCATCCATTTCTACGCTGTATGAACCTATGAATCACTGATTCTACCATCCTAATCTGCCCTGTTGCCTTCAGGGATCTGTGGACAAGCACACCAAGATAGTGTGAGCTTCCTCATGTCCTACTGTTAATTCAGTACTCCCTTGTTCATTTACTGCTTCCAAAGTACATCACCTCACACTTAACAGGATTAAATTCCATCCAGCACTGATCTGTCCATCTGGCCAACCCATTTACATCATCCTGTATCCTAAGACCTTCTTCCTCTCAGTCATCCACCAGTTCAATCTTGGTGTTATCTGCAAACTTACTTAGCGAAGTTTATATTAAAGAAAGTCTTACTTGTAACAATGTGTAGGTAGAGTTCTTCTTCAAGAAAGTCCGAGCAGTACGTTCTCTCCAGGCTCGAGCAGCTGCTACTTGGGATTCCACTTGGGGAAGTGGATCCAGCCGCACTGGTATAGGGCGTCCTCTTGCAAGAAGGCTTTCCAGCTGATCTAGATACGCATTGTGAGATCCCTTCTGTACAAAGCAGAAAACATCACAGTAAGGCAACATTTCAAAATAATTAACCCTCAACTTGTAAGACAAAACAGAACCTGCCATAAACAAATACCAGTACTGCAGCAGTATCCAAAATAATATCACTTTTGATGTTAGGCTTAAAGTTTCAAACATGATCACTCATCAATTTTTTTTATTACTGACAAACAAGCTCAATAAGCAGCTTATTATTTTCAAGGCATTGCAATTATAGACCCAGTGGGCCATAAGGCTGCTATCTCACTAGAAAGTAGTACCTGTGGTGACTTTAACCTGAGTCACCACACCTCAGGTGAGGGGTGAGGTAGAGAAAGTCAGACCTTCATGGTGACTTCAGTCAATTTAGGAATTGAACTCTGACTGGTGACATCTCTACACATGGATGTAGGGCACAGATGGAGGCCAGTCACTTGATCTGCTCCTCTTTCCCCGAACACTGCTTATAAATCAGGATAACCCACTTTTCATTTCGGCAAAGTATACCAAACTTACACTGTTCATGTCTTTTTGGTTTGCATTTTAGCTGCTATTTCAAGCCCAAGTCATTATTTCAATCTCACTTTGCTTCCACCTCTCTGACATTTCCTCTCTTTTCCCTCCATGTAACCCAATTGCGCCTCTTCCACACTTCAGGTACTTATCCATTACTAACAATGTTAAGGCAGCCTTCTAT
The DNA here is from genome assembly GCF_047496795.1 of Chiloscyllium punctatum. Lineage (NCBI taxonomy): Eukaryota > Metazoa > Chordata > Chondrichthyes > Orectolobiformes > Hemiscylliidae > Chiloscyllium > Chiloscyllium punctatum. The sequence continues at coordinate 56,831,594 of NC_092770.1, read as the reverse complement.
GATCTAAGTAAGGGGAGGTCGTGCCTGACAAACCTGTTGGAATTCTTTGAAGAGGTGACAAGTAGGTTAGACCAGGGAAACCCAGTGGATGTGGTCTACCTAGACTTCCAAAAAGCTTTTGATAAGGTGCTACACAGGAGGCTGCTGAGCAAGGTGAGGGCCCATGGTGTTTGAGGTGAGCTACTGGTATGGATTGAGGATTGGCTGCCTGACAGAAGGCAGAGAGTTGGGATAAAAGGTTCTTTTTCGGAATGGCAGCCGGTGACAAGCGGTGTCCCGCAGGGTTCAGTGTTGGGGCCACAGCTGTTCACATTATATATTAATGATCTGGATGAAGGGACTGGGGGCATTCTAGCGAAGTTTGCCGATAATACAAAGTTAGGTGGACAGGCAGGTAGTACTGAAGAAGTGGGGAGGCTGCAGAAGGATCTAGACAGTTTGGAAGAGTGGTCCAGGAAATGGCTGATGGAATTCAATGTGAGCAAATGCGAGGTCTTGCACTTTGGAAAAAAGAATACAAGCATGGACTACTTTCTAAACGGTGAGAAAATTCGTAAAGCCAAAGTACAAAGGGATCTGGGAGTGCTAGTTGAGGATTCTCTAAAGGTAAACATACAGGTTGAGTCCGTGATTAAGAAAGCGAATGCAATGTTGTCATTTATCTCAAGAGGGTTAGAATATAAAAGCACCATTGTGCTACTGAGACTTTATAAAGCTCTGGTTAGGCCCCATTTGGAGTACTATGTCCAGCTTTGGTCCCCACACCTCAGGAAGGACATACTGGCACTGGTGCATGTCCAGCGGAGATTCACACGGATGATCCCTGGAATGGTAGGTCTAACATATGAGGAACAGCTGAGGATCCTGGGATTGTATTCATTGGAGTTTAGAAGATTAAGGGGAGATCTAATAGAAACTTACAAGATAATACACGGCTTGGAAAGGGTGGACACTAGGAAATTGTTTCCGTTAGACGAGGAGACCAGGAGCCATGGACACAGCCTTAGAATTAGAGGGGGTAAATTCAGAACAGAAATGCGGAGAGATTTCTTCAGCCAGAGAGCGGTGGGCCTGTGGAATTCATTGCCGCAGAGTGCAGTGGAGGCCGGGACGCTAAATGTCTTCAAGGCAGAGATTGATAAATTCTTGATGTCACAAGGAATTAAGGGAGAATGCGGGTAAGTGGAGTTGAAATGCCCATCAGCCATGATTGAATGGTAGAGTGGACTCGATGGGCCGAATGGCTTTACTTTCGCTCCTGTCTTATGGTCTAAAACAACAGCCTGCACGGAGTTCTGATCTAGAGGTCTCAATGGCAATGGGGGAATGCCTCAGTGATGTGAACACCGGATACATCAGAACCCTGACAGGAGTGAGGCTGAATTTTTTTTTAAACTCGAATGATCTTATTAAAAAATAAGCATATAACATTACAATATTTGTCTTGAAAAAAGCAAAGCAAAAAATTATTCACAATAGAAAGGTAGACAAACAAGGGAAAATGACCCTATTCCTTTTATCATCACATAGTAATTAGCATCATCATCATTGACGGAACTGAAAGAAAAGCTATAAATCAGAATCTGTACAACCTGATAAAGCTTATAAGCATGGTTATTATCTAAGAACATAGAGTGCTGTAAATCAAGCAAGACTCAGTCCAGCTCATTTCCAAGGATACCACTTAAAGAACTATGAACAAAGAACAAAGAGACCTACAGCACAGGAAAAGGCACGTGCCAATCATCATGCCCTAATTAAACTAAAAAAAGAACAAACCTGCAGGCCTTATTAACAGAACATAATAGTGCAGTCCAAGCCCTTCGGCCCTCGATGTTGCGCCAACCTGTGGAACCAATCTGAAGCTATCTATCCTACACTATTCTATTTTCATTCATATGTTCAGCCAATGATCATTTAAATGCCCTTAAAGTTGGTGAGTCTACTACTGTTGCAGGCAGTGCGTCCCTACTACTCTCTGAGTAAAGAAACTACCTCCGACATCTGTCCTATATCTATCACCCCTTATTTTAAAGCTATGTCCCCTCGTGCTTGCTATCACCATCCGAGGAAATTGGTTCTCACTGTCCACACTATCTAACCCTCTGATTCTCTTGTATGTCTCAATTAAGTCACCTCTGAACCTTCTCTCTAACGAACCTGAGGTCTTTGATGCACATCCCTCCAATCCCTCCCTATCCAGATGCCTCTTAAATGTCACCAATTTGTCTGCTTCCACTACCTTAGTGTCAGATAATGACTATATCCACACATTGGTCTTCTGATTTTACATCTCTTAATAACGTACCGTTGTATCATACCGGGTGCTCCGGTTTCCTCCCATAATCCATAAGAACATTTCGGAGACAGTGATAAATGAATTAAGGTTCAGGATTTCAGCAGAGAATGACATACAGAGTAATAAAGATATACTGGCAGAATGGACTGCAATAAACAAGAACAGAACTGGTCACAAATGGTTGGAATGAGAGATTCAGAGAGATCATGAGAAAGCAAAGAAGCGAAGCAAATAGGAATTATGACAAAAGACTAGCAATCAAAATAAAATGGGTGCCAAAACATTTTCTGAAGGCAAATAAATAGTAAAAGAGCAGAAAAGTAGTAGTAGGGATGATTAGTGACCAAAGGGAATTTATAACCTGGAGGCAGGCTACATGGATGAGGCAATAAATTAATACATTGTATCTATCTTTATCAACGAGGGAGACACTCTCAGTCCATGAAGACATAAAAGAAAATTCAATTACTAAAAGAGTTCAAAATTACTAAGGGAAAAGTGTTGGCGAGACTGTTGATACTTAAAAGTTGACAAACACGAGGACCAGATGTGATGCATCCAATGATTTGAAGGCAGCAAGAATGGAAACTGCAGGAACACTGTCCAGCCAGGAGATTAGAAATACGCACACAATACAGCTCTACTCAAGAAAGGTTGGAAGCATATGCCAACACTGCAGTTGGTTTTACAACATAAATGGCGGGAAGCGTCTTGAAATAGTTATTCAGGATATAATTAGCAGGCACATGAAAAAAGGTTGAGTTGTTTACAAACAGTCAGCATGGATTGCTAAAGGGGCAACAGCGTTTAAACAACTTGGAATTTTCTCAAAAGATAACAAAAAGACTCAATGCTGTTGATGTAATGTATTAATGGATTTCCACAGGTGTTTGATAACAGTACCAAGCAGCAGACTTGAGGAAAGTTGTAGGTCATGGGTTAAAATGGTCAGCAGCAATATTGACTGAAAATTGGCTGAATGTTAGGAGATGATGTAATAGCCTATGAATATTTTTCAGGCTGGAGGAAGTAGTATGTATTGGGAACCTTGATTAATAATCAAGATACACAGGGTACAATTTCAAAGATTGCTGCTCAAACAAAAATCAGAACAGCTACAATCAAAAAGAACATTGTAGATCTCCAGGAATAGGCAAGTTCATGGACTGAGCAATAGGTGACAAATGATTTTCAATGTGGAGAAGTGTAAGATGATGCACTTTGATTGGAAGAACATTCAAAGACAATATGAAACCAGGGGTACAATTCTAAAGGGGGTGCAAAAGCAGAGGGTCCTAGATGGATTTGCACACAGATCCCTGAAGGTGGCAAGACAAATGGAGAGAATAGAAAGCATACAGTTGCCTCTGCCTTATTAATAGGGGGATAGAATACAAGAGCAAGCGCTGATGTTGAACTTGTATAAGACACTAGACCTCAGCTGGAATACTGTGTACAGTTCTGGGTTATATGCAATCAGATAAATGCAAACACATTGGAGAGAATGTAGTAGTGATTTAGAAGACTGGATCAGGGATGAGAAACTCAGCAATGAAAGTCGATTGAAGTAGTTGGATCTGTTCTCCTTGGTGAGAAAAGAGGCTAAGAGGAAATCTAATCGAGGCTGTCAAAATCATGAGCAGGCTGGATAGGAGAAACTCTTTCCACCTGTGGGGGGAGATAAAATCCATGGATTTAAATTGATTGACAGAAGAAGCAAGGACGAAGTGAGAAAAAAACATTATCACACACTAAGTAGTTAGGATGTGGAATTTATTGCCAGGAAAAGTGGTGGAGCAAGCTCAATTGAGGCATTCAAGAGGACAGTGGAATTACTTGGATAGAAATAACATGCAGGGAAAATGGTGGAGGGGTGAGGTTTGAAGTGCCAGCACTAGGACCAAGGGCTGAATAGAGTACTTTAAGATTTCTGTGATTCTGTGAAGAAAGAACCTAATCATTGCTCCTTGACATATAATAATGATATCATCACTGAAGACACTACTGGCAAAATCCTGAGGGTTACCATTGGCAAGCTATAACTCACCTCTTGACTCTCCAAAGTCTGTCCATTAACTAAAGGCACCAGTCAGGAGTGTGATGGAATACTCCTCACATGCCTGGGTGAGAATACTTCAACATTTCTTAAAGAAGCTAAGACCATTCACGACAAAGCAGCACACTTGATTTTCAACAAGCATTCACTGCTTTCACTAACATTACATGGTGGCAGCATCATGTACCATCTGGGAAATACACTGTAGAAAGTCAGGGAAGGACTCCTTCAACAGCACCTTCCATTTCCAACAATCATCTCCATCGAGAAGGACAAGGGAATAGATACATAGGAACACTAACAACCACAAGCTCTCCTCCAAGCCAAGCACTATCCGGACTTGCAAATCAGAGTCATTGCATTAATATTTCTTGAATCGTCTCCATAACAGTAGTGTGGGTGTTCGTACAGCAAATGGACTACAGTAGTTTAAGGTGGCAGCATCACCACATAATTGGGGTTAAGCAATAAATGCTGGCTCGGACAGTGATGTCCATATAGCTTGAATGGATAAACCAACAAAAAAAAATTCCTCCCTTAGCGATCCAGTTCAAATTCTTTCCATTGCAAAGATCACAAAAAAACTTAATTGAAGAAGCCTGACTCAGTTTGTGCCATTCAATAAATATGCTTTTCAGATTTACAGGTCATTCTGTTTCAATGCGCATTTCGTCAATGTGAATGCACTGTAACACTATTGATGAATAGGGGAAGCTGTTTCTCCAGCACTAACTTTTAAAATGTGTGTTGGCTGTAATGCGATCACAGCGCCAACACTTTAAACATGGTTTTAAAGCACGATTTTACATTAATGTTGGACTGTACAAGAATGCCACCATCGTGTTATAGAAGAACTGACTATATTCGGTAATGATTTAGATTCCTTAAAATGGGAGGGGTAAGAATGAAGCCTGTGATTATTGTACTATAGAGTCAACTATCAGGAACTACTGAGAATGCAGCAAACTTTTTAACTAATTGGCACCTATGGAGCAGGAGTGCACCAGTTGATCAAATATTTCAGTTGAACAAGAGGCCCACATAATAAGAACAATACAGCACAGAAACAGACCATTCAGCCCTCCAAGCCCGTGCCACCATATTTTGCCCTTCCATACTAAAACTGTCTTAATTTACACAATCCATACCCCACTATTCCCTTCCTATTCATGTATTCGTCCAGTTGCTTCTTGAATGTCTGCTTCCACCACCTCCTCTGGCGATGCATTCCAGGTACTGAACATCCTTTGTGCGAAAAACTTTTAAACATCTTTGTGAGTGGTAGATCATGACTCTCAAATTTTTCCCAAGTACTTTGATGAAGTGACCAGGACATTGATGAGGGAAAGGTGGTGGATTTCAGTAAGGCCTTTGATAAGGTTCCACATGTAGACTGCTCTGCAGTGTTAGATTGCATGGAATTCAGGACTATCTAGCAAACTGAATACAAAATTGGCTTGATGGTATGAAGCAGAGGGTAATAGTGGAAGGACACTTGTTGGACTGGAGGCCTGAGATTACTGGAGTGCCTCAGGGGTCAGTTGCCAGGCCCATTACTAAGAGAAAGTGAGGACTACAGATGCTGGAGATCAGAGTCGAAGAGAGTGGCGATTCTCCTGCTCCTCAGATGCTGCCGAACTGGCTGTGCTTTTCCAGCACCACGCTCTTCAATGCTGGGCCCATTACTGTCTGTTATCTATATCAGTGATTTGGATGAGAATGTAAAAGGCACGATTAGTAAGTTTGCTGATGACACTAAAATAGGCGGCATCGTGGACTGTGAGGAAGGTTAACAGAAATAGCAGTAGGAACTTGATCAGCTGGGAAAGTGGGCTGAGGAATGACAAATGGAGTTTAATAAAGATAAGTGCAAGGTCTTGCATTTTAGAAAGTCAAATCAAGGTAGAAGTTTCATGGTCAATGGTAGGACCCTAAGGAGTTTAGTGGAACAGAGGGACCTTGGAGTTCAGGTGCATGGTTCTCTGAAAGTGAAGTGATGGTAGACAGGGCAGTGAAGGCAGCTTTTGGGACATTGGCCTTCATCAGTCAGGACACTGAGTTTGGAAGTTAGGAAGTTAAGTTGCAGTTCTACAAGACATTGGTGAGGTTGCACCTGGAGTACTGTGCTCAGATTTAGTCACCTTGCTATAGGAAGGATGATATTAAACTGCAAAGTGTGCAGAAGAAATTTAAAAGGCTGTTGCCTGGACTCAATGGTCTGAGTTACATGCATATGGAGTGGTTGGACCAGATAGGATCTTTTTCCTTAGAGCACAGGAGATTCATGAGGGATCTTATAGAGGTGTATACGATCGTGAGAGACATGGATAGGATGAATGCACTCAGTCTTTTTCCTAGAGTTGGGGAATCGAGGACTCAAGGGCATCAGTTTATGGTTTGAGGGGAAAGAATAAAAGGGCACCTGAAGGGAAACATTTTTACACAGAGCATATGGAATGAGCTGCCAGCAGAAGTGGTTGAGGCTGGTACATTAACAACATTTAAGAGGCATTTGGACAAATATAAGAATAGGAATGGACTAAAAGGATACGGGCCAAGTGCAGGGAAATGGGGTTCAAGTGGATAGACAGTTTGGTTGGCATGGTCCAGTTTGGGCCAAAGGACCTGTCTCCATGCTGTAGGATTCTGTGACTCCCTTTTAAATTTCCTCTACACACCTTGAACCTGTATACCCTAGTAATTGACACCTTCACCCTGGGATACTTTCCATTCTATCCATGACATGCACAATCTTATAAACTTCTACCAGTTCGCCCCTCAACCTCTTGCACTCAGCAAAAACAAGCCCAGTCTATTCGACCTTTCACATACCGGACAACATCTTGGGAAACCGTTTTTGTACACTCTCCAAAGCACCCACATCCTTCTGGCAGTGTGGTGACCAGAACCATATGTAATTTTCCACGTGTGGCCTAACTAAAGTTCTAAAAAGCTGCAGCATAACTTGTCTATCCTTATATTCAATGCCCATTCCAATGAAGGCAAGCATACCATATGCATTTTTTACCACCTTATCTAGCTGCGCTGCCACCTTCAGTGACCTGTACACCCAGATCGCTCTGCATATCAATAGCCCTAAGGGTTCTGCCATTCACTGCATAATTTCCACCTGTACTTGACCTTCCAAAATGCATCACCTCACATTTGTCCGGATTAAACTCGAACTGCCATTTTTCTGCCCATGCCTCCAAATGATCTATATCCTGCTGCATCTTCTGACAATTCTCCTCACTATCCACAACTCAAACAGATTTTATAACGTCTGTAAACTTTCTAACTGCATTTCCAGCTACATTTTCCAATCATTTATGTAGGCTAGACACAGCAGTGGTCTGATCCCTGTGGAACACCATAGTCACAGCCCTCCATTCCGAAAAGCATTCTTCCACTGCCACCCTCTATCTCTTATAACCAAGCGAGTTCTGTATCCACCTTGCCAACTCACCCCTGATATTATTACAAAAATTGAACTCCTCTGTTAATTAAAACCAAACATCCAGAAAAGCTCACCTCACCTCATAATCTGTTAAAATGTAAACGAGAACTCCTAAATTCCACTATTTAAAGAAAAATACCAAGTGATTTTTTCAAACTTTAATAATGAACATTAAACAAAAACTATTCATAAATCCAAGCCCCCATTTTCTTAACTACTTACTATCTGACTCTAACTCTGTAAACAAGATATGCTGTTTCAATAACACACTTATTAAATATTACATTACATTACAGCGCAGTACAGGCCCTTCGGCCCTCGATGTTGCACCGCCCTGTCATACTAATCTGAAGCCCATCCATGTACTATTCCATGTACGTCCATATGCCTGTCCAATGACGACTTAAATGCACTTAAACTTGGCGAATCTACTACCGTTGCAGGCAAAGCATTCCATACCCTTATTCTCTGAGCAAAGAAACTACCTCTGACATCTGTCTTATACCTATCTCCCCTCACTTTAAAGTTGTGTCCCCTCATGTTTGCTGTCCCCATACATGGAAAAAGGCTCTCCCTGTCCACCCTATCTAACCCTCGGATTATCTGATATGTCTCTATTAAGTCACCTCTCAACCTTCTTCTCTCTAATGAGAACAGCCTCAAGGCCCTCAACCTTTCCTCATAAGACATTCCTTCCATACCAGGCAACATCCTAGTAAATCTCCTCTGCACCCTTTCCAAAGCTTCCACATCCTTCTTATAATGTGGTGACCAGAACTGTACACAATATTCCAAGTGTGGCCATACCAGAGCTTTGTACAGCTGCAGTACAACCTCCTGGTTCTGGAACTCGATCCCTCTATTAATAAAGGCTCTTAACAACCCTGTCAATTTGGGTGGAAACTTTCAGGGATCTGTGTACATGGACACCGAGATCTCTCTGCTCATCTGCACTCCTAAGAATCTTACCATTAGCCCAGTACTTTGCATTCCGATTACTCCGTCCGAAGTGTATCACCTCACACTTGTCCACATTAAACTCCATTTGTCACCTCTCAGCCCGGCTCTGCATCCTATCTATGTCTCTCTGCAACCTATTACATCCTTCGTCACTACCCACAACTCCACCGACCTTAGTGTCGTCCGCAAATTTACTAACCCACCCTTCTAAGCCCTCACCCAGGTCATTTATAAAAATGACGAACAGCAGTGGACACAACACCGATTCTTGCGGTACGCCGCAAGTAAATGGACACCAAGATGAACACGTTCCATCAACTATAACCCTCTGTTTTCTTTCAGCAAGCCAATTACTGATTCAAACTGCTATGTCTCCCACAATCCCATTCCTCTGCATTTTGTATAATTGCCTACTGTGGGGAACCTTATTGAATGCCTTGCTGAAATCCACATACACCACATCAACCGGTTTACTCTCATCTACCTGTTTGGTCACTTTGTCAAAAAACTCAAAAAGATTCGTTAGGCACGACCTACCCTTCACAAAACCGTGCTGACTGTCCCTGATCAGATTATTCTTTTCTGGATGATTATAAATCCTATCTCTTATAACATTTTCCAACACTTTACCAACAACTGAAGTGAGACTCACTGGTCTGTAATTACCAGGGTTGTCTCTAATACCCTTTTTGAACAAGGGAACCACATCTACTATCCTCCAGTCCTCAGGCACTATTCCTATAGACAATGATGATTTGAAGATCAATGCCAAAGGCTCGGCAATCTCTTCTCTTGCTTCCCAGAGGATCCTAGGATAGATCCCAACCGGCCCAGGGGACTTGTCTATTTTCACACTCTGCAGTATTTCTAATACCTCTTTCCTTGTGAACCTCAATCTCTTCCAGTCTAGATGCAAGTATCTCTGTATGTTCCTTGCCAACATTTTCATTTTCTATAGTGAACACTGTCGAAAAATATTTATTTAGTCCTTCCCCTATCTCTCTGACTCCACACACAACTTCCCACTATCATCCTTGATTGGCCCTAATTTAACTCTCGTCATTCTTTTATTCCTGATGTACCTATGGAAAGCCTTAGGGTTAGCCCTGATCCTATCGGCCAACAACTTCTCATGTCCCCTCCTGGCTCTTCTGAGCTCTCTTTTTAGGTCTTTCCTGATTTCCTTGTAACCCTCAAGCGCCCTGAGTTTACACATTTTGTCCTAACATAAGCCTTCTTCTTGACCAGAGATTCCACTTCCTTAGTAAACCACAGCTCACGCGTTCTATATCTTCCTCCCTGCCTGACAGGTATATACTTTTCTAGGACACGCAGGAGCTTTTCCTTGAATAAGCTCCACATTTTTAATGTGCTCATCCCCTGCAGTTTCCTTCCCCATTTTACACTTCCTAAATCTTTCCTAATTGCATCGTAATTTCCCTTCCCCCAGCTGTAACTCTTGTTCAGTGGAGTACACGTATCCCTTTCCATCCCTAAAGTAAACCTGATAGAATTGTGATCGCTGTCTCCAAAGTGCTCACCTACTTCCAAATCTAACACCTGACCAGGCTCGTTACCCAGTACTAAATCTAAAGTGGCTTCACCCCTTATAGGCCTGTCTACATATTGTGTCAGGAAGCCCTCCTGCACACACTGGACAAAAACTGACCCATCTATAGTACTCGTACTGTAGTGATCCCAGTCAATATTTGGATAGTTGAAGTCCCCCATGACAACTACCCTGCCTCTCTCACTCCTATCGAGAATCATCTTTGCTATCCTTTCCTCTACATCTCTGGGACTATTCGGAGGCCTATAGAACACTCCCAGCATGATGACTTCTTTCCTGTTTCTAACCTCAGCCCATACTACCTCAGTTAACGAGCCCCCAAACATCCTTTCTGCAACTATAATACTGTCCCTGATCAACAATGCCACACCTCCCCCTCTTTTACCATCTTCTCTGATCTCCCGGAGTTGTCTTCTTTTAAAAACTGCAAGTATGTTTCACATGAATAGGTACCTTTGATATAGAGTGCTTTTTAATTTCTTTGAGAGCAAGATGCGAATGAGCAGTTAGCCCTCTGGCTCTGCAGCAGTTGGTTTCTTTCTAATTTGCAAAATACCGGCTTTACATATGACACATTAAATTCTTATAATTTGATCAATTTCCAGGTGTCAAAACAATAAAATTCAAACTCCATTGGCTTATGATATCCTGGGCAAAATTTAGACGAATTAGTTAAATTCAAATTGTTGTCAAAACAACAAAAACTCAGGTATCCATTGAACAGCCAAATGTTACATTTGGAACAGCCCATCCTTTAGCTGGCAGTTGTGGCTGTAATTTAAATGATGAAAAGTACTTTCCATTTTAAAGTGAACATATATGCTTTTGACATTGTAACAATACCATGTGACTTCATCTTTTGTACCAGTCTGCCACAAAGGACCTTGTCTGAGGCATTACTGGAGTCCAAGTGGACAACATCAAGCGGCTTTCCCTTATCAATCATCTTCATCGCTTCCTCAAAAATCTCAATCATGTTCATGAGGCATGACCTCCTGTGCACAAAACCATGCTATCGTTAATATGTCCATTTGCTTCGAAATGCGTATAGATTTAAGAATCTTTTCCGATCATTTCCCGAACACCAACATGAGACTCTCAGAATTATCCCAGCTACCATTCTTAAACATTGCAAAAACACACACTAAAGTAATAGAAACATGATGCAGGGATATACACACTGTTATACTTTATTCCCAGCATAAATCACTTCAATAATAATGCAACTTTGCCTTAAATAAACTTTGCCAGCAAAGAGTCAACTCACTCAATGCCTCAACTGACTATATTGCAGAGATCACAGTATTTGAGGTCAACAAACCTCTGTTAATTTGGAATCAACAAACACATGGACTTGGATCCCATTTACCACTCCCTGAGAAAAAGAACAAGAAATGACCACCCAAGGAAATGACGTCACCACAGGAAATAATGTCACCAACCCAAGGAAACCTAATCAAATAAAAAGCGGGCCATACCACCAGTGCTTCATCCAGAGGCTCACTGTTGATGTTACCTAGGATAGTGACCAAACATCTGAAAACGAACCTTCCAGCTCAGTGAGCCAACCTACATCCACAATCTCAACCTGAGCTATAAATCTTCTCAAAACTTGCTAGTATTTGAGGTATATAATTTTTGCCAGTTCATCAACAGTGCTGGTTTACAAAGATCCAATTAAAACAAAGTCTGGTGTATATTGAACTACCATTTAACTTTATAATTACAATTATAAGTGTAAAACGTGACAGTAGCTTCACTTCATCAAGCATCTCTCAGTTTGGCAACGAAATAACTAATTTTGATTTGCCAAACAAGGTGAACTCAAGCCTGGGTAAATCAGGACCTGAAATAGAAAACGGCACAAGAACAAGTTCTACTTCAAAAAATATGGTAAAAGCATCAAATTAAATTCAGTCATTTGGCTTAAGGAACAATTCAGCAACAGGTGACGAAGATGGCTGAGCACCAAATCCACTATATACATTTATAGACATGGAACTTTGGTTGAATCAGAAAATGAAAGGATAGTCGCTAGAAATGAAGTGAAAGCTTTTTGACTTAAAATATCACTTTTCTCTATTTACTGAACAGTTTAAATGCCTCAAACTTGCCTGAATAGCTTCCACTTTGGCCATCCAGTCTTTGGCTTTTTGCAACGCTTCCTTAAGCACCAGCACATTAGGTAAGTACGCAGGAATATTCTTTGCCTCATTTACAATACCTTCCAGAGTTGCCATGCCATGCCTTGGCCTGCAAGAACAAAAGGGCCATTATCACCATAATAAAGACAAAGTCATCCACAAACACAAACTCAAACCTTAAATTCTCAAATCCAAAACCTACCCAGATTTTCTCCCAAATGCAAATGTGATCCTATGCTATTGACAAATTTGGAAATGTGGTATTTTATCCAAAGTAATTAATACATCTGGTGAATACCAGTGTCCTCAACTTATAGAAATGTGATTGCTGGTGTCCTATCAGTTTCAGGACCTATTATTGCTTCTGCTCAGCCAACTCAAGGTCAACAATTTGGATTCAATTCCTTGAGCTTCATCAAACAGCTGTTGTGACCAAACTCAGCCTTAGATGTCAAACCCAACACACAAAATTGGACATGATGAGATCATTGACCCTGCATATTCAAGCCCCCGCGTTCAAAGGAACTGGATTGACATCAGAAAATTGTGAAATAACAAGATTCCTTAACTGCCTGGAAATTTTGGACTCTCCTCTGCAAGATACTGAATTTACACTTTGGCCTGGATCTGTCAAGGAGTAAGTGTCATGGTCAGATTGCTGTTACACCCGAACACTCACCCAACTGATACTGCTCAGCACTCTTTGCCAGACTTCCAAGTCCAAATTTTACAGAAATGTGAAATTCAGTGTTCAGAAAGTCCCACAGTCACAGTACAGCAAACCCAAAAGAAAGGTCAGACCTACCGCTTTTACAGCAACAGCTGCCAGATGACAAATTTCACTACCCAGTATGAATGGGTGAGTGAAAGGGGCAGATGAATGAATTGTGGGAATCAGGTCAGGTTGGAATGGATTTCAGGGGGTGGTTGTGTAGAAAGTCAGTAAGGGGAGGGAACAGACTGGAGATGAAGTGGGTGGTGTGGAGGTTCAGGGGAAACTGGGTGTCAGTAAGAGTGATTGCAAGGAGTCACTTCTGTTCAGGAGTTAAATTAGGTCCTTTTCATTTAACCTTTGCTGGAAATATATCCAGATAAGTAAACTGGAATTGTTTTGAACTCTAGCTCAGAGTCAGAGATTTTATGGAATGTACAGGGAGCATGGGAATTGCATGTCAAAGTTTGAATTTCCACAGCAATCCCCATAACGGTAAATGCATTGGATTCAATGGGGTCCTGACAAGCGCACCCAGTCGTACAAACACAGGCTGATGATGCGGACATCAGAATATTTGGGAGATTAGAAAACAACTGATTATCTGAACAAGACGGGTGGGGAATATTTTGTTCAGATAATGGATAACGTTTTTACAGGACCTTGAGATCTTGTTTGGATAATCCGAAATTCGGATAATTGACGCTCGGATAACAGAGATCGTTTTGTATTTACAAATTATCCAAAAGAAATTAGCATTGAGAACAGCCAAGCTTGGATCATATTTACATTGCAGAAACATTTTCTGGTGTTAATTTGTCTGCACTATTGTTTACCGTACCTGGCTTGTAGACAAACCTTGGCCTTCTCTTCCCAACGTTCTGACACCGTCAATAGTTCTTGTAAATCAGCCATTGCTTTTTCCACTGCGCTGTGTGGTGCCAGGCCAATCCCAGAATCTATGAGTTTCTTCATGGCATCTAGAGTGACTCTGACAGGGTCAGAGAGGGTGAAGTTCACTTCATCAAGCCAACGGGCCTGTTGGAGATGCTGCTTCAGCTTAGGCAGCTCCTGCAGCTCCACATCTAACCCGGAGCCAAGTTCCAGCAGCAATTGCAACTTGGATGAGTTGGGAATTTCATCTGATAAAGCCTCCTTACCACGCTCATGGAACTCCTCCACACTTTCCAGTAACTCCTGGCATCAAATAGAAAAGAGACATCTCTTTATGCTTGATTTGTTTGAAGATCTTCAGCAATTTAGTTTTCACCTTCAGATTATGAGCCAATATGTGCATGAACAGCCAGTCTACATATTAGTGAAGGATCACTTTCATTGCCACTTTAAAGCAGTCGATCAGCTGGCTCAACTGCAATTTCCTGCATTCACTCAATGCTATCTTCTTTGGATAACGTTCGTTCCTGAAACTCTTAAATAAACTGATACTTCAGCTCACTTACTCCTCAACATGCGTTCCTTAAGGTGAGTCTTCAATAGCTTTGTGTTTCTGGAGCTTTTGTCTAAAAGAGCTCAAGATTTTCCCTAGTTTTGACTGCTTCGGAACTGATAATATTCACAACATGCCTGCTGTTATAGCCTTTTTCTCTCTAAATGTACTGTACACTGTGTGCTGTCATCTGGATGATTCTGACTTAATGTTACTGCGGTTCCATGTCTAGGCAACAGTCTTTTCTTCTCTCTTCAACTTTTCTCAAATTCACTGAGCTATTTACATCACAGGTTTTAAAAGCCACATTTAAACGTGTATAAACCAATCTGCAGACAACCATCATCACTCTTAGAACAAATCTAAAAAATCTAAGTAAAAACTATGGGTCTCCCTTAACACATACTGAGACAAAATGTACTTTTACGAATGATTTGTTCGGTCCTGTTTCTCTTGAAAGCAAGTATTGTAAGCCTGGCACTGAGCTGTCTGCTCCATGCAAAATAGTGTAGATAGTTTTATTTTAAGACAAAAGAAGAATGAGAGAGTGGAGTCATGCTCACACACACCCAGAATTTTCAGATTTTGCTTTCAGTTAGTGAAGCTGGGATTTTGGAGGAGGTTTAAACTTTTGTTCTCTGGTGCTACAAAAGCTGAGTTCTCACTTTGCTGCTAGAGTCACGTTTTCAGTTTTATCTTTTCTCTTGGTC
The DNA here is from genome assembly GCF_047496795.1 of Chiloscyllium punctatum. NCBI lineage: Eukaryota > Metazoa > Chordata > Chondrichthyes > Orectolobiformes > Hemiscylliidae > Chiloscyllium > Chiloscyllium punctatum. Next base: position 56,816,239 of record NC_092770.1, on the reverse strand, counting down.
TGGAAATAGCAAGTGAGGCAAATCTACTTTGTTGAATTTGGCTTTGCCAGGATGTTTATAGGATGCTGCTACATTGGAACAGTTAATAAGCATTAGTTAGTTAAATTATGTTTTTTGTCAAGTATTTTAACAGCGTTATAGTAAAGCTTTTTAAAAAAAATTTGTCTGTATTTTAACTGTAGACTAAGAATAAAGTGTGCTTTGCTTATAGTCAATTAAAATGCATCTGGAACGAAATGCCTTACACTTGCCTTTAAATAAGAAAAGGTTAGGGTCTAGGTTATGTCTTTGATATATGTTGTGGGATTTGGCCTGATCCATAATACAATATAATAGAATCAACAAAAAAATCCAAGCCATACAACATTTCCCCACTTTAGAACCCAAATTTCTAAAGAATAGTATTACCAACTTTTATCTCATTCAATTTACAAAGCCACAAAAACATCACCTGCTACATTCAAACATCCTTATAGATGAATGCTTAGATACCTCTGTTCCTGCATATTCTTTAAAACTGTAACATCAAGTCCATACTGCCTCTCCATGTATTTTTTTCCCAAAATACATCACTTCTTACTTATAACATAGAAATAAATTCCATTGGTAACTTTACCCATTCTGCTAATCCATTTGTGCCCTGTCACAGTCATAGAATAAAATAATTTTACAGAATAAAAGGAGGTTATTCAGCCTACTAGTTCCCAAAAAAATTACCCAGCTAGACCCATTTTCCACCCCATTGCTCTCTAAATTCATCACTTTCAAGTGGTATCATCTTCCCAGTCTTCCACACCTGGATAGTGTAAACAAATTTTGAAAGTTTATCTATTTCATAACATCAATGCTTCAAGTTCTCAACATCTTTCCCCCTAATTGAGGCAATCCTTTGTACCCCCATACTCCATTCGCTGAGTAAACAAAGTACTGTTTTATCTTCTATTGGATTTCATGTGACTATTTCGGATTGAAAGCCTGCAGTTACACTTTTTACCCAGAACAGGAATTATTCTCCCTGCATTTATTCCATGAAAATGTATGGACCTCTGAGGTCAATTCTTAGCTGTTTGTTTTAAAGAAAACAGATTGTCATCCAGTTTGGCCTTTCTTGATTTGTACATCCACACATTTCTGAGATCATCCTTGTAAATCTCTCTGGTCCCTTTATATTTCATCTATAACCTTTTTAATAATATGGCAAACAGAACAATCAGAAAACTCCAGGAGTAGTCTAAGGTTCAATATAGGTTTAGCATAACTACTTTAAAACTCATCTTCTTTTAGAAATAAAGCCAAGGGCTTCCACAGTTTTATGTTAAATAGCTTTACTCAATTGTTGTGTATCTTTTAGGGATTGGTGTATTAGTTCTCTGACATCACTTTTTTCTCTACATTACCTAGTCTACCACTTTCCTAGTCTTATTTCTTCTTTCAATATATATTACCTTATATGTGCTCATGTTAGTCTTCAGATACCATTTCATAGAATCCGTACAGTTGAGAATAGGTCCTTTGACCCACAGGCATAAACATACTACCTACACGAGTCACACTCTCCCACACTTGGCCTTTAGCCTTCAATGTTATAGTTCTTCAAGAGCTCATCCAAGTACCTTTTAAAAGTTTGAGGTTTGCCACCTCAACTATCTTCCCAGACATTGTATTCCTGACATCCACCACTTATTTTTCCATTCTAGAAGTTTATTAATATTCTCCTTTAATTGATGCTGCCAACCATTTACAAACTTAGAAAACACGAGCACAAGTAGGCCATTCAGTCCTGCTCTGCCATTCATTATGATCATGTCTGATCAACCAAGTCATTAGCCTGTTGCCCTTTTCCTCCACAGCCTCTAATCTCTTTGACCCCAAGAGCTACATCTAATTCTTTCTTAAAACAAAATGTTTGATCTCAAATGCCTTCTGTGGTAGCAAATTCCACAGGCTCACCACTCTCTAGTTGAAGTTTCTCCTCATCCAATTGGCCTTAGACCTAGTTCTAGATTCCCTGAACACCAACCCTATCTGGTCTCGTTAGAATTGTGTTTCTATGAGAGCCCCTCCCCCACATTCTTCTGAATTCCAGTAAATATATTATGAACTGATTTAATCCCTTTTCATAAGTCAAGTGTGTCATTCCAGGAATCAGTCCAGGAAACCTCTGCTGCACTCTCTTGAAAGTAAGAATATTCTTCCTCAGACTAGGAAGCCAAGATTGCACACATTAAGGCTCTGGATTATTGCAGCAGGACATCCTGTACTAAAATCATTTAGTTATGAAGGTCAAATGTGTTTCTTGACTGCTGATTGCACCATAAACCAAAGCACCCGCCGACATTTCCGCTACCTTCAAAAAAGACCCCACCACCAGGGATATATTTCCCTCCCCACCCCTTTCTGCCTTCCGCAAAGACCGTTCCCTCCGTGACTACCTGGTCAGGTCCACGCCCCCCTACAATCCACATTCCCATCGTGGCACCTTCCCCTGCCACCACAGGAACAGCAAAACCTGTGCCCACACCTCCTCCCTCACCTCTATCCAAGGCCCTAAAGGAGCCTTCCACATCCAAAGTTTTACCTGCACATCCACTAATATCATTTATTGTATCTGTTGCTCCCGATGCGGTCTCCTCTACATTGGGGAGATTGGGCGCCTCCTAGCAGAGCGCTTTAAGGAACATCTCCGGGACACTCGTACCAATCAACCACACCATCCTGTGGCCCAACTTTTCAACTCCCCCTCCCACTCTGCCGAGGACATGGAGGTCCTGGGCTTCCTTCAACGCCGCTCCCTCATCACCAGACGTCTGGAGGAAGAATGCCTCATCTTCCGCCGCGGAACACTTCAACAGTTTCCTCATTTCCCCTTCCCCCACCTCACCCTAGTTCCAAACTTCCAGCTCAGCACTGTCCCCATGACTTGTCCTACCTGCCTAACTTCTTTTTCACCCAACCACTCCACCCTCCCCCTGCCCCCGACCTATTACCTTCATCCCCTCCCCCACTCACCTATTGTACTCTATGTTACTTTCTCCCCACCCCCACCCTCCTCTAGCTTATCTCTCCACGTTTCAGGCTCTCTGCCTTTATTCCTGATGAAGGGTTTTTGCCCGAAACATCGATTTTACTGCTAAACCTCGGATGCTGCCTGAACTGCTGTGCTCTTCCAGCACCACTAATCCAGAATCTGGTTTCCAGCATCTGCAGTCACTGTTTTTACCCTGCACACTTACTTTCAGTGACTGGTTTATGTGCAAATCCAGATATCAATTCACATTCCCCTTTCTCAATTTATAGCCAGATAATAATCCCCCCACGATTGCCTACAAAGAGGATAACCTCACATTTATCCGGCATTATGTGGCATCTATCATGCATTTGCTCAATAACTCAGCTCTTCCAAATCACACTGAAACATCTCTGATCATCACAGCCACTCTCCCAACCAGCTTTATGCTGTCAGCAAACTGGAGATATTACACTTAATTTCCTCATCCAAACCATTAATATATAGTGCAACTAGCTGGGGGTGCAAGCATTGAATCCTGTGGTGCCCTGCTCCATCACTGGCTGCCATTCGGAAAAGACACATTTTTTCCTAGTTTTGTTTCCTGTCTGCCAATTCATTTTCTATCTCAATGCATTACCCCCAATCCCATGTGCTTTACTTTCACATGTTAATCTCCAATGTGGGATTTTGGAGAAAGTCTTCTCGAAGTCCAAACAAACCACATCCACTGGCACCCCTCAACAACTTTGCTAGTTACATCCTTCAAGAATTCCAGTACATTTGTGAAACGTGACTTGCCTTTTGTAGATGCATGTCGATTCTGTCCGGTCCTGCCACTGTTTTTCAATGCTCAGTTGTTAAATCTTTTGTAATGTACTCTAGTATTTTCACCACTACTGGAGTCAGGCTGACTCATCCATAATTCCCAAGTTTCTCTCTGCCTCTCTTTATACAAGAGAGGAGCAATGTTAGCTACCCTCCAATCTGCAGGACCTGTTCCAGTGTCTAAAGAATCTTTGAATATGACCGATGCATTCACTGCTTCTGGGGCTACTTTAGATAGACAGATAGAAATCCATTGTTACTTGTATTTGTGAAAACATCGTCAATTGTCTATGAGTTACCACAAAGCAGCACCATTTAAATTACATAAATTATATATGAAATACTGAGAAAGTTAAGACAAATATCATTTTTTGTTCATTCCACAGCCTCTTGGTTTCACCAGGGCCTACCTAACTGTCGGGGGCCTCTCAAAACTGACAAGAACTGAGAGTCTATAGAGGAGCAGACCCTATCGAAACTGCAGAGGACCTAGTTGTCAAAACTGACGAGGACTGGGGGTCTGTTAAAACCTTCCTCTGGGACAAAGATTATGAGGCCCTGGGCTTTATCAACCTTCAATCCCATCAAATTTCCCATTTTCCTACTGTTTTCATTCAGCTCCTCTCTCACAAAAGCCTGCTTGCACCAACATTTCCCACACATTATGTGTCCCCTCCTCCGTCAAAATAACCAAAAAAAGATGGTCAGCCACTTCCTTGCTCCCCATTGTAAATTCCCATAATTCTGACATGTAATGGACCTCCCTTTGTCTTAACAGCAGTCTTCTTCTTTTCACATACATATAAAACCTTTTACAGTCAGTTTTGCAGTTCCTTGCCAGCTTACTTGTACTTCGTTTCCCCCCTCAATCAATCCTGTTGACCCCCTTCTAAACTGCTCACACTCCTCAGGTCTGTTGTTTTCTGGCCAATTTGTCTTGTTCTTGGATCCAAACCTCTCCCTAATTTCCTCTGTAAGCCATGGTTTGGCCACCTTTCCCCATTTTATGTTTGCACCAAAAAGAATGAATTGTTGCAGTTCACTCATGTGCTCTTGAAATGTTTACCATTGCCTTTCCTATCATCCCTTTTAGTTACACCCCCAAATCTATCGTAACCAACTTATTGGTCCAGAAATCATCACATGTACTCTCCAGGAACTTTTCCACAGTATTGTTACTGATTTGGTTTCTCCACTCTAAGTAACCCATACTGACACATGCTCCTTTATGGCATGCGCTAATTTCGTACTTCATGTAATTCCCAAGATCACATCTACAATTTGGGTGTGAAAACAACAGACCTGGATAGTACATTGCTTTCTTGTTACCAGGATTAAGGTAAAGATTTGAAGCGTATTGTTAAAAGGAGAGAGTGAGAAACTGGAATTTATTGTACACGTTGGTAGGAATGAAGCAGTTCGGGGCAAGATTAAAGTTTGACGTAGTCAATATAAGAGGTGAGGAAGAAGATTTAAAACAAAAAGAACCTCAAAAGTAGTCATCGCTGATTTATTCCCAGAGCCATGCTCAAATGAGGGAAAGAATAAAAGGAAAAAAGGAGACAAATCAATGGCTGAAGAGGCGGTGTAATGTACAGGGATTCAGATTCTTGGATCATTGGGATCTCTCCTGGGGCAGAAAAGACCCGTTCAAAAGGTCTGACCTGTACTGGCCATGGACCAATATCACAGTGCGAAGATTTGGTAATTCTATGAAGGGAGATCATAGATGACCGGGGTAGGGGGAGGGGGGTGGGGGAATCCTACTTAGCACAGAAAAAGAAAAATAGATGAGGACTGTTTTGAATCCGAAAAGAACAAGTTAATTAGAAAAGACAGATAAAACCAAGTAAGAGAACTAACTCTAATTGCACTTATTTCAAAGCAAGGGGACTTTACTGGTAAGAATGAAGAACTCAGGGCATATTTGGGAACATGGGATTGGGATGCCATAGCTAGTACAGAAACTTGGCTGAGGGATAGCAGGATTAGCAGCTCCATGGTTTTTCAGATGTTATAGGAACAATAGAAAAACAGACAAGAGAGGGGAGTGGCATCTTTGATTAAGGAAAATATTACTGTTGTAACTAGAGAAGATATGTCTGAAAAATCTATCCTGTGAAAATATATGGGTTGAATTTAGAAATCCAAAAAAAGGAATGATCCCTTTGTGGGATGGTACTACAGGCCTCCCAATAGTCAGAAGGAAAATGAAGAACAAATATGTAGCAAGGTCTCAGATGTAAGAAAGAAAATAAGATTATAATGGTGGGTGATTTTAATTTTCCAAACATTGATTAGAACTACAGTAGTGTTAAAGGTTTGGATGGTTAAAAATTTGTTCAATGTGTTCAAGAAAATTTTCTGTATCAACATGTCGATGTTCCTACTAGAGAAGGAGCAAAACTTGCCCTGTCTTAAAACCCAAGAGAAGGTCAAGTGACTGAAGTGATCGTAGAGGAACACTTTGGGTCTAGTGACCATAATTTTGTTTGTTTTAAAATAGTTACAGAAAAGGATAAAACCTTCCATAAAAGTTGAAGTTTTTAATTGGAAAAAGGCAAATTTTATTGGAATGATACTGGAACGTTCAAAAATTGTTTAGAGTATCCTGTTTGAAGGTAAAGGGGAGGCTTTTCAAAAAGTGTGATAACGAGAGCTCAGAGCCATTATGTTCCTGTTAGAGTGAAAGGCAAGGCTGATAGAATTAGAGAACAATGGATGAATAAAGATATAGACGTTCTAGTCAAGAATAAAAAAGCAGCACGGTGGCTCAGTGGTTAGCTGAGCTGCCGTCTCACAGCTCCAGAGACCTGGGTTCGATTCCAGCCTTGGGTGATTGTCTGTGTGGAGTTTGCACATTTGCCCAGTGTCTGTGTGGGTTTCCACCAGGTGCTCTGGTTTCCTCCCACAATCCAAAGATGTGCAGGTTAGGTTGATTGGCCATGCTATATTGACCATAGTGTGCAGGCTAGGTGAGTTAGCCTGCACATGATGGTCAATATCAGCAGGGTTACAGGGTAGGAGGTAGGTCTGGGTGGGATGCTCTTCGGAGGTTTGGTGCGGACTCAATCAGTTGAACAGTCTACTTCCACACTGTAGGGATCCTAGAATGTTCAGATAGAAACACCTGAGTTTTAATGAATCTCCTGAACAGTATAAAGAGTGTAGGGGCATTTTTAAGAGGCAGAGCAGGAAGGCAAGGAGAGAGTACAAGATAGTCTTGGAAAATAAGATTAAGGATAATCCTTTAAATCCTTAGAGATTCTACAAGTACATTAAGAACAAGACAGCAACAAGAGAGAGAGTCGGGCCCCTTAAAGATCAACAAGGTCATGTTTGCGTTGTGGTGAGCAAGAAATTAAATTAATATTTCAGACAGGCTACAGAACTCGGGGAAATAAATACTGATGTTTTGAAAGCAGTTCTCATTTCAGAACAGCAAGTGCTGGTGGGTCTTAGAAATCATAAAAGGTGGAAAAATCTCCAGGACCTCATCTAATGCATCCCAAGATTTTGTCAGAAGTTAGGAAGGAAATTGTGGGGCCCTTTGCAGGAGTATTTATATTATCTATAAATATGGGTGAGGTGCCAAATGACTGGAGAGAGGGTAATGTCATGCCTTTGTTTAAGAAGGAATGCAAGGAGAAGCCCGGAAACTATAGACCTGTGAGGTGGTGGTGGTGGGTAAGTTGAAAGTGATTCTGAAAGACAGGATTTATGCGTATTCGGAGAGGCAAGGAGTGATTAGGGATAGTCAGCATGGTTTTGTACGAGGGAAATCATGTCTCACAAACTTGAGTGAGTTTGTTGTGGAAGTAACCAAGTAGTTTGAGGAGGGCAGAGTGGTAGACATTGTTTACTTGGATTTTAGTAAAGCCGTTGACAAGGTTAAGCATGGTAGACTAATTAGGAATGTTAGATCACATTGGATTCAGGAATAGCTTGCCAGTTGGATATACAATTGGTTTACAACAGCAAGAAATAGTGATGGAAAAGATGACTGGAGACCCATGACCAGCAGAGTTCCGGGATTGCTGCCAGGTCCACACTTGTTTGTCATTTACATAAATGATTCGGATGAGAACACAGAAAGCATTGTTAATAAGTTTGTGGATGACACCAAGGTTGATAGATAACCTTCTTCACTGTCCATTATACTAAGATTATAAAGAGAACTTGATCAGTTGGGTCAATGGACTGGCAGATGGAGTTTAATTTGGATAAATGAGAGGTATTGCATTTTGGTCATACAAATAAAGGCAAGACTTATATAATTAAAAATAGGGCCTTGGATAATATAGAACAGAGGCAACTAGGGATTCAGGTACATAATTCTATCAAGTTTGCATCACATGTAGTGCTTAAGGCAGCGTTTAGCATGCTTTTCTTCATTGCTCAGACCTTAAGTATAGGAGTTGGGACATTATGTTGGCCTCTTCTGATGCACTGTCTCCAGTTCTGGTCTCCCTGTTAAAAGCTTATTATTAAGGTGGAGAGGATTCAGAAAAGATTTGCCAGGATTGGAGTGTTTGATTTAGAAGGAGAGGCTGGATAGGTTGGAATATTTTTCAATGGTGCATCGACGGTTGAGAAAAGACCTTATAGAGGTGTATAAAGTAATGAGGGGTATACTTCAGATGAATGGCAAGTGTATTTTCCCTATGATGTGGGATTTCAAGATTGGGGGCATATTTTTAAGGTGACAGGAGAAAGGTTTATGAAAGACGAGGGGCAATTTGTTTTCTTTGAACATAGTGGTTTGTGTGTGGAATGAACTTTCAGAGGAAGAGGTGGATATGGGTATAGATACAATGTTTAAAAGATGAGTAAGAAATGTTTGGAAGGATATGGGATAAGTGCAGGCAAGTGGGACTAGTTTGGTCTGAGATTATGATTGGCATGGACTGGTTTGACCAAAGGTCCATGCCAATTTCTCTTGGGAGAAAGTGAGGACTGCAGATGCTGGAGATCAGAGTCGAGTGTGTGTTGCTGGGAAAGCACAGCAGGTCATCCATGCTGTATGACTCTATAACTAAGCTCCCTAGCTGTCTTTGGTTTCTCTTCACCAGCATCCCATTTGGTATTGTCACCTCAGTTTCTAGTCTCATTGTATATTTTGGATATTTCTGTAGGTGGTTACCTGGACAACATGTATGAGCTGAACCCTTTGCCCAATGCGATTAGGCATGTCTACACCCACATCAGTTGTCACCTTCATCATCCCTTGTTTATTGAGAAATTTCTCCTGTTTTTCAAAGTTGAACAAAGTGATGGCAAACAATACTTTCCTAACTTCCCTCCAAAACATGGATTTTCAATTGTGCCAGTAAGTCCATGTGTAAACGTGTTGCCCTCAAGTTTAACATATCAACATAGACATCTTGATTGGTTTCTCTGCTCTTCATGATGAACGCCTTAAATATGAGGAACCATGCACTTGGCAAGACAGTTAATTCTAGGATAGTGTGGCAAGCATGTCTCACATGATTGATTCCCCATTTACCAAATGTCCCTAAGGATCTGCCAGAGTATTGTGGCCAGTGTTCTGATACAATTTTATCAGATATACCATACAAACGAAATATTTAAGTTCATTGCATCTGGAATGGACAAACTCAAGGTATCATTCAATTGCCTGGGGATTAGAAAGTTGAAAAAGTAATCAAAGACTAGGAGAGATTTACTGAACGAACTGACTGACTGAACGAACATGCTGTAATCTTGGGGCAAAGGTACAACAGAAACCCATGAAGTTTCCATGGGTTTTCAGCAAGAATGTATCCAAGTCACTATCACACCAACACAACCCATTGGTTGTGGGTTTTGATCCCTAGACAATAATTTCTCTTGGGAGAAAGTGAGGACTGCAGATGCTGGAGATCAGAGTCGAGTGTGTGTTGCTGGGAAAGCACAGCAGGTCAGGCAGCATCGGAGGAGCAGCGGAATCAATATATCAGGCATAAGCCCTTCATCAGGAATCATTTCTCTTGTCAAGCGCTGTCTGCCTATATAACCCAGTTAATTGTGATTACATCCTGGTGAAGAATTTCAGGTTTAACCACCTGCATTCCTTTGCGAATAACAAGACTGAAATACACGGTTTGTTTGTGCAGAGCTAAAATCATCACAGTGCCTGACAATTATCATATTATATCAGGCCAGCCTCCTACACTAACTTTCTACAATACCTTCAAATGTAGATTTGCTATTCCACCCTTCCTCGAGACCATAGTACTCATATTAACCAAAACTTATCAGTTTGACACTGGAGTGCATGTACATAGACATCCATGGTGTCTACTTGCAGGTCTAGCAAAATATCGGCACCTTTCTTCTGAATTTGGTGACTGATAAATGCATCTGAAGTTACCATGTTGCTACCAATTTCTAACAAACCTCAAAGTTGCACCCTGTAGTTTTGTTAAAAGTCATTGCAACCTGGATGGTGTACACACCAGTGGCTTAATGCCAAGTTGTTTGTATTGATCTGTGGTTAGCTTCCACTTTAACTTATTTTCCAAAGAGGTGCATGTGAAACATGGTGCTCAGTATTAGAGTAAATATCTCACATCGAAGCTTTGAATAATTGGATTCCACTTGAAATAGATTTCTGAAGCTAAATGCAATTGGTTTTCCATCTTGCATAATATATGCACCCAACCCTCTTTTTTTTGAGATGTGGCAACCTGCATTGAGTCACAAAATTCCTACAGTATGGAAGCAGGCCATTTAGCCCATCAGGTCCACACTGACCCTCTGAAGAGTATCCCACCCAGAACCATCTGCCTATCCTATTTGTGTAACCCTGCATTTCCCACAGCTAATCCACCTAGGCTGCACATCCCTGGACAACATGGGCAATTTAGCATGGCCAACTCACCTAAGCTGGATTGTGGAAGGAAACTGGAGCACCCGGAGGAAACTCATGCAGATGCAGGGAGGACATGCAAATTCCACACAGACTGTTATGAAGTCATACAGCATGGAAACAAGGGAGTCACTAATTTTGCCTTTTTACCATTATTTCCCCCTTGTTGGTATATCCTGCAGTTTTTCTACATTTGTATATTCTGCCCCTTCCTGTTCCACTGCAGGTAGTGTTATCCAATCAATTGCCCTGTAATTCTGCCATATCCTCTTGCTTTAAACCCATATTTCTTCTTGCTTAAACACTTTTCCCTCCTCTTAGTTCACAGGACTCAATAGAGCCCTAGTTACTGAATCACCAGGACGCTGGTCCCAGCACATCTCAACTGAAGCATCCCACCACAACGGCTCCCTTCCACTCCCGTTGCAGTCCCCATTCCCATCCACACAAACTTTCAAGAACCTCATGACTGTTGGACAATTGCAGAGGTGAAGGCTCCTCAACTGCAAGCCCCTCATGTGTGCCTCATCTGCAGTCACACCATCCTCTTCCTCATCATCAACAAATTTTGAATTAGTTAATCTAACGAGTGTGACCACCCATTGGAACAAAGTTTCCAGATAATTTTGCCTTCCCTGATGTTTCACAATGCCTGCAGGTCAGGTTCCAGCTTCTCAACGCAGGTTTGAAGTTTCTTGGGCAGTAAACACTCACTACAGATCACATTGGTCCAGCAGCTCCGTCATGATGCAGCAGTAACACAGCATCTGTTCTGCCAACACTATTGTAAATGGTTTAACTTATAAATTAATTGTTTTAGATTGTCTGGCCTTTACACTTCACTGTACTGGTACATTGCTTTTATTAACTAGAAAAAGAAAAAAATTAGTATCAACCCAATAGTTAAACATTTATTTTTAAGAACAGAACACTGGAGACCTAAATGCAAACTGAAGACCTGACTGTCACTTTAAAGACCAGAAATATTCAGCAATACCAGTTACCCTGATGAAGGGCTTTTGCCTGAAATGTCGATTTTCCTGCTTCTCTGATGCTGTCTGACCTGCTGTGCTTTTCCAGCACCACACTCTTGACTCTGATCTCCAGCATCCGCAGTCCTCACTTTCACCTAATACCATTTATCCATCAGATTCTTTCCTTGCATTCATGATATACTGTGGTCCATGAGGTCACTCACCTCTCAGTGCAGGTTAGCCTCACAATCTATGGTGTTCATCCTCTCCTACTCACCTTTTAGTCTGGAAAGGTTTACTTCTTGTAGTGAACCCTACTAAAAGCATTTCTGCCTCATCTTGCACTAAATTTCCACGTTGAAACACTAGTAGTCAGTTAGTAATTCACTCAACCTTGTTCTCACATCTCTGAGGTCCTGCACTGCTGCAGTCCTATGCTAACTGTGCAGGGATCACACATCCTACTTGGCTTCAGAGTTTCTTTTCGCAGTGCCACGGTCAGTATTGAGACCACTCTTTTTCTGGCTGAAGTTCACATCTTTGCTATTCATCCCAATCTGTGCACATTTTGTTTTCATGAAAACAGACCTGAAGATGAATCAGCATGCCCACAGCTTTTCTACCAACTTGAAACTGCAAGTGTAAACTTGACCAACTTGTTCCTCCCACTTAACACCAAATCACTCTGACTATTCCAAAACACAAGTGCTCAATTTTATTTTTGCAAAGAGGGCTTTGAACATATATTCGGCAGCTGCAGACAGGCCAGAGTGCACCAAACTGTTGTTTGTCACTTCTCCTGTGGTCTTCATATGCACTATAACAATGTTACATTTTAATTTCCTTATGCAAATTTCCCAAACTCTGAAACAAGTATTGTAAATACAAACAGGCTCGCGTTATTTGGAAGACTAAAACTCAAATAGACATTATAATAGAACAACAAACAGCTATAGCACCTGGGGATTCTACATCCAAAATAAGCACTAACAGTAACACAGCCTGCCAGAACATCCTCATTCAACAATGATACATATATGCAATTTGCATAGCCTTAATGCAACATTGCTACACCATCCTTTCATTATTAGATAGAATTGGTGTAATCCACAAACTATTTTTATGACACTGACAGCTCCGTCCTCTTTTTTAACTGCTATTTTATTTCTAAAATGTACAGCTACTGCACTTTTGCCAATATTTATCTAAATATATTATGCTGAAATTCTAAATTTTCCTGCAGCCCTGTCTCAGTAACTTGTACTATGTTTAGTTTTTCCCAGTGATCAACAGCCTCCCTGCTTTATAAAGGCCACTCTGTGCATTGCTGTACAGAAAATGCACCTAATTCTTAAGAGTTCTTGTCACTTTATTTAATTTGTTCAAGTGCATACTGATGATTATTTTTTAAGATGTGCAGGAGCCGGTGTTGGACTGGGGTGGACAAAGTCAAAAATCACACAGCAACAGGCTATAGTCCTACAGGTTTATTTGGGAGCATGAGCTTTTAGAGCAACCACCTGATGAAGGAGCAGCGCTCCGAAAGCTAGTGCTTCCAAACAAACCTGTTGGACTATAACCTCGTGTGGGATTATTTTTAATTATAGAAAATAGTTTAACGGGTTAAGCTATAAATTTGAAATGACACTCATTCTTTCACTTCTAGTTTAAACTACCTGCCCTAGTTTAGAAAGAAATACATGAAAACTCACCAAACCACCTTCCTGCTCACCTAATTAATGCATCAACTATCAACGGGTCTTGCTCCCTCTCTCAGACCTTTCCGCATTTTGTTTTAAAACATACACTTCTTCCCTGACTGCACTACATTTCCCATTCACCAAATATGCAAGAGCTTTGTATCTGTAAAACTCTATTCAATTGGAGTTTGTACATTATATAAATATCTTTTAAAAACATTTGTTAAAAACCTTAGCTAGTTTTGGTGAAAATGGCTGGCCACAATGGTTAGAATAAATTCGGAACAAATCCACTAAACTTCTCTGTTCTAAACTCTCATTGATCTGGCAAATGGAGTACAATGTGGCAAAGAACAAAAATGTCTACTTTGCAGAAAGAATACAAAAAGCATAATATCTCATGATGAGAACCTGCAGAACTTAAGGCGCAAAGATATCTGGATGTTTTGGTGCTTGAATTACAGGCTAGTATACAGATACAGCAAGTAATCAGGAAAGCTAAAAATGCTCTGTTTTGTGAGTGAAGTTGAGTTCAAGTGTAGGGAGGTTATGCTTCAGTTATACAGGGCATTAGTGAGACTGTCTCTGGGGCACTGTGTAACATACTGGTCACCATACTTATGGATTGATGTTAATGCATTGGAAGCAGTTTAGAGAAGGTTTACTGAATTAATGCCCAGAATGAGTTGATTGCTTGATGAGGAAAGGCTTGACAGGCTAGCTCTGTATCCTTTGGGTTCTTAGAAGAATCAGAGGTTACTTAACTGAATCATACAAGATCCTGTTGAGACTCTTGACCAGGTGGATGTTGAAAGAATGTTTCCTCTTGTGGGAGAATCTAAAAGTCATGGTTTAAAAGTAAATGGCTGTTGCTTAGAAGAAAGAGGTATGGTAACATTCTTTTCCTCAAGTTGAGTTTTTTTGGAACTGCCTTCCTAAAATGGCAGCAAATATAGATTTAATTTTTTTTAAGGCAGAGGCAGATAGATTTTTGGTTCCTGTGGGGATGAAAGACTATTAGGGATATGCAGGAGTGTAGAGTTCAGATTAAAATCAGATTACCTATGATCTTACTGAACCGCAGCGCAGGCTCTGAGACCTGCATCACCTACTCCTGCTCTTTGTTCATATCAGATACCAGTTACTTGAAGAAACCAGTCTGGCTAATTGGAAGTGGACCAACATTCTGGCACAATTGTTTCTGTTTAAAAAAAAACCTCTGGTCAACTATTATAATACAATAACAGCTACCATTGCTACATGATTACCTTAACCAATCGAGTTTGGCTGAGAACACAAGGCAGGCTGTACAGCTGGTGCACAAATGCTTTCAACTCATGGACGGTTAGCTTTGTCCGAGTCTTTCCACCTTCTGATTTGTTTCTAAATGTCAACACCAAAACAAAGGTAATGATCACAAGAGTGTTGTCAAAATGTTTATATATAGAGATTTCAGCTTTTATCCATAAACAGAAGCTCATAATTTAGTTCATGGGTTTCTGGAACACAACATTTCCTTGCACAGTCAAGTATTTTACCTGAATGCAAGAAACAGGAGCCTTAAGATTATTGGTCCTAACAAATTGAGAGCAGTTACACAATGACATCAAAATTTGGCCCACTTCATTGGATGCAAATTCTCCAAAGTTTATAGAATACCACTTCGGGTAGCAAGTGAATTTTCATTTATTCCTTATATGTCTCACTTTCTGGGATTCTTCTCCATCCCTCTGTAGTTGCAGAGAAGGGGGACTGCAAAAGACACTGAATATGCAGCCCAAACTACTCCTGTAAGAGCTGCAGCACACTTGCCTCTGAATCATAATCCCTCCAGAGTTTAAGCATGAAAATCATGGGGAACATACCAATGTAGTACCGAGGGGGTGCGATACAGATGGAGGTGCTAGCTTATGGATGAGAAGTTAAACAGAGAATGCACCTGCCTGTTAAAGTGGATATAAAAACAACTCTTCAGCATTAGTTCAAAGATGACTGGGGGTTTATATCTAATGTTATGGCGAATATTTATCCCTCAAGTAACAGCATAAAAATGATCACCTGGTTAATACAATATTGGTATTCGTGAGAGTTTATTGAATGCAAATCGAACACCATGATTCCTAATTAAAAAAGTGAAAGTACTTGTAAAGGACTTTGGGTCATCCAGCGGTCATGAAAAGCACGATAGAAATACAAGTCTGCCTTTGTTTTTGAAGCAACCAATCCAATCTCTGAACATCAAGCTGCCAATTACAATTAACAATTAAGAATGAAACAGAAGCGCAAATTTCGTTGGACATTTTGCTAATTCTCTCAAACTTCCCACTTAATTTTTAACAAAAGACAATTCTTGAGGATGATCCATTTTTCTTCTCATTCTACCAAAGGACCTGAAATTCACGGGTCAGAATCAGTTCACTCTTGAACAGTACTCAACCAAAGATGCAACTTAAAATTTCATTCAGAATAGTTACTCTATTAAACTGAACCCCACCAATCCGAGCAAAGAAATAGAGATTTCAACATCGGCTCATGAGGCTTGAATAAAACAAGGTCATGGTTGGAAGAGAAAACGCAACTAATTAAAAGACACCAAAAACAACATGCAGAAATGGTATCCCCATAAAGGTCAGGAATGGAGAAAGCTACAAGCAGCCTTAATTCAACAGGATATGGTAAGAAAGCACTAGAATTTCTCAAACAAAAACTGCAGATGCTGGAATCCAAAGCAGATAAGCAGGAACTGGAAGAACACAGCAAGCCAGGCAGTATCAGGAGGTGACGGTCAACGTTTCGGGTATAAGCCTTTTTCAGACTGGGGGTGGGGGTGAGGAGAGCTGCAGATTGAAGGCGGGGGGGGGGGGGGGGGGGGGGGGGGGTTAGTGAAGGATTTTGGGTGGGGAGAGGGGTGGAGTGGTGAGGTAGTGATAGGAAAACATAGGTAGAGGATTCAGCCTGGCTGGGAGGAATGAATCTGGTTCGCAGCTGGAAGCAAGGGTCAGTCAGTCAGTAGAATGGAAAGGTGGACAGGGGTGCTGTGGCTGATCCTAATCAGCACAAGAATAATATTTCAAATTCACGCCCCAAGCGGTGGCTGTCAAATTTACTACTGTCGTTCCGAAATTGGCAGCAAGTTATTGTCTGATTTCACTTCTAAGGAGTGTTTTAAAATCTTTGAGCATTTTATTCTTATAAAATGCAGAACAGATGTTCTGGCATTCATATATTCTGTGTGGTGCGCTGGCCTGCTCCTAAACCTCCCTAGAGAGCATCCAACTGGAGCTGGGACATTTGTTGAAATAGTTCTTTCCAACAGAGTCCATGTTTGTCAATAGATGAGTGCATGAAGTATAGCGGCTACCGGACTTAGTGCTAGTCCCAAAGCTGTTCAACTTGGAGTCAGCGTTCTACAGCATGGAAATAGGCCCTAACTCACCCATGTCACCTATTTTTCCTAATTAAACTAGTCCCATTTACCTGCGTTTGGTCCATATCCTTCCATTCCCATTCCATCCACAAACACGTCCAAAAGTTTCTTAAAATGACAAAACTACTCTCCTTGACCACTACCTCTAGCAGCTTGCTCCACTCTCTCTGTGAAAAAAAGTATCGCTCCCCTCTCACCCTAAAATATACTGAAATGACCTACCAAAAACCAAGTCCTCTAAAATTCACCCATGCTGATGGCATGCATCATGTTACCCATCTCCATCCTTCTGCAGCCTGGACTAGACGTTTTACAAAGCTGATGGCTTTCTGCTGCACAAGGTGTCTCAAACAAAATCCCTCTAAAACCACAACCATAATGCCAGTGCCAAAAAAGAACAGCAAATGTATATGGATGGCCACAACTAAAGCTTGAATTCAAGCCAACAGAATTAGATTGGCTCCAGATAGAACCATGTCCTTTTGAAACTGAAAAGAAGTGTCATAGGTCAAAACCAGAAACAGCCTGCAAACCAAAGTGGCTGGATCTATATAGGTCACGATTACAGCTTGGGTTTCAACATTTGCCCAATCATACTCAGCAGAAAAATATGGCAACAATTATCTTACACACATATTGTTGACACACAAATGAACACAACAGTATGCATTATCATTGAAACCCTTTATTCAACACACCTCTCTGACATCTCGTCATCACAAATCACACTCTCACAAGTCTGCCCACTGATTAAAATCCCTCAAACCAGTTGAATCCTTCCCACTCCACAATAACATGTTCAATTCACTACTTCCACCTCACATCTCCATATAGAGTAACCTTAAGCTTTTATGGTCTACTTTTGGACTGAGTAATTGGAAACATGGGAAGTCACTGACAATTTCCGTGCAACAAACCCATCTGTTGAATGGCAGGCTTTGAAATAGCATAGCAAGAGTAGTCCTTGCTAAATAGATTGAGGACAAGCCAAGGCCCCTAACACAGGCAATTTTCACCACTGGGATCTCAAAATGAACCACTTATGCATTTGAATGGAGATACAAAAAACTCTATATGACAAAAGCAGATCCTCTTCTCAAACTAATCACCTTCAAATCAGTAAATTAAGAGACTGTTGGTTTTGGGAATTGAAATTCACTCAACTTTGAAGAGTACATCATCAGACAACCCCAGATGGAAAAGCAAAACATCAGATGTCTCAGGTGAGCAATAAAAGGAGGTTAAGATATCTAATCCTTGAAGAAATACTGCCGGATCATACTATAGATGCTCACTGGTTTGTCATCTTCCTAAGCACTGTTGTTATAATTTGCTTTATGGCCTACCTATGGAGACAAGAGCTTAAACAACTTGTGCTGAGAACCAGCACCGAAGCAAAACTTTTATTTTTTCATGAGATGAATGACAGAATGAGGCAAAGGGAACAAAGTGCGAAAGGGACATGGAAAGGGAAAGAGGAGTAGTAGCAGAGGGGAATGAGGAGGCAAGGAAACAAAATGACCAAGTGGACAAAGCACAGAGCAAGAAAATAAAGAATCATTTTGAAAAAAATGGCAGCAGTGTTTCATTGCAGAGCACAAGTCCCCATTCTCCCTGATATCTCATTGCTTACCTGTTGCGTTGCTTTCTGCTGACAAGCAGCTGGGCAATAGAAGCACATGTTTCTGCCTCTCTCACAGCTGCCCGCAGTTGCTGCAGCAGATCATTCTCAGGAAATTTCTTCTCTTCTGCTTCTTCCAGTAGTGTTTTCAGCTCACAAAGCTCTAATCAAGAATGAGGATAGGAATAAAGCATTGCGGCATATCTATACACACTGTAAATCAATAACTTACAAATAATCAAAGGCACAAGAGTTTTAAATAAGCTGAAGGAAGTGAATCAAACTTATTTTCTTGGATGGAAATAACAGCAATAACTTTTCTACAATTAGTTGTGATGATGAGACTTAATTTGTATTTCGATCTACAACCTCTTCCCCCAATGTCGGCAAAACAGAAAAACTGATCACTCACTTCAGAAAGAAAGGAGAACACGCCCCCATCTACATCAACGGAGCAGACATTGAGAGGGTTGAGAGCATCAAGTTTAGAGGAGTGACAATAACACTCAACCTGCCCTGATGCGCTGGTCAAGGCAGCACAACAATGCCTCTTCTGCCTCAGACGGCTTAGGAATTTTGGCACATCCATCAGGAATCCTCATCAACCTTTACAGATGCACCATAGAACGCACACTATCCAGATGCATAACGGCCTGGCATGGCAACTGCTCTGCCCAAGAATGTAAGAAACAATAGAAGGTTGTATGCACAGCCCAGACCGTGATGGGAGCCAACCTTCCATCTACACCTTGTTGCCACAGAAAGGCTGCCAACATCAAAGACGCCCTTCCACCCCGATAGTGCTCTCCTACCTCTTATATCAGGCAGAAGATACAGATGTTTGAACATGCTTGAGCAGGTTCAAGAACAACTACTTCCTAGCCACTATTAGATTGGTTACTGGACTCTCTAACTTCAAATAACGCTAATCTTGTTTCGCACACCTCCTGTGCCGTGTAACCTGTATGCCTCACTCTGAGTAAGCACCATATGATCTGTATTTCCTTGCTTACTACGATCTGCCTGAACTGCTTGCAAACAAAGCTTTCCATTGTACCTAGGTACACAAGACTACAATAAATCAAATCAATAAATCAATAAAATAATAAGGGATCTAATTGAGGTGTACAAGATGCTAAAGTAGACAGAAAAGGTGGAATGAGAGGATATACTTTTAGGATAAAGGAAAACAGGCTTACAACAGAAATAGAGAGAAATTACTTCTCTCAAAGAGTCAGGATTCTGTGGAAATTACTAACCCAGAGTATGGCAGATACTGGTATATTGAGTAAATTTGAGGATATAGACAGACTTGCAATTAGCTACACAGGCAAGATTGTAGAGCTGAGGCCAAGATGAGATCAGCCATAATCATTTCAAACAACGAGCAAGCTTGACGGGCTGAACTGTCTGCTCTAGTTCCTAGTTCTTAAGGTATGACTATTTTTAATGCACATTTTTTGAATGCAAAAGATGTAACATGTTTTGCTTTACATACTTGCACTGGTTAGTGTTGTAGAGAGAGAACAAAATTGATTACCTGGGTATGTGTAAGTTCTGAGAGACAAGAGCTCTCCTGAAACTGGAGTTAAGTTTTGAAAGGAATTCTGACAGGTTGAATGTGGAATTCCTAGGCCCTGTACATCATTTGCCACTTATTTCCAAGTGGGCCTCATGCTGCTCCTGACATACCCTTGTGCACTCTTCATTTTATCAGGATTGACCTGCTGGTTTCATGGTAATAGGAGACTGGGGTATGTGAAGTCGCAATGTTGTAGATTGCGTTGGTTTGCAATTCTGCTGCTACTGATGGCTCACTGCATCATGGATGCCCAATCAAGTCATTAGATCTGTTCAAAGTCTATCCCATCCAGCCCAGTGGTAGTACCAAACACAATGGAGGGTACCCTGAATGTGAAAGCAGGACTTCATCATCATAAAAATAAGACTGCCATAGTCCCAGAGGACCAGAAGGTGCTATTAGAGGGATGGTTGTAGTCTCAGGCAAGGGGTAGGTTTGAGAAAGTGGGACCTTCATGGTAACCTCAGCTAGTCCAGTGTCACCATAAGTACTATGTGTTGATCACTCCTACTGTTATGGACAGATGCAGGTGCATGGGCAAGGGTGCAACCAAAAGTGTTTTTACATATTGAAGCCCACCACTTATTGTGCATTTTGTACCCTTGCCAGCCTCAATTCTTCCTCTAAATGGTGTTCAATATTGAGTCCTGATTCAGTAGTAAGCTGAAGCAGTAACCAGCACGTTTCCTTGTTTGCATTTAACATGATACAAAGAGTCTTGCTGGGGTCAGGAGTCAAGGTTGAGGTCTTCCATTGCAACTCCCTAACTATATACCACAGTTCCAACAACTCTGCTGAGTCTACCAAAGTTGCAACAACATGTAGACAACTACATTCTCTCCTCCTGACACGTGTACAATTTTCAAATTGATTGGTTGCAATTATAAGCTCCATCTAAACAGTCTAAAATGTTTGGGTTATATTTCCCAAATACTTTAAGGGGTTATGGTCAGTTCATTCAATGGTCTCTAACTAGCAATTTCAATGTTGAAATGTAGTAATGCCAACACCAAACTCAAGGTCTCTTTCTCAATTGTGATAATTATTCAACTTTCTGGAAAAATAACCAATAGGTCTTTCTATCTTCTTGTTGTCTTCTTGAGAGTACAGCACTGACACCCACATCACTTGCATCAACAGCCACTTTGAATGGTTTTTGCATAATTAGGAAATTTGCGAACACTGAGGCAGTAGACAACCGCTTTCAGGCTGTCAAATGCCTTCTGACATTCCTCCACCCTTAAAATGCCGCTGAATTCGAACAACATTTCCTATATTTGTATCATAATCAGATTAGTACTTGCCATCTTATTCTCACATACCTCTTCAGGTTTGTAGTAACTCTTTCAGGTCATTTCCATTTTCCTCTGGAAGGTAACTCAATTCAACCCAAATTTTCAGAATTTCCACGTTGTCCAATTTATTTTGAGGAAGGTCCAATTCAGAATCCTATGAACTTGGTTCTGCACTCTTATGTAACTAGTAGCATATTCACCTTTTGCTTTCCTTCCCTATCAAAAAAACCCTTTAAGCATATTCACACGACAGTCATAGATTTCTTTCGACTGGCGCTATCAAATAATTTACATCATTCAATTTCCTTTCCATTTGATAAGGCCCTCTAACTCTTGCCTTTAAAGGTTCACCTAACGGGCGGCACGGTGGCACAGTGGTTAGCACTGCTGCCTCACAATGCCAGAGACCCCGGTTCAATTCCCGCCTCAGGCATCTGTCTGTGTAGAGTCTGCACATTGTCCCTGTGTCTGCGTGGGTTTCCTCCGGGTGCTCTGATTTCCTCCCACAGTCCAAAAATGTGCAGGTTAGGTGAACTGGCCATGCTAAATTGTCCGTAGTGTTAGGTGTAGGGGTAAATGTAGGCGAATGGGTCACTCTTCGGCGGGTCGGTGTGGACTTGTTGGGCTGAAGGACCTGCTTCCACACTAAGTAAGTAATCTAATCGAACACTGGGAGTAACACTCCACTAGCAAAATTATCTCACCCTAAACTTATGCCCTCTAGTTCTGGACTCCCACACCCCAGGAAAAAGACCTTGTCTATTTATCCTATCCATGCCCCTCATGATTTTATAAACCTCTATAAGGTCACCCCTCAGCCTCCGACACTCCAGGGAAAACAGCCCTAGCCTATTCAACCTCTCCCTATAGCTCAAATCCTCCAACCCTGGCAAAAACACTTGCTACCACAGTCAAAAACCCCAGGATATATTTCCTGTAAAACCTCAGTCGCCCAATTTTCCACTGGCTTTTCAATCACAGTAGACATCACTCCCACCTGTGATCGAGCTACATTACTATCAAGGATAAACTGTAATTCTGAAACTGAGAATTTCCCTATTACTTCAATCACCACTTCACTTTTCGTTGGACTCTACAACTTCCCTTCATATAATGGAATACTGCTCTTTTAACCATCAACTTCTCATATTACCACTTTTTCTTAATTCATTTTTGGGATGAGGGCATTGTTGACGAGGCCAACATTTATTGCCCATCCCTAATAGCCCAGAGGGCAGTTAAGAGTCAACCACAGATATCTGCCTAGAGTCACATGCAGGCCAGGCAAGGATGGCAGTTTCCTTCATTAAACCAGATGGATTTTTCGACTATAGATTTGTGGAAATCATTAAACTCTTAATTCCAGAATTTAACATTTTCTTTTAATCATTCAATTCAAATTCTACCATCTGCCATGGCGGGATTCAAACCCCAGGTCTCCACAGAATTACCTGGGTCTCTGTATTAACAATCCAGTGATACTAAATTCCACATCTCCTCACCTCTCACCAAAGACTGACGTATTCCCCTATCTCTTAAAGCCTTTCTTTACCCGCTCCTCCTGGCATACATAAGTAAGCCTTACCAACACAACTCAATTCTTGAAGATCCTGCACTTTTGTGGAAGGAATCAAAACGGGGCAGGAATAGAAAAGTAGGTCAGCTAAGCATACACAGAGCAGGAACAGAGCGAGCAGCCAACACAAGCTAGCGTTAACCGTACCAGGTTCAGTTAAGCACATGAAGTTCTAAACCGCACGCAACCTGATGTTATGAGACCTAATGGCAGATAACCTGTTCATGAATTGTTATGTTAATAGTGTTTGAAATTAAAATTTGATTAGTCTGCTATACTGTGAAGGCATGAAATCAAGACACAATTGGTCTGCTATGTTGCTAAGGCCAGAAATCGATATGTAATTGGTCAATAAGAGAAAGCGTAAATGAGAAATCGATTTGTTATTGGGCAGTAAGAGAAACGCAGATTCATGTAAAGAAGTGTGATTGTAACCACCAAAAAGCAGACTCTCCAGGCAAGGACTCTCTCATCCTGCTAGTTGGGTTTCCTTCCATACAAGTAATACAGGAAATATATATGGAATGAGCTGCCAAAGGAAATACTGGAAGCTGGTACAAATACAACATTTAAAAGACAGCTGGATAGGAATACGAATAGGAAGGGTGTAGAGGGATATACCCAAATCAGACTAGATTAATTCAAGATACCTGGTTGGTATGGGCAAGTTGGACTAAAGGGTCTGTTTCTGTACTGCACATCTCTATGATGCTGTAACCCATAACCATCTGTTATTTCCACTGCTAATCTTGTAGCCTTAAATCTTTTCTCTTACACCTTATTTCTCACATCAGGAAGTGAACTTTTGAATTCCAAAATAATTGGCTAAGAGCATAATATGTTTGGTCTACTTTCAATGCCCTTACATTTGTATCAAAATTACTTTGGTTGACCCTTTCCAACTCAATGTATGCTTGACCAGAGTGCCTCCTTAGATTCCTGAAACGCTGTCTGTAGGCTTCTGGTACTAGCTCATATGTACTTAAAATGGCATTTTTCACCTCATTATAACCCCTAGGCCCCTCCTCTGATAGTGATGAAAATACCTCACTTGCTCAGATCAACAATACCCACATGATCACCAGCCATTTCATTTGTTTAGCCACTTTCTCAAATGAAATGAAAAAGGATTCTACAACCTTGTCAAATTTCGGCAACGTTCGGACATATTTAAACAGATTCTCACCAGGTCAAAGTCTACAATGGGGCTGCTCTCCATCACTGCCCTCATCACACCCTCAACCTTTCACTTCTACCTTCATTTTAAGCTGACTGTGAGTTCTCAGTTCCAAAGTTCAAAAATGCTCATTCTCCCTGTTCTTCTGCTTGGGCCTTCCTTTCCTTTTTGTTTGCCAAGTCTATTTTTCCTTCTCTTCTTCCTCTGCTGGTGCTATTCTCTCTTTCTGCTTTTTGTCAGCTTTCAATCATAATCCAAACTGTTTCATTTCCTTTTCATGTTCAAACCGCTTCATTTGCGATTGAATTTTAGCTATTTCCAATGATTCTGTTCACATTTTCAACAATCATTAATGTCAAGCTATTGCTGCAATTACCTCCCATTTTGGCACAGAAAGGCAATCTCAATTCCAGCTTGTCTGCCAATTTCAAAAGTTTTGCCTTGCTCATTTCCCATACAACTCTCAAAGTGACTTCTTCCACTGCCAGGAAACTCTGTGACAGAAAGCCTTTTTTTACATAAGGCACACCCTATTTAAACCAATTGAATTTAACACCCGAAATAAGAAATACCAATACTCATTGCTTTTGAGACTGATAATACTAAAACTAACCTGGAATTAAGAGATTGTGATACTTTTTGCAAGGTTTGTGATTGATACTGACAAATTGGTCTCCAATTTGTCAAGACCAGTCCAAACCCCGTCAAAATATATTAAGATAGTCTAGATCCTAACTACTACTAATTTTATAGGCATTGTGTTCCAGATGTAATTAGATTGATGAAGCTTTAGGCAAAAACACACTATTTTACACTACAGCTAAAATACAAATTAAAAATACAAGAACTGGCTTAATTATAACTATTTGTTACATACATTAATGACTTGGATGTAAACCACAGAATATCGATAGTATAATCACTAAGTGTGCAGATGACATGAAAGTTTGTGGTGCTATCATTGAAGAGGATGATCTCAGGCTAGAGCTTGATATTGGTCAGCCGGTAAATTGGGCAGTCACAGCAAACTTAACTTAATCCTGATAGGTACGAGGAAGTACTGAGGAACAAAGAGATCTTGGTGAACAAGTCAATATATCCCTGGAGACGTCAGCACAGTTAGACAGGGTGGTGAAGGTAGCACACCAGATGCTTACCTTCACTAATCAGGGCAGAGGATAAAAAAGGAAGACTTGTTAGAATTTTATAAAACATTGGTTAGGCTAGAGATGGAATACTGCAAACACTTCTGATTATCACACTATCTGAAGGATGTGATTGCATCAGAGAGGGTACAAAGAAGATTCTCCAGAGTGTGGTCTGGGATGAAAAGTCTCACTTATAGGCTGGGTTGGTTTTCCTTGGAGCAGAAGAGGCCAATGGAGATATACAAAATTATGAGACACATAGACAGGAGAATCTCTTCCCCACAGCAGATGCAACTTAGACCAGTTTAAGCTGAAGAGTAAGTGGTTTAGAGGAGATTGAAGAAAAATTATTTTCAACTAGTGATTGAAATATGCAACTGCCTGCCTGAAAGGGTGGTGGAGACAGGTACTCCCACAACACTTAAGAAGCAGCACGCTGAGTACTCAAAATGCAGGGGCATAGTTGGGTTTGGACCAAGTGCACGTAAACAGAATTAGTATCGTTTGGTGTTTATTGGTGAGTGTAGACATGATGGGCCAAAGGGCCTGATTCTATGCTGTATGAATCTATGACTCTCTTAGTTGGCTACTCTGGGTCTAGGCCAAGGACCAAAAGGTGGGGCAGGGAAATGTTGAAGATTGGGGTCCCTTAAAAAACTGATTTTCCTCATTGATCTCAGTATGAGACTTCATTTAACAGCAAATCCCCAGCAGTACTGAACAAAGGGAAGAGTTACAAAAAACAGAGGTACAATACGCATTAAACTAGAGTCAACAATTTCTGCTGCTATACACACCCTATTATCAGTGTGTGGTTTTCAACAATAAGTAGCACTTGTTCTTGGAAAGAATAGCAAACTAACTGTCAGATAAAAGGTGGGCAAGACATCAATGATTATCTGACATCATGATTGGTTGTCCCATGGTCACTGGCCAAAAGGCTTCACACACTGACTGATATGGCACAAGTCACTTGCTGTTAGAATATGATAAAACAATAAATGCCAGGCTCAGAGAGAAGTACCCAGGACAGGATGTGCTGAGGGAAACCAACAGGGGCTAAGCCAGTTCCATGCTGGAATAACCGCATGAGATCAAGCAACTTTGAAAAGCCAAATCTACACTGGTAAAGCCGTGCAGGGGCCAAGAGATTCAGGAGTCAGGTTCTGCACTGAAGTAACCATGCTGGGACTAGGTCAGATCTGCACTGGACGAGCTGTGCAGGAACCAAGAATAGATAGGCCATATTGGCTTTGGAGTTACAGTACCAGAGCAGAAAGGCTTTCCCAACAAACAAAACTCTGAGGTAGTATTTTCAAATTAGGAAGTCCTTACCTCAACTCAGATGCTCGATGCAAGATCGAAACAATATCGAAACAATCCATATCTGTTTGTATCCATGAATCATTCCTCCTTGTCATGGCTGTATATTTTATCTAAAGGTTTATATCTAACCTGCTGCTTCTTAAACTTAATTAACAATCAGAAAATTACTTCCAAATCTTTAACTGCCTATATTAGATACTGAGATTGTGATACCCAAAAGTCGCAAGTGGCAAGCAGACTCAATGGGTTGAATGGATTGCTCCAGCTTTTATTCTTATGATCTTAGAATTAGCATATTTCTGATCCAATGGCACACTTGACTTCGTTCTGGGGGATCCATTAGGGCATTGTCAGGACATCAGACAAATATTTTCTACACTACAGAATAAATAGTGCATACTTTTCATGAACAAGGCATTGGAGTAGGTTGACGAGAGCAGGGCAGTGGACAGTCATATGGATTTTAGAAAGACCTTTGATAAGGTTCCACATGATTGTCTGCTCTGGAAGGTTAGGTCGCATGGAATCCAGGGCAAGCTGACAAATTGGATACACAATTGGCTTGATGGTAGAAAGCAGAGGGTAACAATGGAAGGATCCTTCATGGACTGTGACAAGTGGAGTGTCTCAAGGGGTCCATGCTGGGCCCATTGCTTTTTGTTATCTATATCAATGATTTGAATGAGGATATACAAGGCATGATTAGGAAGTTTACAGATGACACTAAAATAGGCAGTATCGTGGACAGTGAGGGAGGTTAGCAGCAAGTGCAGTAGGACCTTGATCAGCTGGGGAAGTGGGCTGAGGAATGGCAAATGGAGTTTAATATAGGTAAGTGTGTGGAATTGCATCTTGCAAAGATAAATCAGGTAGGAGTTTCATGGTGAATGGTAGGGCCTTAAGGAATGTAGTGGAACAGAGGGACCTTGCAGTTCAGGTGCACTGTTTTCTGAAAGCAGGATCACAGGTAGACAGGGCAGTGAAGGAAGCTTTTGGCACACTGGCCTTCATCAGTC
Organism: Chiloscyllium punctatum; assembly: GCF_047496795.1. NCBI lineage: Eukaryota > Metazoa > Chordata > Chondrichthyes > Orectolobiformes > Hemiscylliidae > Chiloscyllium > Chiloscyllium punctatum. The sequence continues at coordinate 56,788,691 of NC_092770.1, read as the reverse complement.
AGGGCATTGAGTATAGAAGTTGGGAAGTTATGTTGCAGTTATACAGGAAGTTGGTGAGGCCGCACTTGGAGTGTTGTATTCAGTTTTGGTAACCTTATTATAGGCAGTATGTTACTAAACTGGAAAGAGTGCAGAAGAAATTTACAAGGATGTTGAGTTATCGGGAGAGGTTGGACAAGCTCGGACTTTTTTCTTTAGAGCAGTGGAGATTGAGGGGGGATCTTGCAGAAGTCTGTAAAATAATGAGACACAGCGAGAGGGTAAATGCACTCTGTTTTTTCCCTAGGATTGGGGGAATACAGAACTAGAGGGCACCAGTTTAAGGTTAGAATGGGAAGAATAGAAGGGAACCTGAGGAGCAACATTTTTAGATTAGGTTAAATTCCCTACAGTGTGGAAACAGGCCCTTCGGCCCAACAAGTCCACACTGACCCTCTGAAGAGCAACCCACCCAAACCCAGTCCCCTAAATTTACCCTTTCACCTAACACTATGGGCAATTTTGCATGGCCAATTCACCTACCCTGCACATTTTTGGACTGTGGGAGGAAACCGGAGCACCCAGTAGAAACCCACATAGACATGAGGAGAATGTGCAAACTCCACACAGACAGTCGCCTGAGGCAGGAATTGAACCTGGGTCTCTGGCGCTGTGAGGCAGCAGTGCTAACCACTGTGCCACCGTGCCGCCCAGAGGATGGTACATATGTGGAATGACTGCCAGTAGAAGTGTTTGAGGCTAGTACAGTAACAACATTTAAAAAGGCATTTGGACAGATATATGGATAAGAAAGGTTTAGAAGGATATGGGGCAAGTGCAGGGAAATGGGATGAGTGTGGATGGACATTTTGGATGGCATGGACCAGTTTGGGCCAAATAACCTGTTTCCGTGCTGTAGGACTCTATGACTCTATAGAGTGTAAGAGTTGGGATGTTATATTACTGTTGTATAAGTCATTGGTGAGGCCACACTTGGAGTATTGTGCATAGTTTTGGTCACCATGTTATAGGAAAGACATAGTTAAATTGGAAAGAGTTCAAAGAAGATTTATGAGGATGTTGCCTGGAGTAATAGGCCTGAGTTGTAGGGAGAAGTTGGCCAGGATAGGAGTCTACATGCAACTACAACCACAGGGACGCCAAGACAGCAGACTTCCTAGCAGCACTAGAATGCACACTCAGAAACAATGGACTGACAGAAGAGACACAACAAACTGCGAGACAAAGTATCGTACCGCTGATAACAAGAAAAAAACAAACACATAACCTCAACACCAAGGAGAGGGAAGCACTAAAATCACTAAGAAACGATAAGAACATAATCATACTACCAGCAGACAAAGACAGAATGACGGTCATCCTGGACAAAGCAGAGTACATCCAAAAAGCACAACAACTACTTGCAGATACCAACACCTACCAAAAGAGGGAGTTTGACCCCACCCCACAGCTCACCAATAGGATAAACAACACACTGAGGAATCTACAAAAAAACGGACAGATAACCAGGTCTGACCTACAAAGAATGAAACCTGAAAGCAACAACACCCCCAGATTCGATGGACTACCCAAAGTGCACAAACCAGACATCCCACTCAGACCCATAGTATCACTACCAGGGACACCATCACACAAACTGGCCAAAGAACTACAGCAGAAACTGAAACACCTGATCAGCGGATCCAGACAATCTATACAATCGACACAGGAATTCTTGGACATCATCAGAAATATACACACAGACAAGGAAGAAACTATGGTCTCATTCGATGTAACGGCACTGTTCACCTCCATCGACAAAACACTAGCCAAAGAAACAATAGCAAACCTGCTGGACAGACATAACAGACGACAGGACGTTGAACCTATCAACAAAGACGGCATACTTAAACTACTGGACTTGTGCCTCACAACACACTTCACATTCAATAACCAAATATATGAACAAATCAACGGAACACTCATGGGCTCACCGATCTCTGGACTCATAGCAGAAGTAGTAATGCAAAGGTTAGAACAAACAGTCTTACCACAACTTCAACCCAAACTCTGGGTCAGATACGTGGATGACATCTTTGTAATAATTAAAAACACAGAAATAGAGAACACACACCAGATCATCAACACCACACTCACAGGAATCTGATTCACTAGAGAGGAAGAAAAGGACAACCAACTCCCATTCCTAGACGTGATGGTACAGAGAACACCCAACGGAGAATTCACCACAAAGGTTTACAGGAAAGCCACACACACAGAGCAATCCTAAACTATGAAAGCAACCACCCCAACACACACAAACGAAGTTGCATCAGGACACTATTCAAAAGGGCCACAACACACTGCAGCACACCAGAACTACAAAAAGAGGAAGAGGAACACCTATACAAGTATTCGCCAAAAACGGATACCCTCGCAATTTCATCAACAGATGCCTAAGGGAGAGACAACGGAACGAGGACATGCCACAACCCAAAGGACTAGCCACACTACCATACATCAGGAGCATTTCTGAACTGACAGCCAGACTACTGCGACCACTAGGACTCATAACAGCACACAAACCAACAGCCACTCTCAGACAACAACTCACCAGAACGAAGGACCTGATACCCAACATGAGCAAAACTAATGTAGTGTACAAAATCCCATGCAAGGACTGCACAAAACACTACATCGGACAAACAGGAAGACAGTTAACGATCCGTATACACGAACGCCAACTAGCCACAAAACGACACGACCAGCTATCCTTAGTAGCCACACACACAGACGACAAGCAACATGAATTCGACTGGGACAACACTACCATTATAGGGCAAGCCAAACAGAGAACAGCCAGGGAATTCCTAGAGGCATGGCACTCATCCGCAGACTCTATCAACAAACACATCGACCTGGGCCCAATATACCGGCCACTACAGTGGACAGCTCGAACTGACAACCGGAAGCGGCAGAGACAGGCCACTATAAATGCCGGAAGAAACAGCACAGAAGCGCTTCACAGGAGGCTCCCAAGCACTGAGGATGTCACCGAGACAGGGGACGAAACGTTTGCAAGACAAATTCCCAGCTCGGCGAACAGAACCACAACAATGAGCACCCGAGCTACAAATCTTCTACCAAAGTTTTTTTCTTGAACTGTAAGGGAATGAGGGGTGACCTTATTGAGGTATACAAAATCATGAGGAGCGTAGATCGGATGAATGCTTACAGTCTTTTACCAAGGGATGGGAAATTGAAAACTAGAGGACATCATTTTTAGGTGAGAGGGGAAAGATTTAAGGAGAATTAGAGGGGCAACTTCAAGCAGACAGTGGCACGTATATGGAAGGGGCTGCCAGAGAAAGTGTTGAGGCAGGGACAATAGCAACATTTTAAAACATTTGGATAGATAATGCAACAATGCCTAAAATAAAACATACTGGCAGAGAGCCTTCCTACTCACACCTCAAATGATTACTTGGACATTGCAGAGATTACAATATTACAGTAAACTTCCAGTATTTCAGGTAGATAACGTTTGCTGGTTTATTGAGAGTGCCAGTTAAAATGAAGCTTGTTGTATTATCTTCAAAACATATTGATTGAGTTTAAGCGATAGACTTCCTCCTTCACATCGTTTTGCTGAAATCCTGTACATTAACCTTGATAAAAATTGTCCAGTAAATTGGTTAAAGTTAATCAACAGTAGAATCATAGAATCCTTACAGTGCAAAAAGAGGCCATTTGACCCATCAGATCTGCACAAACCCTCCGAAAAGTATCCCACCCAGACCCATCCAATCCCCGTAAGCCTGCATGGGGCTTTTACAATGGCTAACTCATCTAATAGGTGAGGATTGTAAAATCTAACAGTTAACCAGATGATGAAGTGTGTTGTACAAGATGACCTTTTTTTAAATATTATGAATATAAAGAAATTAAATTAAAAAACATACCTTTCTTGTGATTAAACTCTGCTTCCATGACTTCTCTCACTTTGCTCACCCAGTTGTCATATGACTGGGCTCGCTCTTTAACTCCATAAAGCATTGATGGGAGCTCATCTAGTGTGTACCGGTACCTAGTTTGGAGAAAGAAATAAAAACATTGACCATTCACGAATTCCTTATTTTTCTTTCCATTGGATTGTATCGGACAAAAACAAATAGTTTCAGTACAAGTCGTCCATATTTAAGGACATGTTTTCAAAACATGGTATAGATCAGTTGGAAAGGTTGGTCTGAGAAATGAAAATTGAGTTTAATCCAGCCAGGTGTTACGTGATACATTTTGGGAGGTCAACTGCAAGAGGAATGAATACAGTAAATGGTAGTGTTACGAAGCGGAGGTCAACACCTTTGTAACTGAAACCCAAAACATGCAGAGAAGATCTTGTAGTCAGACAAATGGTATCATCTACCTCTTACCCCAAACTGTTACAAAGGAATGTTTAGATGAAATTGAATTCCTAATACTCACTTTATAGTTAAAAAGTAGTCATTTATTTATCTAATTCCAACAATGAGCCACTAACAAACAAAGTAATTGCTTCCTAACTACTACCTATTCCCTAACTGAATTTGAATTCTATTCCAGTTTAAATGCTGTTTCAATAATACAGGTCCCACTTATATAAACCCAATTAAGAACAATAAATTAAAACTTAATCTTTCAAAACTGCAGTGAAAATACACCTTCCTGGAATGGTCCTCATCCTCTCCTCTGATTCTGCTGTCTCAAACACATTCTCAGTCTGTTGAATTCTGGTGTCTGAAATATTAGCTGAACATGCCTTGTACCTTCATAAGTAGATGTTTTTTCCTAAGAGATGGAACGTTCTTGTGACAGCCCAGTATTTCTTAGATAACAGGTTGTTCCGTATTCAGATGACAGTTGGCTCTCCCTTAATTTTCAAATATCCTGGTTTTATATACCCCTATGACACATTCAGTTTTTATAATCTGATTGCTTTGACACCCTGAAACCAATCTATTTTAAGTTCAATTTGTCCTTAGTCTCCAACTGTCTTTTTAAATTAACTGGCTCAATTTACACTGGTGTCTGGGTAAAATTCTACTTGGGCCTGACAACTGTAAAATTTCAATACACTGTTTCAGTTCAAGAACTTGCAGCTGCACAGACATTCATTTTAACTGTAAGCACGGAAAAGAATACTATTTCTTAAAGAGACGACAATGCTTTCCCACAATTTTACAATTCTTACACACCAACTTCATGACAGTAGGAACCTTAGGAACATTGATAGGCAGAGGGATCTGAGAGAGTGCCCAGAAAGTGGAAGCACAAACTGGTAAGGTGATCAAGGTGGCATATGGCATGTTTGCCTTCATTAGTCAGGTCATTGAGTACAAAATTTGGCAAGCAATATTGCAGCTTTATAAAACTTTAGTTAAGCCCCATTTGGAGTATTGTGCTCAGTTCTGCACTCCACATTATGGGAAGGATGCTGAAGTTTTAGAGAGGGTGCAAAAGAGATTTACCAGAATGCTACCTGGATTGGACTGTATTAGCTATAAGGAGAGGCTGCACAAACTTGGATTATTTTCACTCAAGTGTGGGAGGCTGAAGGGTGACGTGGAGGAACATATAAATGATGAAATGCATGGACAGAGTGAATAGTTGGAGTTTCTTTCAGAGGATGGAAATGTCAAATACTAGGGGGTATAAGCTTAAGGGCCATGTGCTAGGAAAGTTTTATTTTCACACAAAAGGAGTAGTGCTCCAAAAGCTAGTGCGTCCAAATAAACCTGTTGGACTATAACATGGTGTTGTGTGATTTTTAATCAGTTTAAACATACTGATACATAAAATAAGTCAACTTACCTGAGACAGAGGTTCGTAACTGGGCAATTGCATAGATCCTTAATGTGATAAAGACACACAAGCCGATTGGGATCGCAAGTACATGTAACAGCAGACAGGAAACATGTTGTCTTGCATGTCTCACACTGTCGTTCATCATCTGGTAGCAGTTCAAATGCCTCTTGTTCAGAATCAACAATACCCTAGAAATGGATAAAATTTTCAAATGAATCTAGAGGATCTGGAATTGACAATGTTAATTTTATTCCTCGCTCCTCACAAACCTAGCCTGCTGAATATTTTAGCAGCTTTTTTTTTAATACTTGTCCATGGAATGGAGATGTTGCTGGCTTGGCCAGCTTTTTGTTCCATTCATACCATTTCCCTGCACTGTTTTCGCTTTGATTTACTTATCCAATTACCTCTGTAAAGACTAAATTGAATGTGCCATCTACCATCTCATCCAGTGCATTTGAAATCCTGACCATCCATTGAGTGAAAGACTGTTCCCCAGAAATTCTTTTGTTTATGTGACAACAGTTGATAACCACATAGGCCCTTGGACCATCGGAAAAGGTACTTCAATTTAACAAAGCCCTCATTTTCATGCTCGGTGTGCCTGAATGAGGGTCCCAGATTGAAAAGAAGGCCCTAAAGAGCTACTCTTTTCCTGTTGGCTGCTATAGTCCGTTGAATCTCACAACACTTGCCTGACTCCAGAGAATCCATCATATAGGCTGCAGTACAATATTTCCAACACTCCAGGTGGCACTGCCAATACTGCAAAGCTATTGGAGGTAGGATGTTTGCTCAAGTTTGGCCTTAATTCAGTGGGAAACCTCTGACGGTCCAAATATCGAAATATTGCCAACCTTCTGGAGAAAGGCAACGTAGATCACCCAACAGTTCTACAACTGGCAGACAATACTCACCTCATCTCAACTAAACTCCAATCATGAGTTAACAGACTATGGATTGTGTGAAGCCAGCCAGTAGTTAAAATCAAGAGATGACAAAGATGATAAGGATGAGGTCTCAGTAGTAGATAAGCTGAGGTAAGTGCAAAGTTGGACATCATTTATTTTGGTCTGCAAATCAAAGTACATGTCGTCAAAAACTTACTTTGCGGGTCAGTGATAGAGGGTGTAAAACAATTCAATTTAGCTTCAGATGGTTCAGCCAAGGCAAGGTATGAAGGGCTGGCCAGAGTCTTGCCAGACCATTAGGCTGCGCACTCAGTTGAGGGGAAGAGGTTGAAAAGGAAATTTTTTTTCACGGTAATCTCAGTCAGTGCAGGATTTGAATGTTTGCTGTTGGCATCACTCTGCACTGCAAAGCAGCCATCCAGCCAACTGAGCTAACTGACAACCCCAAAATAGGAAAGTTACAGAGTTTGTGACTAGAAAAGAGACGCTAAACTTCAATAACATGAACTCACTCCACATCTCAAGAAATGTGCCAATGGATATAACAAAAGCATAGGTCCTAGAACATAGAACATAGAACATAGAACAATACAGCACAGAACAGGCCCTTCGGCCCACGATGTTGTGCCGAACTTCTAACCTAGATTAAGCACCCATCCATGTACCTATCCAAATGCCGCTTAAAGGTCGCCAATGATTCTGACTCTACCACTCCCACGGGCAGCGCATTCCATGCCCCCACCACTCTCTGGGTAAAGAACCCACCCCTGACATCTCCCCTATACCTTCCACCCTTCACCTTAAATTTATGTCCCCTTGTAACACTCTGTTGTACCCGGGGGAAAAAGTTTCTGACTGTCTACTCTATCTATTCCTCTGATCATCTTATAAACCTCTATCAAGTCACCCCTCATCCTTCGCCATTCCAACGAGAAAAGGCCGAGAACTCTCAACCTATCCTCGTACGACCTACTCTCCATTCCAGGCAACATCCTGGTAAATCTTCTCTGCACCCTCTCCAAAGCTTCCACATCTTTCCTAAAGTGAGGCGACCAGAACTGCACACAGGACTCCAAATGTGGCCTAACCAAAGTCCTGTACAGCTGCAACATCACTTCACGACTCTTGAATTCAATCCCTCTGCTAATGAACGATAATACTCCATAGGCCTTCTTACAAACTCTATCCACCTGAGTGGCAACCTTCAAAGATCTATGTACATAGACCCCAAGATCCCTCTGTTCCTCCACCTGACTAAGAACCCTACCATTAACCCTGTATTCCGCATTCTTATTCGTTCTACCAAAATGGACAACCTCACACTTGGCAGGGTTGAACTCCATCTGCCACTCCTCAGCCCAGCTCTGCATCCTATCTAAGTCCCTCTGCAGCCGACAACAGCCCTCCTCACTGACAACATTCAGTTGCAATGTGGAGGAACTCTAGAAGTAGCTGTGAATTGAGCCATAATTACAATACTGGCATTTGTCCAATGTTACGACACAGAGACAGCCAGTCCAAAATTAAGCCTTTCTCCCTCTGTATTCATGTCACAGTAAATCTAACGTTCAGACTCTCAAAATTGACACAAATGGTTCCAAACCAGAGTTTTTGAATAACCGGTATGAGACTCTACGAATAATTAATTCCAGACACCAATTTGCATTTTAATAATGCTAAGACTCTCCTGCTCCTCGGATGCTGCCTGACCTGCTGTGCTTTTCCAGCACCACACATTCAACAAAACAAAAATTAAGCCAAGTAATCTAACTGATTTGTGCAGTCAGCTCAAAACCCTTTTGCTTTCAGCCCTATTCACGTAAGAGACAGAATGACAAACAAACAATTAAGGGATAAATAGAGAAAAAAAAATTGACACTCTTGCCTCACAGCACCAGGGTCCCAGGTTCGATTCCTGCCTTGGGCGACTGTCTGTGTGGAGTTTGCATATTCTCCCTGTGTCTGCGTGGGTTTTCTCAGAGTGCTCCGGTTTCTTCCCACAGTCCAAAGAGGAGCAGGGTAGGTGAATTGGCTATGCTAAACTGCCCGTTGTGTTCAGGGATGCGCAGGTTACGTGCATTAGTTTAGTCTGGGTTAAATGTAGAGTAACACGGCAGGGGAAATGGGTCTGTGAGAGATACTTTTCAATCAGTGCAGACTTGTTGGGCCGAAGAGCCTGTTTCCACACTAAGGATTCTATTCTATTACTCAAGTGATTTTTATGGTGCATTGTTTCACCGACAACACATGATGGTTTCTTAGTCGATTTGCTGAAGATATCAATCAGGGTCACCTTTATAGTTCACTCAGATAAAAGACAGTAATACTTTTAAACAAACAAATTGCTGGAAAAATTCAGCAGGTCTGGCAGCATGTATGGAAAGAAAGTTGAGTTTCAAGTCCAGTGACCCTTCCTCAGAACCAGTTATCTGCTTTCTCTCCAAAGATGCTGCCAGGCTTACTGTGTGTGTTTGTTTCTCATTTCCAGCATCCACAGTTTTTTGGGTTTTTTAAAATAATACTTACTACCCAGTTTCCTATTCCCTGAACTTCAAAGAACTTCTAATGGGACATTAGGCATACAGCTTTCAAATCTTCATGCTGTAGCATCAACAGCCAGATTTCTTCTGTCAGAAAGGACAATCTAAAACCCAACTCCAACACAGACCACTCCCTGACAGACTAACTGTTTCTTCCAAGGGGTCCAAGTTACCAGTCAACATCTGCCATCTGCTTGAGCATAAAGTCAGTTTCCAGATTTACGAGAACCAATTCTAGGGTAGTATATAATCATGGCTCAATTCACAGCTACTTCTGGAGTTCACCCATTTCACAATTGAATATTGTCAGGCCCCAATGTCTTTGCTGTATTCAGATGCACATTTCTTGATGAGATACGAATTCTGCCGGATGGGTCACGATCGTTCAATAGTTAGCACTGCTGCCTCTCAGTGCAAGGGACCTGAATTTGATTGCACTCTCGGGGAACTGTCTGTGTGGGGTTTGCATGTTCTTCCCCACCTCTGCATGGGTTTCTTCCCACAGTCCAGAGATCTACAAATTGGTGGACTGGCCATGCTAAATTGCCCATAGCGTCCAGGGTTGTATAGGTCAAGTGGATTAGGCATGGGAATTACAGGGTTACAGGGATAGGTGGGATGCTCTTTAGAGGGTCAGCATGGACTCAATAGGCCGAATTCTAATTCCCAGATACTAAGCTTGTTAATAACGCACATCTGCCATCTGTTTGAACATAATGCTCTTCCACAGTAATAAAGCATCTGCAAAACCTTTTGATCAGTAACTTCTTGTCCTCAAAAATAAATAAAACCTTGTTTCGTCTCTTCCTTCTGACAAATTGTCACCCACAGTCCAAAGTAATCTTTAACTCAGTTCCCAGTTCCAAACCAAAACTGATAAACTAATGAAAAAAATAGAGGTCTTGAAGGCTCAAAAACCAGCCATACGGAAAATTGTCAGGTACTGTATGTCTGGTCCAAGAACACCCAGACAAATCCAGTCTGGCCACTTACAGACATAGTCAACACTCAACCATCAAAAAGATGGAACGCATACTCAATTGTGTTATCTCACAGCTCTTCACAGAATTTTACAGTACAAATGACAGAGATGCAGCTTATCATTCCAGCACCAGCCCTCTGAATGGTCCTCACTGAAATGCTCACTTTATTGTCTTCATCTCACAACACTGCTACATTGTTGCCATTTTATTCTGAAGGCTCTGATTGCACCTATCTCCACTACATGAAGCATTCCAGATCTTTTCCACACATTTTGTGACTAAACTTTCATGTCACTTTAGATTCTTTTGACTGTTGTTTTAAATCTGTTCCATTCTATTTTTGACCATTAACGAGTGTGGTGAGTTCCTCCTGATCTACTCTGTCCAGACAGATGATTTTGAAGACCACTATTCCCCTCAATAACTTCTTCAATCTATGCATACAATTAAAACAGCTCATCCCTTCTTGAAAAGCTTTAAGGCCTCCACATCCTGTAAAGTGCAAACCTGAAACTGGACACACGAACTAATGTCTGAGACAAGGTCAACGTAACCTAATTTCTCTGGTATTTTATGTTTCTATTAATAAAGCACCAATTTATACACCCACATCCCTCCGCTCCTGCACTCCCTTCAGATTTGAGCTCTTTTTTGTCTCTCTATGTTCTTTGTACCATAGTAAACTACTTCACATTCCACTGCATTGAACCTGATCAAGCCACTCATCCTTCTGAAGTTCTAAACAATCCTCCTCACTTCAAAATTTCATATCATCCACAAACCTGTGCATAAAGATCGGGTTGTCAAAATGCCAAATAAGGAAAAGGGTCTGATAGTGACCCGAGGACCTGTATGACAAACTTCCACCATTTTGAAATACATCCACTAACTACTACACAGTAGTTTATTTTCCGTCAATAGCCAATTTCGTATCCATGTTACACCTGTGGCTTTTCCTGCAGGAGCTAGAAATTCGCTGATATATCTGATGTGAATTACTTGATCAAGCATCTTTTAGAAATTCAAGTACACTGTGACTACTTCAAACGACTCCAGCAATGTTGTCAAAAGTAACTTTTCCTTTGAAGAAAATATAGTTCTATGCTTCCAGAGTTTCCACTCAAACAGAATATCTCATATCTTCTCAACAGCAACAAGTTGCAGTGTCTGAATTAATTCCTTGATGCCCTAGTTAGGGTACTGGAGTTGGAATTGGATGAACTTAGGATCATTTGGGAGGCAGAGACAGTTATAGATAAAAGCTACAAAGAGATGGTTACTCTTAGAAATGAAGATGGGTGACTGTTAGAAGGGGTAGGAAACAGGTCAGTGCAGGGATTCCCTGTGGCCGCTCCCTATATAACAAGTGTACCGTTTTGGATTAGGTGGTTTGGGGGGGGCGCGGGGGGCTACTTACTAGGGGTAAGCTATAGGGTACAGGTCTCTGGCACAGAATCTATCCTTTTTGCTCAGAATTGCATCAGGCATTGGGGACTTTATAGTTAGGGGGACAGATCGGAGATATTATGGGAATGAGAGAGACTTGGTGTGTTGCCTCCAAGGTGCTAGTGTTGGGGAAAGTAGTAAATTATGCAGTGGGTGACTCACTTGTAGCAGTCCAATTTAGAAATACCACATCACACAAGGCCTGATTATTGACTTGTTTATTCGTGAGCTCACAAGGAGAGACAAAGCAACCAGCTCGATTGGATGGCCACTAGTCAGAGTCATGGAGATGGTACAGCACAGAAGCAGACCCTTCAGTCCAACTCCTCCATGCCAACCAGATATCCCAACCCAATCTAGCCCCACCTGCCAGCACCTGGCCCATATCTCTCCAAACCCTTCCTATTCATATACCCATCCAGATGCCTTTTAAATGTTACAATTGTACTGGCCTCCACCACTTGCTCAGGCAGGCCATTCCATACATGTACTACCTTCTGGATAATTGGGGCTCATTCCCCAGAACTCTTCAGGTAGGTGGGACCTCGAGAAACAGCAGGTCTACACCCGAACCACAGGGGCACTAATATCCTGGGGGTGAAATTTGCTAATGTTGTTTGTCAGAGTTTAAACTAATTCAGCAGGGGTACAGGAACCTGAATTGCTGCTCCAGTGTAAAAAGGTTGAGAGTAACGAGGTCATGAATGAGGTTTCAAAGGTCGCACAAAATTACTGGCAGGCAGGAGGGTGGTTTGAAGTGCGTCTACTTCAACGCCAGGAGCATTCAGAATAAGATGGGTGAACTTGCGCATGGGTTGGTATTTGGGACTTCGATGTTGTGGCCATTTGGGAGACATGGATAGAACAGGGACAGGAATGGTTGTTGCAGACTCTGGGGTTTAGATGCTTCAGTAAGATCAGGGAAGGTGTAAGAAAAGGGGGAGGTGTGTGAGGTTAGTCAAGGACAGTATTATAGTGGCAGAAAGGACATTTAAGGATGCATCTACTGAGATAGTATGGGCTGAAGTTAGAAACAGGAGTCTTTTTTTATATACATCTAGAGATGTATATCCATCCAGAGATGTAAAGGAAAGGATTACAAAGATGATTCTGGATAGGAGCGAAAGTAACAGGGGAGACTTTAAATTTCCAAATATTGATTAGAAACGCTATAGTTCAAGAACTTTGGATGCAGCAGTTTTTTTCCCATTGTGCGCAGAAGGGTATTCTGACAGTACGTAGACAGAGGCGAGGTCACACTGGATTTAGTACCAGGAAACGAACCAGGCCAGATGTCAGATTTGGAAGTAGGTGAGCACTTTGGTGATAATGACCATAATTCAGTTACTCTTACTTTAGCGACGGAGATGGATAGGTATATACAGCAGGGCAAGAGATATAGCTGGGGGACGAGGTGATTATGATGCGAATAGGCAAGATTTAGAATGCACAGGATGGGGAAGGAAACTGCCGGGGGTGGGCACAATTGACAAGTGGAGCTTGTTCAAGGAACAGCTACTGCTTGTCCTTGATAGGTATGTACCTATCAGGCAGGCAGCAAGTGGTCAAGCTAGGGAACTGTAGTTTACTAAATAAGTTGAATCCCTTGTCAAGAGGAAGGAGGAAGCTTATGTTCGGATGATACATGACGGCTCAGTTAGGGCACTTGAGAGTTACAAGTTACTAGGAAGGACCTAAAGATGGAGCTAAGAGCAGCGAAGAAGGTACCTTTTATCTTAGCCTGCTTGGCACACCATCTTTATTCCTGAAGAAGGGCTTATGCCCGAAACATCGATTCTCCTGTTCCTTTGATACTGCCTGACCTGCTGCGCTTTTCCAGCAACACATTTTTAAGCTCTGATATCCAGCATCTGCAGTTCTCACTTTCTCCTTTGGCAGGTAAAAACCAAGGAAAACCCAAAAACTTTCCATGGGTATGTCAGGAATAAAAGAATAGGAGAGTGAGGTCTGCAGATGCTGGAGATCAGAGTCGAGTGAGTGTTGCTGGAAAAGCACAGCAGGTCAGGCAGCATCCGAGGATAAAACATTTAATGTGTACATGGATTTCAGTAAGGGGTTTGATAAGGTTCCCCACATAGGCTATTGCACAAATTCGGATTCCTGATGAAGGCTCTGGCCCAAAACGTCTATTTTCCTGCTCCTCGGATGCTGCCTGACCTGATGTGCTTTTCCAGCAACACACTCTCAACAGGAATAAAAGAATGACTCGGGTAAGATTAGGGCCAGTCAAGGACAGTAGTGGGAAGTTGTGCGTGGAATCCAAAAGAGAGGTGCAAAATGAATATTTTTCATCAGTATTAACACAAGAAAAAGACAATGTTGTTGAGGAGAATATTGAGATACAGGCAACGACAACAGATAAGATTGAGGTGCACAAGGTGGTGTTAGCAATTCTGGAAAGTGTGAAAATAGATAATCTTCCTGGGCCATGTGGGATGGATCCTCTGATTCTCTGGGAAGCCGGAGAGGGGATTACAGAGAACTTTGGCTTTGATCTTTATGTCTGCATTGTTTATAGGAATAGTGCCAGAAGACTGGAGGATAGCAAATTTTGTCCCCTTGTTCAAGAAGGGAAGTAGAGACAACCCTGGTAATTATAGACCCATTAGCCTTACTTCGATTTGGGTAAAGTATTGGAAAAGGTTATACGAGGTAAGGTTTTTTATAATCATCTAGAAAAGCATAAATTGGTTAGGGACAGTCAACACGGTTTTGAGAAGGGTAGGTTGCGCCTCACAAACCTTATTTAATTCTTTGAGATGTACGGGTAAATGAGGGTAAAGCGGTTGATGTGGTGTATATGGATTTCAGTAAAGGAATTTGATAAGGTTCCCCACAGTAGGCTATTGCACAAATACGGAAACATGGGATTGAGGATGATTGAGCAGTTTGGATCAGAAATTGGCTAGTTGAAAGACAGAGGGTGGTGATGATGGGAAATGTTCATCCTGGAGTTCAGTCACTAGTGGTGTACTGCAAGGATCTGTTTTTTGGGCCACTGCTGTTTGTCATTTTTATACCTGACCTGGATGAGGGCGTAGAAGGATGTATTAGTAAGTTTGTGGATAACACTCGCGTCAGTAGAGTTGTGGATAGTGACAAAGGATATTATGGGTTTCAGAGGGACATAGATAAGCTGCAGAGCAGGGCTGAGAGGTGGCAAATGGAGTCTAATGCAGAAATGTTTTAGGTGATTCATTTTGGATGGAGCAACAGGAATAAAGAGTACTGGGCTAATGGTAAGATTCTTGATGGTTTAGGTGAACAGAGAGATCTCGGTGTCCATGTGCATAGGTCCCTGAAAGTTATGATCCACGTTGATAGGGTCATTAAGGCAGCATACGGTGTGTTCACTTTTATGGGTAGAGGGACTGAATTTCGTAGCCACGAGGTCATGTTACAGCTGTACAAAACTCTGGTGCGGCCACACTTGGAGTATTGCATACCATTCTAGTATTCACATTATAGAAAGTGGAAGCTTTGGAAAGGGTTCAGAGGAGATTTACAAGGATGTTGCCTGGTATGGAGGGAAGATCTTATGAGGAAAGGCTGAGGGACTTGGGGCTATTTTCCTTAGGGAGAAGGTGGTTGGAAGGTAAATTAATTGAAACATACAAGATAATCAGAGGGTTAGTTAGGGAGGACAGTGGGAGCCTTTTTCCTTGGATGGTGATGACTAACACGAAGGTCATAGCTTTAAATTGAAGGGTGATAAATATAGGACAATTGTCAGAAGTTGTTCCTTGACTCAGAATAGTAGGGGCGTGAAATGTCCTGCCTGCAACAATAGTGGACTCGCCAACAGTAAAGAATTTTAAATTGTCATTGGATAAACATATGGATGATAATGGAATAGTGTAGCAAGTTTCTGAGAAGATTTATAGCTCAGGTTGAGGTTCTGAATGTAAATTTGTTTGCTGAGCAGGAAGGTTTGCTTTCAGACGCTTCATCACTAGAAGGTAACATCATCAGTGAGCCTCCGGTGAAGCGCTGGTGTTATGTACCAATTTGTATTTATATGTTTAGGTTTTCTTTGGTTGTAACTCTCAACAACCCAAGGAAATCTAAACACAAATAGAAAGCTTGCTGATGATGCTACCTGGTACATAGTGATGAAGCGTCTGAAAACAAACCTTCCAGCTCAGCGAGCAAACTTACATCTGGAACAGTATAGGTTAAATAGGGTGGCGTGGTGACTCAGTGGTTAGCACTGCTACCTCAGAGCACCAGGGTCCCAAGTTCGATTCCAGCCTTGGGTGGTGTTTACACATTCTCCCAGTGCCTGCGTGGGCTTCCTCCGGGTGCTCCTGTTTCCTCCCACAGTCCAAAGATGTGCAGGTTAAGCTAATTGGCTATGCTAAATTGCTGAAAATGTGTTGCTGGAAAAGCGCAACAGGTCAGGCAGCAAGGAACAGGAGAATCGCCGTTTTGGGGATAAGCCCTTCTTCAGGAATTGCCCTGAAGTGCTAAATTGCCCGTAGTGTTAGGCGCATTAGTCAGGGGTAAATGTAGAGGAATAGGTCTGGGTGGGTTGCTCTTAGGAGGGTCGGTGTGGACTTGTTGGGCCAAAGGACCTGTTTCCACTTTGTAGGGAATCTAATCTAATCTAAATAGATTGGTTTCACAGGGCCTGTACTGCACTATAGTGCTCTATGTTCGATGTCCCTCTATCACCATAAGTACATGAATAAGAATGGTTTGGAGTGATATGGGCCAGGAGCAGGCAGGTGGGACTAATTTAGTTTGGGTGATGGTAGTTGAAAACAAGGGGAGCACTATCAATATTGTGGGAGGGAAGAGAAGTGAGGACTGAAGTGTGGGAGATGGGTCAGACCCAGTCAAGGGCCCTGTCAACTAATGTACTGGGGAATCCTCAATAGAGGAAGGTCGTGAACATGTCAGAGGCCCCCTTGTCGAAGTTGGCATCATCAGAACAGATGCAATGGAAATTGAGGAACTAGGAGAATGGAGTGGAGTCTGAACAGGAAACAGGGCATGATGATGTATACTCAAGGTAACTGTGGGAGTTGGTGGATTTGTACAATCCATTTTTCCACTATAGGGCAGCCAAATGTAAAATTCACAATTTATATCGATGATTTGGAGTTGGGGACTACATGTACTGTGTCAAAGTTTGGAGTGGCAGAGCAAAGGATTAAGAACTGTGAAACTTTGCAGATGAACACAGATACTTGAAGTGAGTGGGCAAAGATCTGGCAGGTGGAATACAATGTTGATAAATGTGAAGTCACCCATTTTGGTAAGAGTAACAGTGAAAAGGACTATTACTTGAAATGTAAAAAGTTGCAGCATGCTGCGACACAGGGGGACCTGGATGTCCTTGTGCATGAATCACAGAGTTGGTCTGCAGGTACAAGTAATTAGGAAGGCAACTGGAATTTTTCTCCTTCATTGCTAAAGGAATGGAGTTTAAAAGCAGGGAGGTTATGTTACAGGGTGATGAGGCCACACCTGAAGTACTGCATGCAGTTTTGGTCTCTTTACTTGAGAAAGGATATACTCTCACTCCAAGGGGTGCAGAGGAGATTCACTAGGTTGATTCAGTTGAGGGGGTTGACTTATGAGGAGACACGGAGTCGACTGTGATTATACTCAGTGGAATTTGGAAAAATGAGGGGGAATCTTGTAGAAGCATATAAAATTATGAAGGGAATAGATGACATGGATGTAGAGAGGATACTTCCACTGGCAGGTGAAACTTGGACAAGAGGACATAGCCTCAAAGTTTAGGGGGAGCAGATTCAGGACTGCATGGAGAAGGAACTTCTTCATCCAGAGGGTTGTCAACCTACAGAATTCCCTGCCCAGTGAAGTAGTTGATGCTACTTCAATAACAGTTTTTAAAGTTAAGATAGTTTTTTTTAACAATAAAGGAATTAAGGGTTAGGGTGAGAGGGTGGGTAAGTGGGGCTGAGAACACGCAAAGATCAGCCATGATCTTGTTGAGTGGCGGAGCAGACTCCAGGAGCCAGATGGCCTACTCCTGCTCCTCATTCTTATGTGACTTGTCATATGTGGGACGTCAAGGATCCTACCGCCTTTCAAGGTGACTACACGGGCAGGAAATGCTCTCAACTGCAGGTTTTGGAACTCTCAGACACTGTGGCACACCTGCCAGGCTGAGTTATGTAGACAGCATGTCTAGACAGATGGTCACCCCACAGTTCAAGGGACTGGACGAATGAGGGGAATGGTAGTCAAACAGGAACACGCGGATAGTGCAGGAATCCCCCGTGATCGGTTTTCTATTTTGGAAGCTGATGAGAGTGCTGGTGCTGAGAGAGAGCAGACAGAGGCATGTTTTTGGAACCACAAGTCACTTGACCATTGAAGGAAGGAAGAAGAAAGCAAAACAATAATAATAGGCAATACATTGGTTATGGGAACAGATCATGACTCCAATATAGTGTGTTCCTTCTATGCCAGGGCCATGGCTGTCACCAAGTGGCTGAAGGGTATCCTGAAGGGAAAGGTGACAAGACATTAGTGGCAATGCTAGGTAAAGTGAGGGATGAGGTTTTGCACATGGAGTTTAGGGAGCTAGTCAGTAGATTCAGACACAGTGTAGGAGGTATGGTTAGTAAGTTTACAGATGACGCCAAAATTGGAGGTATGGTGGACAGCAAAGAAGGTTACCTCAAAGTACCATGGGATCTTGATCAGATGCACCAATGGGCTGAGGAGTGGCAGATTAGATAAATGTGAAATGCTGCAGTTTGGAAAGGCAAATCAGGGCAGGATTTATACACTTGATGCTGAGGTCCTGGCAAGTGTAGCTGAACAACGATACCTTGGAGTGCAGGTCCATAGTTCCTTGAAAGTGAAGTTGCAGGTACATAGGATGAAGGAGGCTGCATTGGTTATGCTTTCTTTTATTGATCAGTACATTGAGTAGAGGAATGGGAGGTCTTGCTGCTGCTTTACAGGACATTTGGCCACTATTGGAATACTGCGTTCAATTCTGCTATAGAAAGACATTGTGAAACTTGAAAGGGCTCAGAAAAGATTTATACAGATGTTGCCAGAGTTGGAGGGATTGAGCTATAAGGAAATGCTGAATAGGCAGAAGCTATTTTCCCTGGAGCATCAGAAGCTGAGGGGTGAGCTTATAATGGTTTATAAGGTCATGAGGGGGCATGGATAGGATGAACAGACAAGGTCTTTTACCTAGGATGGGATAGTTCAAAACTAGAGGACATACACTTAAGGTGAGATGGGAAAGATTTAAAAGGGATCTAAGGGGCAACTTTTTCATGCAGAGTGTCATGAGTGTTTGGAATGAGCTGCCAGAAGAAGTGGTGGAGGCTGGGACAATTACAATATTTAAAAGGCGCCTGGATGTGTATTTGAAAAGGAAGGGTTGAGGGGGATATGGCCAAATGAAACTAGATTTATTTTGGGTATCTGGTCAGCACTGACGATTTGGACCAAAGGATTGGTATCCATGCTGTACAACTCTAATTCTCAGACCTCAAAGGAATTACTCTCAGTGCAGAAATAGGAGAATATAGCAGTTTAATGCATGGCTCCAGAGTTTGTACAGGAGTGAGTACTTTAAATTCCTGGATAATTGGAACCATTTCTAGGGAAGGTGCAACCTAAGGCAAGACACCTGCACCTGAACCAGAATCAGACCAACATCCTTACAGGAGGGTTTATTATAGTCAAATAATCAGTAGACATTGCAAATCTTCATTCAGAGCACTTTTATTATCCTCATTACTTCATCCATTGAAACATAGAAAATAGGTGCAGACCCTTTGGGTCTGCATGACCATTCAACATCATCATGATTGATTATGCAATTTCAGTATCTCACTCCCACTTTCTCTCCATCCCTTAGTCCCTTTAGCCACAAGGGCCACGTCCAGCTCCCTCCTGAATGTATCTAACAAACTGGCCCCAACAGTTTCTTGTGGGAGAGAATTCCACAGGTTCACCACTCAGTGAAAAAATTCTTCCTTATCCCAGTCCTAAACATCTTATCCCTTATTCTTAGACATGACCCCCTAGTTCTGGACTTCTCCAACATCAGGAACATTCTTCCTGCGTTTAGCATGTCAGTCTAATCAGGATTCTACGTTTCTATGAAATGCCCCCTCATTCTTCTCAGTTCCAATGAGTAAAAGCCCAGTCAATCCAGTCTTTCTTCATATGTCAGGCCTGCCATCCCGGGAATCAGTCTGGTAAACCTTCACTGGGCTCCCTCAATAGCAAGAATGTCCTTCCTCAGACTAGGAGACTAAAACTGCACATAATACTCACTAAAGCCCTGTATAACTGATATCCAACTGTTGGTACATGATAGAAGATCATTGTTTCATCAGCTAAGTCAGTAGTAGTAACCTGCACTAGACTGTCTTGCCCCCGTTTGACCTGCAATGAGACATCCTCGGATCTGGAGTAAAAGGTAAGTACTCCTTTGAATGCATAAGATGGCCAGCAAGGAACATTGTGTAGGGTCAACGAGCACACCTTGATCTGTGCCAAGGGAGTCGATCAGTTTCCTTTATTCTTACTTGTGTTGAGATTTTTGATATAACAACTCAGCTACTTCATACAGCAAATATGAGTCAACTTCATTCCTGAAACAGGCTGAGAATAAGGACAGCACATTTGCTTCCCCAAAATTCATCAGTGATCCAGATATGTGGTTACAACATTGCAGTAGTTACTGATATTTTATTCAAGGAATTTCTTCTTCCTAATTGAATTTAAATTCCCCAGCTGGCATGATTTGAACTGACCTGCACAGCTCTAAGTCGACACATGCTTACATACCATTTCGAAGGCTGCATTTCTGAGTTGCGTCTCCTCCTCGAGCATGGTCACCATCTCCTTGTAGACAGCAGCAGCCAACTCAACATCCAAACCCTCAGGATCAGCTGCCATTTTGCAGATTAGTTCTTCATGCGAGAACACACAATATCGGTGCAAACGTCGGTAATGACTGACACACTGACGGCCAATAGGCAGCTGAAATAAATGAAACGGAAGAATTAAAACAGCTTTTCAACAAAGAAGTATTTACTAAAACAGTAACCATGCTTCCAGTGAAGCCTGAAAAGGATGCACATTTCAGTGCTGTTAAGCAACCATCTTTGAATCTTAAGATACTCAAGATATTCCACACAATTCCAAATGCCACAAACGAGATAGCAATTACAGATCAGTATTTAAAGAGCAATTTGCATTATTATTGACACTTTATTCTTTTACTTTGAAAAACATCAGCCTGTATCCTGTGGAACCATTACACTGGGAGCCAAGGAGGGAGGTGCAGGGGACAGTGAGGAACAGCACTTTCGGAATGGAACTTAAAAGATGAACTGAAAATGATTGATAAGTGATCTCCAAAAGAAAATTCAAAACTATTTTCAATTAGCTTGTGAAATTGTTCTCTTCTCCTAATTAAAGGTGTGCCTATCTGTGTTAGGTGGAAAATTAACTCTTAACCTCAAACATCAATTGGATACTGTTGCTTGCAATATAGCTTTGTATTCAAAGACACAGATACATATATTAAACTAACATGCATATTTCTTATACATTAAGAGAGGGAGGGGGAGTTGAAGTGTTCAGCCACGGGGAGGTGGTGTTGGTTGGTGCAGGTATCCCAGAGATCTCTGAAATGATCCACAAGTTGGCATCCTGCCTCCCCCATGTACAGGAGACCACGTCAGGTGCAACAGATACAGTAGATGACATTTGTAGAGGTACAGGTAAATTTCTGTTGGATGTGGAAGGATCCTTTGGAGCCTTGGACAGAGATGAGGGGGGTGGTGTGGGCGCAGGTTTTGAATTTCCTGCAGTGGCAGGGGAAGGTGGCGTTTCCTCGAAACTCCTATCAACATTCAGGAGATCGTTCTCTCCAGAACACCCTTGTCACATCCACGCCCCCAAAAGCCCTCACCCCACTCCTGGCAACCTTCCCTGCCACCATAGGAAATGCAAAGCCTGCACCCAAACTTCAACTCTCCCTCCCTCTCCACCAAAGGATCTCGGCCTCCTCCATTGCCAAACTCTAACCCTTTAATCTTCCGCCTTGGGACCCTGCAACCACACAGGATTAATGTGGATTTCACCAGCGTCCCCATTTCCCTCGCCTCACCTTATCCCAGTCCCAAGCCTCCAACTCTGCACTGCCCCCTTGACCTGTCCATTGTCTTTCCCATCTATCTGTTCCACCCTATCACCTTCCCCCCCCACCTTCATTTACCTATTGTATTCTCAGCTACCTTGCCCCCAGCCCCAGCCCCACCCTCCCATTTACCTCTCAGCTCCCCGGCCCATGAGCTTCATTCCTGATGAAGGGTTCATGGCCGAAACGTCGATTCTCCTGCTCTTTGGATGCTGGCTGACATACTGTGCTTTTCCAGCTTCACATGTTTGAACACTGACCATTATACTTGGCATTCAATACCGAGGAAGGACGTTGGGTCAAAAAGAACTGTGCTAGACACCACCAGGTCCGAAATAGCCTGAAACACTAACTAGATCCACAACATGTTGTTCTTAGAAACTGGACCGAATGCACTCCATGAATTCTTCCTCATGGTTTCCTCTGCCAACCTACTTCAATCCACAAGTTTAAAGTAACCAATGATTAATACGTTGCCTTTGTTAAAAGGCCCAATTGTCTTCTTCGGCCCACCGTAAAAGCACTGTTAGGGACCCTATAGACTACTTTTACCAGTAACTTAGTGTTTCTTTCTCCCCTTCTATAGATTTTACATCTACCGATTCACAAACCAAGCTACATCTGTGCAGTTACAGCACTGGGACTGACGAAACAAATGTAGCAATTTTTAAAAAATCATGTCCTGCCCACAAAAAGTGGCAAACAAATTCAAACCAACTCAACTCATCCCATCAAGCTACACTCAGAGTCATTAACACAGAGACTCTTTGGCCCAAGTCTTCCACACTGACCAGATATCCTAAATTAATCTAGTCCCATCTGCCTGCATTTGGCCCACATCCATCTAAACCCTTCCTTATGGTACAGAGAACACCAAACGGAGAATTCACCACAAAGGTTTACAGGAAAGCCACACACACAGACCAAGTCCTAAACTATGAAAGCAACCACCCCAACACACACAAACGAAGTTGCATCAGGACACTATTCAAAAGGGCCACAACACACTGCAGCACACCAGAACTACAAAAAAAGAGGAAGAGGAACACCTATACAAGGTATTCGCCAAAAACAGATACCCTCGCAATATCATCAACAGATGCCTAAGGGAGAGACAACGGAACGAGGACATGCCGCAACCCAAAGGACTAGACACACTACCGTACATCAGGAACATTTCTGAACTGACAGCCAGACTACTGCGACCACTAGGACTCATAACAGCACACAAACAAACAGCCACTCTCAGACAACAACTCACCAGAACGAAGGACCTGATACCCAACATGAGCAAAACTAATGTAGTGTACAAAATCCCATGCAAGGACTGCACAAAACACTACATCGGACAAACAGGAAGACAGTTAACGATCCGTATACACGAACACCAACTAGCCACAAAACGACACGACCAGCTATCCTTAGTAGCCACACACACAGACGACAAGCAACATGAATTCGTCTGGGACAACACTACCATTATAGGGCAAGCCAAACAGAGAACAGCCAGGGAATTCCTAGAGGCATGGCACTCATCCACGGACTCTATCAACAAACACATCGACCTGGACCCAATATACCGGCCACTACAGCCGACAGCTGCAGCTGACAACCAGAAGCGGCAGAGACAAGCCACTATAAATGCCGGAGGAAACATCACAGAAGCGCTTCACAGGAGGCTCCCAAGCACTGAGGATGTTACCTAGACAGGGGACAAAATGTTTGCAAGACAAATTCCCAGCTCGGCAAACAGAACCACAACAAACCCTTCCTGCTCATAGACCCAACCAGATGCCTTTTAAATGCTGTGACTGTACCAGCCTCTACCAGTTCCTCTGGCAGCTCATTCCATGCGCACACCAGCCTCTGCATGAAAAAATTGCACACCAGGTCCCTTTTGAATCTTTTCCCTCTCACCTAAAACCTATGTCTTCTTGTTTTGGATTCTGGCTCTTCACCTTATCCATGCACTTCATAATATTACAAAACTCGATATGGTCACTTCTCAACCTCCAGCGCTCCAGAGATAAAAAGTTCCAGCATCTCCCTATAGCTCAAACCCTCCAACTCCAGTAACATCCCTGTAATTCTTTTTCTGCAATCTCTCAAGTTAAACAACATCCTTCCTATAGCAGGGAGATCAGAATTGTACACAGTATTCCAAAAGAGCCCTAACCAATGTGTTGTACAGCTGCAACATTATGTCCCAACTCCTATACTCAATGCTCTGACCAATGAAGGGCAGGCGTGCCTTCTTCACCACTGTGTCTATCTGAAACATCACTTTCAAGCAACTATGTGCCTGCATCTGTAGGTTTCTTTGCTCAGCAACACTCCTCAGCAAAATGAAGTTCTATCAAGTAGTAGTTAACAATAACTTGCGAGCTGTCAGTTTGGGTTCAACTGAGGCCACTCAGCTCCTGACCTCATCACAGCAGGAGGTCAGACAAAGAAAAAGTGAATTGGAGAGGTGACAGTGACATCAAAGCAGCATTCAAAAAATGTTGGCATTAAGGAGTCAGAGGAGAAAGTGAGGACTGCAGATGCTGGAGATCAGAGCTGAAAATGTGTTGCTGGAAAAGTGCAGCAGGTCAGGCAGTATCCAAGGAACAGGAGAATTGACGTTTCGGGCATAAGCCCTTCTTCAGGAAGGGCTTCCTGAAGAAGGACTTATGCCCGAAACGTCGATTCTCCTGTTCCTTGGATGCTGCCTGACCTGCTGCGCTTTTCCAGCAACACATTTTCAGCATTAAGGACTCAGAGTCAAACTCAAGTCAGCGAAACTCCTGAAAGGAGCTATCTGCTAAACATCAACTCTCCTACTCCTCTGATGCTGCTTGACCTACTGTGCTCTTTCCAGCTCCACATTATATCAACTTTCCAGCATCTGCAGTCCTCACTATCTCAAAGCACTTGGAGTCATATCTAGCACAAAGGATATGACTCGAGCAGCAGCATCATCTCAGCTCCAGGGCATCAAAGCAAGAACTCCATAGGTACTGCCCTGGGTCAAACTATCTTTAGTTGTTTTAATGACCATCATAAGGTAAGAAGTGGAGACATTCTCTGGCGATTCCATAATATCAGTATCATTTTAACCCTCAGATAAAGAAAATCAGGCAATGACCACCTCCAAGAAGAGATTTCAATCATTTCTCCCACACATGCAGTGGTGTTACCATCACATGGACAGGGTTAGAATGACTTTACAGGACAACGAGAACAAGAGTGAAACTGGATCAGAGTGAGAATTTGGCACTGATGAAAGGTTTACAGCAAGACAAAATCCCCAGAGCAAGGGGTAAGCATCAAATGTTCCCTCTAATTTTTTCTCCATTGCAGAACTCGAAGTCAGTATCAGTATAACTGCTCTGCATGTGAGGACCCTCAGAGCAGGATGGCAAATAAGGCATGGATTAAGAGGAGGACTGGCACCAGGACCAATACAAGTGATATCACAAATACAGGGAAAGCAGCTGATTAGGGAGGCGGTTTGGTCAACATTTCCAATCTTCAGTGAAATTTAGGTACTTAGTTTAAGTATATATGGACTTTCCTCTTTTTCTGAGAAACAGCTAGTTTGAGATCATGTACATACTGGGTTCCAGACAAACATCTGCAGGACATGCCACTGGGTACACAAGCTGGAGTTTTGGAACCGGAACATGGCCGGAGACTCTGATGCATCGGTTGCTATGTGGACAGTATGTACAGGGAACTGGTCACACAACAGATCAGACGTGTACCAGTACAGATGGAAATGGGTGATGACCAGGCAGTCGAATGAAACCAGCTAGTTTAGTGAAAGAAATGCACAAGTCTTACAGGAGGCACCCATTTTGCCTGCATTCTCTTGCAATAATTATCATTTCCTTGTGCCAATCACCTGCTTTATCCCGATTCTTGCACACCATGATTATCCCAAATAACTACTAAATGCCCTTTTAAATGCCTTAATTAAACCTGCATCCACTATTTGTAGGCAGTGCATTCCTTGCTTAACTTGCTCAGTGAAATTGTTTTTTCTCATATCAGCCCTGTGTCTTTCGCAAATCATTTTAAATCTATTCCTGAGCTTTTACAAATGGAAACAGTTTCTTCATGTGTTCCATCAAGCCTGCTCATGATTGTGAAAACCTCGATTAGATCTCCTCTTAGCCATATCATCTCCAAGGAGAACAGCTCCAATTCATTCAGTCTATCCCTCATGACTGAAGTTTCTCATTTCTGGAACCATTCTCCTAAATGACTTCTTGGCTCTCTCCAATGGGTTCACATCCTTTTTGTAATATAAAAGCCAAAACTATGCACAATACTCCAGGTGAGGTCTAACAGCTTCTTATAGAAATTCAACATCACCTCCTTGATCTGTGTACATATACAGCTCTGTTCCTGCACCTATATCAGAACTGTACTGCCCATTTCTTTTTTGTCTTTTAATGTTCTTCTGACCAAACTGCATGACTTCATACCCTGACTTCAAATTCACCTGGACTATCTCAGACACCTCCTTCCCTTTCCCGGACACCTCTGTCTCCACCTCCGGCAACCGACTCAACACAGGTATCTACTTCAAACTCACTGACTCTCACCTGGACCACACCTCCTCCCACTCCCCCTCATGTAAAAATTCTATCGCTTACTTCCACAATTCCTTAACCTCCACCATATCTGCTCCCAGGAGGAGCAATTCCACTCCAGGTCATCCCAGATGGCCTCCTATTTCAAGGACCACAAATCCACCTTGATGTGGTCAACAATGCCCTCCAGCACATCTCCTCCACTTCCTGCACCTCTGCCCTTGAACCCCACCCCTCCAATCACAACAAGGATAGAACTCCCCCAGTCCTCACCTTCCACCATATTAATCTCCAGATATAGCGCATTATCCACCAGCATTTCCGCCACCTACAATCAGACCCCACCAGCAGAAATATATTTCCCTCCCCACCCCATCAGTATTCTGCAGACTATTCCCTCCATGACTCCCTCATTAGGTCCACAACCCCCACCAACCCACCCTCCACTCCCAACACTTCCCCTTGCCGTCACAAGAGGTGTAAAACCTGCACCCAAACTCCCCCACTCCCCTCACCTCCATATAAGTCCCTAAAGATCCTTCCACATCCAGCAGAAATTTTCCTGCGCATCCAAGTACCACATTTACTGTGTCCGTTGCTCTCGATGTGGTCTCCTCCAAGTTGGGGATACAAGGTGCCAATTTGTGAAACGTTTCAGGGAACAAGCCTGGGACACACACACCAAACAATTCCCACCTCAGACCAACTGTGTGGAGTTTGCACGTCCTCCCCGTGTCTGCGTGGGCTTCCTCCAGGTGCTCCGGTTTCCTCCCACAGTCCAAAGATGTGCAGGTCAGGTGAATTGGCCATGCTAAATTGCCCGTAGTGTTAGGTAAGGGGTAAATGTAGGGGTATGGGTGGGTTGCGCTTCGGCGGGTCGGTGTGGACTTGTTGGGCCGAAGGGCCTGTTTCCACACTGTAAGTAATCTAATCTAATCTAATCTAAAAAAAACCCCATCGCCCTGTGGCCAACTATTTCAACACCCCTCCCACTCCAAGGACACACAAGTCCTGGGTCTCCTCCACTGCCAAACTCAAGCCACTTGATGCTTGGAGGAAAAACGCCTCATCTTTCACCTTGGGACCCTCTAACTACGCGGCATCAACACTGATTTCACCAATTTCCTCATTTCCCCATTCCCCTCCCCCACCCCCCACCTCACCCCAGATCCAACCCTCCAACTCAGAATCAGCCTCTTGAACTGTTCATCTTCCTTCCCACCTAACCACTCCACCCTTCCCTCCTGTCATCATCAACCCCCAACTGCATCTACCTATCACTTTCCCAGCTACCTTCCACCCACTCCTATTTCTCTCTCCATCCCTCCTCCCCCCCAACACACCCCACATTCCTGATGAAGGACTAATGCCCGAAATAGCGATTTTCCTTGGATGCTATCTGACCTGCTGTGCTTTTCCAGCGGCATAATTTTCCATTCTGCATCACTTCATATAACCATGGAAATAACACTTTGCTTTTGTCTTACACACTGAAATGTACACTTCACAATTCACAATTCAGAAGGAGGGTCACTGGACCCAAAATGTAAATTTTGTTTCCTCTCCACAAACGCTGCATGATCTGCTGAGTTTGTTCAGCAACTTCTGATCTTGTTTCTGATTTCTAGCATCAGCAATTCTTTGACTTTTTTTGATTCTATTCATACTCCTGGCAAAGGAAGAAGAAAGCTTTTCCATGGTATTCAAGGGATTAATTCTCAATGAGTAAAAGACTGAATCCTGTTGGAGACAAGCGGTGTCATCAGCAAAGAACTGAAGGAAGCTAGAAGGCAGTGAATTGAAACCACTCTCAGAATTCTGTACTCCAGATTAGCATTAATGCATTTGTGTGCACAAGAAAGCATGAGTCAGAAGAGTGGTGAGGGGCAAGTTATGAAGATTAAGTTAGTGTTTTAAGTTGGTAATTTATTACTCTGTTACCACTGGCTAAAGATATTAAATAGGTTTTCTTCTGACAAGTATACAAACGTGGCGGCATAAAAATTTTACCCGTGTTTGTCAGTTAGGTAAATTGGATAGATAAATGAAACCTTTTCACAGTTACACTGAATCCGGGAATCATGGTGCCAAACTTCCAGTGCACTACCACAGTAAGTCATGACACTGAGAAAAAGCCTAATTTTGTCAAAAAGTTTTTCAATCAGTACAATTCATAAAGGAAAAACAACTTGTAAAAGAGCAATTGCCGATTTCTCACGCACTGATCCTTTAATGCAGAGTAAACTTATTTATTTTTCACATTCTTGAAAATTGTCGTGATGAATGCAGGACAAAAAAGTTTCAACATAAAAAAACCTCAGTAAACTCAAGTTCTGTTCTGCCAAATAACTATCTGTAATAAATACTGTCAATATTTCTGAAATACATTGGTATACAGCTGAAGTACTGACTTATTAAAACATCCTTTAGAAAGTGAGCAACTTACCCAGTCTGCAGTACAGAAGTTCACTGCTTCAGCAAAGTTGTAACCCTGGTTGAATCCACTATGATAGGCTCTTGGGAAAGTAACCACAAACTCACCAGCACACTGATTTGTTCGGAACACCTAAGAATGAAATATAAAGAAAGAGGAGATAATCTCAGTAGAAAGGAGTAATTCCATTCTCCTTAACTACAGATAAAGCACAAAAGTAGACACAAACAGACACCATCAGTTCTGCATGGATTCAGTTGGAAAGTGTCTTCAATGAGCCACTAGGGTAACCTAAAAAGTTTCTCAAGTACAATCCAATGGGTCTTCCTGCAAAAATATACTTGTTCACATTTGGTAAAGTCAGAGAAAACTTGGATTAGATACTTGCTAATTTTCACTGTTCCATCTCATAATGATCAAATTGTTAGAATGCCCAAGGGTTCTCTAAAACTTTGCAATGTGAAATTCTTTTTGAATGGACTGGATGAGTATAAGAGATGTTAAAAGAAACAGTTTCATTTTCAACATAATGAATTAACTATCCTACTGCTACTAGATAGGAAACATTTCACTATATTCATTCAGGTATTGCTTTGGAGATTTCATTGGCATGACTAATAAGAATTTTAAAATAATTTCAGAATGCATAAATATCAATTTTTGTTTTAAAACTACTACTGCAGCCTGTAAGCAAATGACTCAGAATTAATTTCTTCCGGTGACAAACAGCTTCTCAACAAATCAGATGCAAGCTTGATAAACAAGAGCAGAAAGGGAAAAAACATACATACCGGGACTCCATGTTCCATAAGAATATTGGGATTCATGATGGTCACCAACTGGTGCAGCAGATCGGGCTGAGAATGGAACAGTTCTGGAGCCAGCTTCCTCATTACCTGTTCAAGTTGTTCAGCAGCATAACCTGGCACCCCATACCATGTTTTTGGCTCCCCCCTGTCAAAAGGTAGTGAAGCAATACAAACTCACTGTTCATGTTTCACACCATGAAGAAACTTGAAAAGACAGGTGACAGTTCTGGCAGGGACAATGTCTCTACAAAAGAAAAATAGAGTACTGCACAGCATCTTATCTGGCAAGTAACTTTGTTTAATCAACTTGTTCAGTAAGAAAGCATTAGATCACAACACATTTCAGACTTGTCTAATAATCAGAATAAGTCTTTCTATCCTCCCAGCTCTGAAAGATAAAAACTAGCATACAATGTTTAATGGAGTGCAGAAAAGAAAGAGACCTGGGAAGAATGTACACATCTTTTGAAGGGAGACAAATTATCAAGACTGCTAAAAACAGAGGCAAAAAAAGGTGCTTTGACAAAAACCTTGGTCTGATCTCAGCAGCAGTCTGTGTCCAATTCCATGCATCACAATTTAGGAAAGACAATGTTCAGATGATACACAGGAAATTTATGAGAATCATCCAGGGGATAAACAGCTAGTTATGCAGCATGATCAGACCGGAAACAGTTGGAAAGCAATTTAATGGATAAAGTTGAAATTTGAGAAGTTTGGATACATTTGCAAAAAAAATGCAAAATATTTTCACTAGAAAGAGACTTGGTTAACAGACTTCAGGCCAGGAGCAAAAGAAACAAAGGGGAGTTGAGGACCTAGAATCCAGTCTGAAAAGTAACTTCAAATAGGAAGCTAGATAAATATTTGGAAAGAAAGAAAATTATGGTTACAGAAAAATAATAAGGTAGTGATCAAATTGATTGCTCTTTCAAGGAGCCAGCAAAGATGACTCTTTTGGTACTGTACAATTCTACCACAGTCACGCCTCTGTGCTGCAAATCCACGGAAGCGGAAAACTTTGTCCCCAGAGCCATAGATGTACAGCACGGAAAGAGACCCCTCAGTCCAACTTGTCCATGTCGACCTGATATCCCAACCCAATCTAGTCCTACTTGCCAACACCTGGCCCATATCCCTCCAAACGCTTCCTACTCATATACCCATCCAGATGCCTTCTAAATGTTGCAATCATACTATCCTCCACCACTTCCTCCGGCAAGCTCATTCCATACACGTACCACCCTCTGAAAAAACTGCCCCTTCAGTCTCTTTTATATCTTTCCCCTCTTGCCCCAAGACTATGCCCTCTAGTCCTCTTCGCCCCCACCCCAGGGAAGAGACTTTGTCTATTTATCCTATCCATGTCCCTCAAGATTTTATAAACCTCTATAAGGTCATTAAACAGATCTGCTGACAGTGTTGAATGAAAACCATTCACCTTGGGTGAAAACATATTAAGAGTATTTATTTTACATTCCCTTTAACCTACTGAAAATTTATTTTCTTGATGCCTTAGATGACAGCAGTGAAACGGTTCTATTTGCTTGGAAAACTTAGGCTGAGTAACTGGCAAATGAGTAAACTCATGGTTCCTCAAAGCTTTTTCACTACAATCAATATAATGGAATGCTGACCACTCAACTGGATTGTGTTGGCACAATCATGCTCAGAAAGCCCAAATACCACAAAGAGGGCAGTTTCCAGTATGAGCATCCTCCACTCAGTATCCACAAAGGTCCTGTGGGTGTGGTATGGTGGCTCACCAAGCTTCCTCCAAAACCAAACTTAACCTGATCTCAAACACAATTCTTCAATTACACAATGGCCATTCCAAACAATATCAAACGGAGGAGCAAAACTAAAGATGCTACAGCAATTGAAATCGAAATTCACATTAAAATGCAGAGACTCCCTGCTTCAATGCCACCAAACTGACAAGGCAGTATTTCGCTCACTTGAAGCTAATTTGGATATCCTGGTTAGTACTGCACAGTTCACTGAAGGGAAACAATCGCAAATGGAAAATAACTGGCCATGTTTGTATGTTAATCTGTTTTTACTGTTAATGAATGTCTTTGCACTATTCCAAGAAACAACACGGTATTGTTCAAGGAATGTATTCAAATCTGATAATGCTGAGCGGTTCAATAAATTGTCAGATTTATGCTCTGACTAGACTAGAAAAGACCATTTCAATTACAAACCAGTGGAGGTAGTTGATGGAGTAGCTCCAGTGGTCTTCAATGTGCCAGCAAAAGGAAGAGAAGCACATCCCCACATAAAGCCAAGGAATTTTCATTCCAGAGATGTCTGCGTTGATATGAGTCAATACCGACTGCTCCAGAATTGGCATATTGTTCAGATTCCAACCAGAACTAGCATATTCCTGAGAAAAGATGCAGAAACCAGACAGTGAAATACAAGTAGGGAATAGCAAATTAGAAAATGAGTGCAAGAGGGGTAATGCAAAGGTGGGCGAGGCGGACAGAGCAGTGTCAAGGTCAACAATTTTCATGACAAGACAATTTTCACTGACTTCCATAAGCTTTCACAAGTTAAATTCCACTTTATCTCATTTGAGACGCACAGGGAGACAGGACTGACAGTGCTCAAGTAAAGTGAGAAGAGTTCTTTGTTCCTCAAAACCTGATGCAAACATACTTGAAGGACTGCATGTTTCACCTGGCCCACACAGGGATTGTGTACCAAAGAAATCAGTCTACACAAACTAGAACAAAAAGGAATGCTGCTGTCACATGCAAGTTTTTAGGGGCTCATTTAATATTGCACCAGCTGCAATCAGAAACAGAAGGCTCAAATTTTCACTGCTACTCATAAGCAGCTTTGGAGAGGCTGGGGGTGAGTGCATTGCTGGCTGGGTGTTAATAGGATAATTGCAGAATACATCAAACCAGCTCCTCAATACGGTTCCTCCTATTTATGCTTTTTACACAATTAGTGCATAGTAGTGAGACAAACCTACCAGCAATGGCAGATAATTAAAAATGGTTTCCACAAAGATCTGCACATTGGACTGTGGAGGAGGTGCTTAGCTCACCAAGCTGCTGGTTTATCATGCAAACGCTTCGTTACCATGTTGGGTAACATCATCAGCATGATTTCAGTGAAGCGTTGTTGTTCTGTCCTTTTGGGTTTTTTTGCAGTCTGGTCTGTTGGGGAGTGGAGTGCCATTTCCAGGTCTTCTTTGCAGCAGTTTGTACACTGGGTCTACATGTTTGTTGATGGCAGCTCGGCAAGCTAACTAACTTAATTAAAAAGGGATTACTGTCGCAATGCAACTTTGCCAGAATCACAAAGACTGCTATTTTCTCATGCTCCTTTGTGCAAATTCCCAGAGATAAACATTTCCGATCATGACGGGCCTAAGGAGCTCTCAG
The DNA here is from genome assembly GCF_047496795.1 of Chiloscyllium punctatum. Lineage (NCBI taxonomy): Eukaryota > Metazoa > Chordata > Chondrichthyes > Orectolobiformes > Hemiscylliidae > Chiloscyllium > Chiloscyllium punctatum. The sequence goes on along the minus strand of NC_092770.1, from coordinate 56,755,581 downwards.
CTGATACTGTGGCTTCCCTGCTGCTCTTCATGCTTGGGCCTTAGCTGCACCTCCACTGGTCACGCAGCAATGGGTCACATGGCCTACAGCTCCTGCCTCTGGAGCTCACCCAAAAAATATCCAGTAGCTTGCACAACAAATAAATAAACTTAATCCAACTGTGGCTGTCTCCTGCAAAATTCAGCTGTAAGGTATACTACCACATGAAAATAACTCATGACTCTGCTTTTAATAATCAGCAAAATTCAGCTCAACATGCCAGAGTGCCACAGTTTGAGTCTCAGGCAACCAAGATCAACACCAAACACTTCTATGGGGTGAAGTGGATAAAAAAGAACAAAACAATAAGCCCTTACCTCTTCTTCAGGCATGAGCCTTCTTTTGGTCTCTTTGACTGGGAATCCACTACCAAATTCCTTTGAAGTAATGTCAGCACCATACTCCACAATAACATCCTCCTCAATGCTGCTCACAAGTCGCCAGAACTCCTTCTCCACCAATTCTGTTGGGACCATCTGCCAGAGCAAGACAGACAACCAGTACTTAGTTTGACCCAAAACTAATATAGGAATGGAGGGGCAGAGGGGCAATTAATGACCAAAGTAGTCTATATTAGGAAAGGAATTGAAAGGAGCAAAGATGCTGGTGTTGAGAATGACAAGCTTAGACAGTAAAGTGATGGATCTGAACACGCTGGTATGATTATCTGTTTTTGGCTGTCCAAAAGGCATTTGAAACAACGTGTCACATAAAGACACAAGGTAAGAGCACACGGTACTGGGAGTGATAGAAGGTTGACCAATAGGACTGGGATAAATTGATCATTCTCAGGTTACCAAACTGTACCTAGTAGACTGCCACAGGCAAATCAATACTGGGGCAAGTCCCTGTTCACAACCTGCGTGGATGAAATCTTGCACCTTGGACAATTAGAAGAGCTCAGGCTCCAACATTTTTCAATCAATAAATTTGCATCAATCACATTCATACTCGCCTGTCCTTGACCACAAGTCAAATAAGTAGTACTTCTTGGGTGATACTCCCCCTGTGTGATTCATCTCAAGGGTCAGCACTCTGACTCCAGCTCAGCACTGAGCAGAGATGCTTTGAGCAGCAGACACTCCAGATGTGGTTTACTATGGACCAAACCAAATCTCTCAAAAATATACCAAGACGACAGCAGAGACTCTAACTACTACTTATTTTACATTTTTCTCAGTTAAGTGTAAGTAGTTGCATCCAGATGCAATTAGGTTAATCAAAGTAAATCGACTTGAAGCAAAACACAATTTTTACACTACAGTTAAAATACAGACAATATAAAAATAAAAGAATTGGCTTAACTATAACTGTCGAAATGCTAAACAAAACAATAAGCTTATTAACTATTACAAATTAACTGCTCCAATTTTGTAACATCCCATTAAGACACCTGTGGTGAAGGCAAATTCAGCAAGATAGATTGTCTCACAGGTAATGCTAGCAGTAGGAAGAAAATCCCAGATTTTAGCTGTAACAGACAGAAATAATAGTTTCCACATCTAGCTTCAAGACTTCAGCAACTGCAGAAAATTAAAACGAAAAATCCAGGTTGAGGTCCCACCCATTTAGATTGGTTCTATTGTTCCAACTTTTAAAAAAAACCCAAGGCCTCACATGTTGTTTACTTTATTGCCTTTGAGCATTCCCCTCACTACCTCTGTCTCAACCTCTCCATAAAAAAAAAACAAAATGCACATCTAATAGCCATCGTAACATCACAGGTTGCTGTGCATCACGCTACTACCCACGAACCACCACACGCTACAGTCGCAACACATTGCCTGCCTGCCATCTTTATTAGTTTCTTTAGGGGCAGGGGACGCAAGGTAAGAGAGTTAGCTGGACAGTTTATCTGCGATACCAGCAGCCAAATCCTGTAGAGCCTGAGGTTACCATGAAGGTCTTCTCAAGGCATAGTGAGCATCAGACTAAACTCACCACTAGTCAGTTGACTCGTATACTTATATGCAGCCAAACCTCTACAACGCCCTCTCAAATGCAGTCCTTTAGATACAAGCTTACGCCTTTTTTGTTTAGAACCTCATATGTGGCCATTACTTTGTCAAGATTTGCTTGAATTACACATCAACCACAAAGCCAGACCTGTGCCATGTCAACCAGTGAATGAATTTTCTTTTTCAAGACATGAAAACACTACACATACCCTAGTAGCTCTCCCACTCACTACTCAAAGTCAAATTAATGGAGTACTATCGGTTCTGCACTCTCAGAACATGTAACATACATCCCATGTTTTGTCATTTTCTGCATACATGCAGCCATAGGGGCACATAATCAATTGTTCAATTTCAAACAAAACAGGAATTGCTGGAAAAGCTCAACAAGTCTGGCAGCACCTGTGGCAAGAAAGCAGAGTGAACATTTTGGTTGGTGACCTTTCTTCAGTACTGGATGAGAAACATAGACTCTGCTTCCTTGCCACAGATGCTGCCAGACTTGCTGAGTTTTTCCAATAATTTACATCTGATTTTCAGCATCTGCAGTCCTTTGGATTTATTGTTTGATTTGTTGTGTAATAATGCATGGCAACAATAGCAATCTATCATACTAAATGTGAGCTCATGGCACCACGTTAAGTACTCCACATGCTGGAGAAATTAAAAATACATTTTCAAAGTATATGAAACAGATAATAATTGTCAGCTATCATTGTCATCTTTCAATAACATCACACCGAGCAGAGCAGGTTTACTGCAAGAAGTTGAATAAAGGCAATCCACACGATTAAATGCTTCGATCGTGTTTTAATCATTTGTCTCTAAGTGCAAAATGCTCAAGCCCAGTTGGCAGCTAAAAGGTTAAGCCTTCAAACTCCTCTTCAAAAGCGTCCGCAAATAGTCACAGCATCCTAGTTTAAATAAGCAATAAATATTGGTTCCTGGTCCTATTTCATTTATTATACAGTTACAGCTTAAATTCACAATGTTCAACTCAGTTTAATTTTCGTGTTATCTTTTTTATACCCAGCCCCACTGGCCTCACAAATTCCTCCTCACCACTATTAACTGCCCACCACTTCCTTACTGCCCTTACCCACCTTCCCATGCCCATATCACTGGCCCCCACCTGCCCAAATGGATCTTTAAACCCATCTGGTCTCACTTACACCCAAACCACAACCAGCCTCTTCTTCACTAGTCTCCACCTAGTCCCTAACCCCAATCAGCATTCTCTCACCTGCAGCCTCTCCATTCCATTAGCTCCTACACTAATTCTTAAACAATTAAATAGGTTTTGTCATTAGTTTAACATATTAATTTTTTTTATTTTTCAACTGTGTAGGAGTCAAAAAATGCAGCATGTTTCATATCACTCATCAGGAGCATATGGATTCAGGGCTGTTCTGCTCCTGGAGAGAATTGTTATGAAGTTGAAGGCATGCACTGTCCTTTTAAGAGAGAGTGAAAGTTGAAAAGCTGGTACACACTTGTTATGTGACTGCAGAGTGTCCTGGACAATTTGAAAATGTAACATTTGAGCTGTAACTACACTGGGTTGTTTTCACAACAATTCAAATTCAGTTAATCAATTTAAATTATGCCCCAAGATGCTAACATCTAATCAAATTTGAATTTAACTGTTTTGACAACATTGAACCAAAAAGGCAATCCAACGTTTTGAGGGAAAAAAGCAGGCATTTTGGCAGGTTAGCCAGAAAAACAGCACCTTCTGCCACTGAACAACTGCTATTTAAAACACACTCTCTAAAAAGGTACATTTTCTTTTTCATATGAAAATTCTGTGCAACAGAAGACTGAAGACGAGCCAGGGAGATCTACAGAGCAGGATCGACACAGCTCACTGGTTTTTAAATTTACAGATCAATTTTTATGAGGGCTTTATTGGATCGTATATTGTCACAGAGTGAAAGGTAGTTTAAAAAAAAGTTAAGAGAAAGGAGGATTAGGGTTGTGAACAGTTGTTGTTTAATGTTCACTTCTGGAGTTAAAGAATTTTTTTTTCTTTAAATGGTGAAATTTGGGGTAGTTCTCTGTCACTCATACTTTAGCAGATTACAAGGTGAGGTCAGCTTTGAGTGTTTAGTTTAATTAGCAGAAGGGTTCACCCTGTGTTGCAACAGAATCACAAATAACATTTGGTTGATGTCCAGAGTAAAACTAGAAAGGGAAGGAAAGCAAGGGTAAAAATTTAAGTGACTAATTCAGGAGGCTACTTACTCCAAAATAACCTCAAATCTCAAGTGGTTAGGCCAGCGTTTGTTGTCCATTCCCAACTGCCCTCAAAAAGACAATAGAGGTAAGTCTAGAACTGCTAAAGTCATAGAGGTAAAGGACATCCATAATGCTATTAGAGAGGAAGATCCTGACTCTGATAGCAAAGGAACTGTACACAAAGTTAAAAATCACAACACAAAAGGTTTCATTGGAAGCACACTAGCTTTTGGAGTGCCGCTCCTTCGTCAGGTGATTGTGGAGGACACAGTTGTAAGGCACAGAATTTGTAGCAAACGTTTAGTGTGTTGTAACTGAAATCATACATTGAAAAATACCTTGAATGTTTGTTAAGTCTTTCATCTGTTCGAATACCCTGACAGTTTCACAAAAGTTTTGTGATTTACACATGAAAGGAGTGAAACTGTCAGGGTATTCAAACAGATGAAAGACTCAACAAACAATCGAGGTATTTTTCAATGTATGATTTCAGTTACAACACACTGTAACCTTTTGCGATAAATTCTGTGCCTTACAACTGTGTCTTCCACTATCACCTGATGAAGGAGCGGCACTCCAAAAGCTAGTGTGCTTCTAATTAAACCTTTTGGACTATAACCTGGTGTTGTATGATTCTTAACTTCGTTACACCCCAGCCCAACACCAGCATCTCCAAATTGGAACTGTACACAGTTTGTAAAAATGTAAGTAATAGTTCCAATTCAGGATGAGGAGTGACTTGGAGGGGAACTTGCAGGAGTCGGAGTTGCTACATGTCTGTTTCCCTATTCCTTCCAGCTGGTAAAGGTCATGAAATTGGATGACACAGTCCAAAAGCTTTGAGTTGTCCCAGTTCACCTTGTAGACAATACATCTATAGCCACTGTGTGCCAGCAGAAGACAGAGAAAGTGTTTGGGGTGATGGGTTGGATGCAAATCAAGTAAATCTGAACAATGTGAAGCTGTACACATTCAGACACGTAACTAGCGTCTAGTAAATGGTGGCCAGACTCTGGGGAGGCAAGTTACTTGGCACAGAAACTCCTGCCTATGACATGCTCACATAGCCACAATACCTACATGGCTGGTTCAGTTAAGTGTCTGGCTGACATCATTGAATGATGTGGAACAATGGATAGATTCTCTTTGTTCATGGCTATTGCCTGGCACGTGTGTAGTAAAATACTTGCTATTTATTAGCCCAAACCTGAACTTGTCCAGGTCGTACTGCATATGGACATCTGAAGAGTCGTGAATGGTGTTGAACATTTTTAGCTGATGTTTAGACATTCCTATGTCTGACATTATAATGGAGGAAAAGTAAATGTTGAGGCTGCTTCAAATAGCTGGGTGAAAGCACTACCTTGAGAAATGTCCGCAGTGATGTCCTGACACAGAGGTGATTGACCTCCAACAACCATCACCATTCTCCCTACCGGCTAGGTATGACTTCTAACAATTAAGAGATTCCCTCACCCTCAGATTCCTTCCCCTCCCCCACCACTGATTCTCACTTGCTTGGGGATCCTTGCTGCCACTGTCAGAATTATGCTAGAAGCATTGCAGTGACCCAAAAGATACTCACATGTACTGGCATGTTGAAGTAGTCAGACTTGAAATTATCTGCCATCTCACCAAAACTTTGGAGCGTGTACTCCCTGACTGCCTGCTCAAAGCCAAATGCCTCCGGAGGTTTACTGCATGCCTGTGTATATAGAGGACAGAGAGAAAAAGAAAGATTAAAGGTTAGGTTATAGGGAACTTCAAGCTCACTCCAGACATTATATACCTACTTACATTTGTACAGGCAAGTACTTATTTCCTATAAACCAGAAACAAGTTTGGTAGTATGAAAGCTTTCAGCAATGATAATTTGGGACAAAATTAACAATCAACTAGACAAAAGACAGAATAATTAGGAAAGCAAATATGGATTTGTAAACAACAAATATCTGTTTGAATATCTGGATTGAGATTTTTACCAAAGAACAAACACTGGATTAAATGTGCTGCCTTTATCCAGAGGACATTATCGAACCACATTGGAACGTCAAAGTGCCATGTAAATCAGTTGGTCAACAAAGCTGAAACTGATGAGAGGAAAAAAAATAGTAGTAATTGTGAATGGCTGCTTGAAACTGAAGAAAGGTACACATTGGGGGTTATCCATACTGCTGTTAGGACAATGAAGGTAAAATGCAGATGCTGGAAATCTGAAACAAACGAACAATGTTGGAGAAACTCAGCAGTATCTGTGGATAGTAAAAAAATAGCTTTGAGTTGGACCCGTTGCTTGCTTTTGGTATATTTTAGTTGGGTGTGGGGTTTCAATATTCACATAGATGACACTAAGTTTACATAGTCATACAGATGCATAACCTTTGATCCAACTCATCTATGCCAACCATATATCCTAAATTAATCTAGTCCCATTTGCCACCATTTGGCACATATCCTCTAAACCTTTCCTATTCATATACCCATCCAGATGCCATTTAAATGTTCCAATTGTACGAGCCTCCACCACTTCCTCTGGCAGCTCATTCCATACATGCAATCACCCTCAGAGTGAAAAAGTTGCCCCTTTGGTCCCTTTTAAATTTTTCCCCTCTCACCTGAAACCAATTCCCTCTAGTTCTGGTCTCCTCCAACCCTGAAAAAAGACTGTCACTTTATCCTTTCCATGCCCCTCATGACATCAGAAGACATGGAACAGGCCAGCAGTTGACATTTATTTTGTGCATTGATACATTTTAGTTAGAGAAATGAGGTGAGACAATTTACAAGGTAAAATTGAGTGCAAATACAGATCTGGGGATTCGTAACATCTCTTCTGAAATAATTCCTTTGCATAAATGTAACAAAATGAAACTAGATTTTAGTAGTCAATGATGAAAAGCTTTAATAAGTGATTAACTTCAGAATCTATCTTATTCTGGACATGTAGTGAACTAGACTAATCATGAGTCTATTTACCTCTCTTCCTTGTTGAGATCAAGCCAAGAAATGAAACGGGTGTTTCTAATTTCCAAAAGGCATCAAAAAATCCTTGATTTACTCCATGACAAAGTTTAATACATGCTTAGGACATTGATAGAACAAAAAAAAGCTACAACATATATGCAACAAGAATGTTTACTTGTCATGTATCCCTCTCATACACACTGTCTGCTTTTTAAAAAATGTCAAGAAACAAAAAATACTATCGATCACACATCTGTTTTGCCATTCAAAATGCTTGTGGCTAATCTTCAGTTTCCTTTCCCACCCAGCCTCTACATCTTTCAGAGTTTCTGCAGCAGGGAACTCAGTTGAGGTGAAATACAGGAGATCATAAAGCATGCCATTATGTACGGTGCATTGGCAGACATGTGGGACGGTTTTGTAGCATGGAGGATCATTTACAGAACCACTTAGCACCTCCTACAAAGTGATCTACGAACAGAAACTGAGGCATCCTATTTTTTAATGGAAAATATTAGTAAATGCGTTGAAGCCAATCCTTTGCCCTGGAAGTACTCAGTACTGCTAGACCAACACATCTGCTAACCAGCGTCTCAGCTTCCACTACAGGACAAGGGGCCTCTGAACATCACACTGCTCCAGCAGAAACACGATGGTCCAAAAGAATCTGCAGTCTCACCCAGCCAATGTCAGCTGAAGGAGCACTTGGCAAGAAGAATGAGGCCAGCCAAGCGCATGCACATTGCATGAGACACAAGGTGGATATTTGGGATTAGTTGTAGGTTTTTCTCATTGTTTGCTGCAGGCTTTTCCTGATTGCTTGTGAATACAGATATCTGGTAGGGGAATAGGGTGCATTACTTGGAATAGGAAGTTCCTTGTAACTCTCAAACTCCTTTGCATGTGCCCAACTGGTGACTATTCATCTTTCTCCTCGTCCTATGAAGTGGATGACATCTGACATCTGACTTTGTTCTCCCAGAGGATGAAAAGCAAGATAAGAGAATAAGAGTTCCCACTACTTGCAAAGAATGCTCCTTCAAATGCTTGCAAACTGTAATATAGTACAGATCCTTGTTGTAACACACGTTTCATTGACGCAAATTCACTGTAATGTGATTGATGAATTGGGGACACATTTCTACAGAACAAACTTTTAAAATGGTATTGACTGTAAAGCAAATACAGCGCTAACTCTTCAAGCACTGTTTCTAAAGCGCAGTTTTTCTATACTGCAGGAGTGCACAAGAATGCAACCGTTGCATTATGGAAAAATGGACTAAACCTACTACTCCAGGAATGGCATAAATGATGATCACCAACACAATGACTGAGAAGGTCACACTCACCCCAATTTGAAGTTCCAGGTTGGTGCAAAGGAAGAGTACAGCTCTAATGACCTGCCTCATGAAACACAGCATCCTTAAGCACAGCTACTGACTAAATGTGCTGTAGGAGTCATGCTCCCAAAACACTTTGTCGCTAGCATCTTCTCCCCTCTACCTACACAACTTTCCAGTTTGCTGCCTCCTCTCCATGCCCTGAGCAGGTTACATTTATAATAGCATTGAAAGGAGAATCGACGTTTCGGGCATGAGCCCTTCTTCAGGAATGAGGAAAGTGTGCCAAGTAGGCCAAGATAAAAGGTAGGGAGGAGGGACTTGGGAGAGGGGCATTGGAAATGCGATAGGTGGAAGGAGGTAAAGGTGAGGGTGATAAGGTGAGGGCAATAGGCCGGAGTGGGGGTGAGGGCGGAGAGGTCAGGAAGAAGATCATAGGTTCGGAAGGTGGTGCTGAGTTCGAGGGTTGGGACTGAGACAAGGTGGGGGGAGGGGAAATGAGGAAACTGGAGAAATCGGAGTTCATCCCTTGTGGTTGGAGGGTTCCTAGGTGGAAGATGAGACGCTCTTCCTCCAGCCGTCCTGTTGCTATGGTCTCGCGATGGAGGAGTCCAAGGACCTGCATATCCTTGGTGGAGTGGGAGAGGGAGTTGAAGTGTTGAATCACGGGGTGGTTGGGTTGGTTGGTCCGGGTGTCCCAGAGGTGTTCTCTGAAACGTTCCCCAAGTAGGCGGCCTGTCTCTCCAATATAGAGGAGGCCACATCGGGTGCAGCAGATGCAGTAAATGATGTGTGTGGAGGTGCAGGTGAATTTGTGGCAGATATGGAAGGATCCCTTGGGGCCTTGGAGGGAATTAAGGGGGGAGGTGTGGGCGCAAGTTTTGCATTTCTTGCGGTTGCAGGGGAAGGCGCCAGGAGTGGAGCTTGGGTTGGTGGGGGGTGTGGGCCTGATGAGGAAGCCATGGAGGGAGTAGTCTTTTCGGAACGCTGATAGGGGGGCGTCTCCAGCATCTGCTTCCAAGGCCCCAAGGGATCCTTCCATATCCGCCACAAATTCACCTGCACCTTCACACACATCATTTACTGCATCCGCTGCACCCGATGTGGCCTCCTCTATTTTGGGGAGACAGGCCGCCTACTTGGGGAACGTTTCAGAGAACACCTCTGGGACACCCGGACCAACCAACCCAACCACCCCGTGACTCAACACTTCAACTCCCCCTCCCACTCCACCAAGGACATGCAGGTCCTTGGACTCCTCCGTCGCCAGACCATAGCAACACGACGGCTGGAGGAAGAGCACCTCATCTTCCGCCTAGGAACTCTCCAACCACAAGGGATGAACTCAGATTTCTCCAGTTTCCTCATTTCCCCTCCCCCCACCTTGTCTCAGTCCCAACCCTCGAACTCAGCACCACCTTCCTAACCTGCAATCTTCTTCCTGACCTCTCCGCCCCACCCCCACTCCGGTCTATCACCCTCACCTTTACCTCCTTCTACCTATCGCATTTCCAACGCCCCTCCCCCAAGTCCCTCCTCCCTACCTTTTAGCTTAGCCTGCTTGGCACACTTTCCTCATTTCTGAAGAAGGGCTCATGCCTGAAACATCGATTCTCCTGCTCCTTGGATGCTGCTTGACTTGCTGCGCTTTTCCAGCAACACATTTTCAGCTCTGACCTCCAGCATCTGCAGTCCTCACTTTCTCCTAATAGCATTGAAACAAATGCATCTATAGTGAGAATCAGTCAGAGCCATGCAGTACTGAGGGTACCCTTCATCCCACTGAATCTGCACTGACAGATCTACACTAACCCCACTTTTCAGCACTTGGCACACAACCCCGAATGTTCTGACATTTCAACTGCCCATGTATACACTTTTTAAGAGGTCAAAGTTTCCTGTCTCTCTTTATCTCCTCGGCAGTGCATTCCAGATTCCCACAATGCTCTGGTGAAAAAAAAAACACTTTCCTCAAATTCAACCGAAACCTCCTGCCCTTCAACTTAATATGATACCACCTTGTTGGTGAACCTTCAACTAAGGGGAACAGCTACTTTCAATTCACCCTGTTTATGTCCCTTATAATCTTACACAAGTCAATGAGGTCACCCTTCAACCTTCTCTCCTCCAAAGAGGACAACCCCAGTTTATTCAGTCCCTCTTAGCTGAAGTGATCCATCCCAGGCAACATCCTGAATGTTTTCTGCACCCCCTTCAATGCAGTCACATTCCTCTTACTGTGTGGTGACGACAACTACATACAGTACTCTAGCTGTTGCCAAGTTGATGTTCTGCACAGCTCTAACATAACCTCCCTGCTCTTATAATCTATGACTAGACTGATAAAAAGTGTCCATTTATGCCTTCACAATTTCCCTAATAATCTGCTCTGCCATCTTCAGCCCTAAAATCCCTCTGTTTCTCCAAGCTTCCTACAGTCTTGCTATTCACTGAGTACTCCCTTGTCTTATCACTTCTTCTGAGGTGCATCGCCTCACATTTATCAGGATGAAATTCCATTGCCGCTGATCCAACAAATCTGTTTTCTGTAACTCAATACTTCCTCACAATTAATAACCCAGATAATCTTCAAGTCATCAACAAGTTTAGTCATTTTCCCCCCAACCTCTCCATCTTCCCACCTGTTTCATTTATCACAAGCAATAATGGGACCTGTACGAACCTCTGTGGTACACCCTTAGCCAGACAAACAAACTAATCAGCAACCACCACTCTGTGGCTGGTCACTAGCCAATTCTGAACCTAACTTGCCAAGTTATTCTGGATCCCATGTGATCCCATATTCTTCATCAGATTTCCATGTGGGGATTTGTCAAAGGTTTTGGTAAAATCCATTAAAAAAATCAATTGCACTTGGTCAGCTCAAAAAAAATGATGAGTTTTTTTGCCTCCCTCCTACAGAGCCACTTTACAATCCCTGAAAGATCTTTCAGAACTTTCTCCAATACTCTCCCAACCAATGACATCAGACTTGGTGGTCTGTAGTTCCATGGTCGATGCTCTACCATCCTTCTTGCAAAGCAGAACCACTTTAGCTGTCCTCCAGTCCTTTGGCATCGCCCCTGTGGCCAGAGACGATTTAGAAACTTGGATCAGAGACTGTAATTTCCTCCCTCATCTCCCACATAAGTCTGGGATGCAAATCACCCAGACCTGGATATCTGTCCACTTCAAGTCCACCAAAACTCCATTATTTCACACACTACATCAACTTGCTCAAGAACTCCAATTCCTCTCCCTGAATTCAGTTTTTGTATCCTCCTTCTCCAGAGTGAAGACAAGGAGAACATCAACTCGTTTAAAGTTGCTGTTCCCTTACTGTGTGGAACTCACATTAAATCTCTTCAATAATTCAACACAATCCTCACAAACCTGGTTTGATTATGGAGGTGGTGGTGGCATAATGGCAAAGTAAATAGACTACCAATTTAGAACCTCAGGCTGTTGTTGCAGGGACAGGAGTTTGAATCCTACTCTGACAAATCTTGATTCTTGCTCTGACATGCAACTTCAGATCTACCTTACAATATAGTTTACCCTAAACTACACTCTGGACAATACATGCTGGTCTAGCCAATAATCCTGTCAAAAAGTTAAGTTAAATGGCTCAGTTAGGGAATGTTTATTAAAGCAAAAATATAAAAGGTATGAGCCAAAGGCATGCGTATGGAGTTAAGCCACAGATTAGCAATGATCTGATAAAGTGGCAGGACAGTGCAGAGGGGCTGAACTGCCTCCTCCTGATTCTATGTACATAATCAGGCAGTGTGACTCACCTCTCCTTTTTACTTGTCTAGCTTCTCCTTAAATACATGTACGCTGATCACTTCAACCACTCCCTTTTTGGCAACAAGTTCCACACTCTCATCGTTCTTTCAAATACACAAGTGCTTTCCTGAATTTCCTATTGGGTGTATTGGTAACTACCTTATAATGATGACCTCCAGTTATACACACCCCTTTAAAAGGAAACACAATTTCTGTACCCACATGACCAAAAGCCTGCACATTTAATCCCTCTGCTCTAAAGAGAACAAAGTCTTCTTCCTTTTGTTTCTTCATGTACCAAAAGTCCTTGTTCTAAAGCAGACTTATAATTATTCTCCCCGAACCTCTCCGAGGGCTTGATTTTATCCTGAGTGAAACTCAGAATCAGACAAGAAATCCTGAAAATCCTGCAAAGTCCTCCTCACAAACATCTGGGGGCGAGTGCCAAAATTGGGAGAGCTGTCTCTCAGACTAGGCAAGAACTGACACAGACACATCAAAGCATACCTTACAATGTCCCAGACACTATCACCATTACCATTCTTGAATATGTCCTGTCCAGTGACAGGATAGACCCAGCAAAGATGGTGGCACAGTGTTATGCCGTAGTGTGGGAGTTACCCTGGGTGTCCTCAAGATTGACTCCAGATCCCATGAAATTTCATGGCTTCAGGTTAAACGTGGGCAAGGAAACCTTCTACAAGTTAGCACATTCTGTCCTCTGTTCACTGATGAATCAGTACTCTACCACATTGAACATCTGGAGGAAGCAGAGGGTGGCAAGGGCGCAGCACGTGCTTTGGTTGAGGGATTTTAATGTCCACCAAGACAAGTGGCTTGGCAGCAGTACGTCGATTCGAGCTGGTCTGGTACTAAAGGATATAGCTGCTAGACTGGGTGTGTAGCAGGTGGGGAGGGAACCAAGAGGGCAAAACATACTTCACCTCAACCTTACCAATCTGTTGACTGCAGACGCATCTGCCAATGATAGTAGCACTAAAAGTGACCACCACAGTGGTTCCGATGAAGTCCTGCTTTCGTGCTGAGAATACTCCATCACATTGTGCAGCTGTCACCATGCTAAATAGGACAGAATTTGAACAGATCCTGAGTGAAACTCAGAATCAGACAAGAAATCCTGAAAATCCTGCAAAGTCCTCCTCACAAACATCTGGGGGCAATTCTGGAATTCATCAATTCCAGAATGGGCATTCATGAGGCTCTGTGGGTCATCATGAGCAGCAGAATTGTACTCCAACACAATCTGCAACCTCATGACCTTGCATGTCCATCATTCAACCCAGGGGATCAACTCTGGTTCAGTGGAGAGCGCAAGAGGGCAAGCCATGAACAGGGCCAGGCATACCTGAAGGTGGAGTGTCAACCTAGTGAAACTGCCAAACAGGACAATTTACATGCAAAACAGCACAAACAGCAAGTGATAGATAAAGCTAAGTGAACCCACAACAAACTGATAAGACTTGAACTCAGCAATCCTTAAGACTATAAGACATAGGAACAGAAATTAGGTCATTCTGCCCATCTAGTCTGCTCCACCATTCAATCATGGCTGATACGTTTTTCATCCTCATTCCCCTTCCTTCTCCCAGTCAGCCTTGATCCCCTTGACAATCAAGAACCTATCTATCTCATTCTTAAATACATCCAATGACCTGGCCTCTACAGTGTTCTGTAACAGTGAATTCCATAGATTCATCATTCTCTGGCTGAAGAGGTTTCTCCCTTTGTCCGTTCTGAAAAGTCTTCCCTTTCCTTGAAGGCTGTGCCCTCAGGTCCTAGTCTCTCCTACCAATGGAAACATCTTCCCAACGCCCACTCTGTCTAGGCCATTCAGTATTCTGTAAGTTTCAATTAGATCCCCTCTCATCCAGAGTTCTCAAACACTATCATGAACGTCCTCTGAACACGATCCAGGGCCAGCACATTCTTCCTGTGATATGAGCCCAACACTGTGCACAATACTCTAAATATGGTCTGACCAGAGCCTTTTAGAGACTCAGAAGTACATTCCTGGTTTTATATTCTAGCCCTCTCAAAATAAATGCCATCATTGCATTTGATTTCCTAACTATTGACTCAACCTGCAAGTTTACCTTGAGAGAATCCTGGACTGGAACTCCCAAGTCTCTTTGTACTTCAGAATTCTGAATTTCTCCCCAGTTAGAAAATAGTCTATGTTACTATGCTTCTTACCAAAGTGCATGACCTCACACTTTCCCAAGATTTACTCCATCTGCCACTTCTTTGCCCACTCTCCTAACCTGTCCAAATCTTTCTGCAGCCTCCTCACCTCCTCAATGCCACCTGTCCCTCTACCTATCTTTGTACCATCTGTAAACTTAGCCAGACAGCCCTCAGTACCTTCACCTAGATCTTTTATGTTTAAAATGAAAAGTTGTAGTCCCAACACTGAGCCCTCCGGCTATTGTACTGAAGTCGTGTGCTCCAGAACTTGTTCCCCCAGCTAGCCAACAGTACAGTTACAACACTGGCATCTACCTGACAATGTGAAAATTCCCTAGGTATATCCTGTACACAAAAAGCAGGACAAATCCAACCTGGCCAATTACCACCCAATCAATCAATCTCCTCTCCATCAACAGTACAATGATGGAAGGGGTCATCAACAGTGCAATCAAGCACCACCTGCTCACTGACGCTCAGTTTGGGTTTCATAGAACATAGAACATTACAGCGCAGTACAGTCCCTTCAGCCCTTGATGCTGCACCGACCTGTGATATCAATTTGAAGCCCATCTAACCTACACATTTGCATTTTACATACATAGAATGTAGAATGTTACAGTGCAGTACAGGTCCTTCAGCCCTCGGTGTTGTGCTGACCTGTGAAATTAATCTGATGCCCATCTAACCTACACCATTCCATTATTATCCTTATGTATGTCAAATGCCCATTTAAATGCCTCAACGTCGGGAGTCCACGACTGTTGCAGGCAGGCCGTTCCACACCCCTACTACTCTGAGTAAAGAATCTACAGGATATTTGTCCTAAAGCTACCACCCCTCAATTTGAAGCAATGTCACCTCATGTTAGCCTTTACCATCTGAGGAAAAAAGTTCTCACTGTCCACTCTATCTAACCCTGTGATTGTATGTCTCAATTAAGTCACCTCGCAACCTTATTCTCTCCAATGAAAACAGCCTCCGTTCCCTCAGCCTTTCATCTTAAGACCTTCCTTCCATACCAAGCAACATCCTAGTAAATCTTCTCTGAACCCTTTCCAAAGCTTCCACATCCTTTCTATAATGCGATGACCAGAACTGTACGCAATACTCCAAGTGCGGCTGCACCAGAGTTTCGTACAGCCGCAGCATGACCTCATGGCTCCAAAACTCAATCCCTTGACTAATAAAAGCTAACACACCATATGCCTTCTTAACAGCCCGATCAACCTGGGTGGCAACTTTGAGGGATCTATGGACATGGACAGAGATCTCTCTGCTCATCTACACTACTAAGAATCTTACCATTAGCCCAGTACTCTGCATTCCTATTACTCCTTCCAAAAAGTGAATCACCTCACACTTTTCCGCATTAAACGCCATTTGTCACCTCTCAGACAAGCTCTGTAGCTTATCTATGTCTCTCTGTAACCTTCAACATCCTTTGTCACAATCCACAACTCTACTGACCTTCGTGAGATCCACAACTTTACTAACCCATCCTCCATGCCATCATTCAGGGTCACTCAGCTCCTGCTCTCATTACAGCCTTGGTTCAAGGATGGACAAAAGAGCTGAATTCCAGAGTTGAAGTGAGTGACAACCCTTGACATCAAGGCAACATTTGACCAAGTATAGCATCAAGGAGTCCTGGCAAAATTGGAATCAATGGGTATCGGGTGCAAACACTCCACTGGTTAGAGTCATACCTGGCACAAAGGAAGATGGTTGTGGAGGGTCAGTCATCTCAGCTCCAGGACATCTCTGCAGGAGTCCCTCAGGTTAGTGTACTAGGCCCAGCAATCTTCAGCTGCTTCAATGACCTTCCCTCTGTCTTAAGGTGAGAAGTGGGGATGTTCACCGATCATTGCGCAGTGCTCAGCACCATTCGCAGCTCCTCAGATAATGAAACAGTCAGTGCTCAAATGCAACAAGACCTGAACAATATCCAGACTTTGGCCAACAAGTGGCAAGTAACATTCATGCCACACAATGACCATCACCAATGAGAGACACTAAACACTGCTTCTTGACAGTCAATGGTATTAACATCGCTGAACCCCCCATGATCAACATCCTTAGGATTGCCATTGACCAGAAACTCAACTGGACTCACCACATAAACAGTGGCTACAAAAGCAGGTCAGACACTAGGGATACTGCGACAAGTAACTCACTTCCTGATACCCCAAAGTCTATCCACCATCTACGAGGCACAAATCAGGAGTGTGATGGAATACTCCCCACTTGCCTGGATGGGTTTGGCTCCAACACAAGCAGCTTGACACCATCCAGGACAAGCAACCTGCTCGATTAGCACCATATCTACAAACATTCAATCCCTTCACCATCAGCACTCAGTAGGAGCAGTGTGTACTATCTACAAGATTCACTGCAGAAATTCACCAAAGGTCCTTCGACGGGACCTTGCAACCCCATGACCACTTCTACTTAGAAGGAAGAGGGCAGCAGGTACTTAGGAACACCACCACCCGCAAGTTCCTCTCCAAGCCACTCAGCACCCTGACTTGGAAATATACTGCAATAGTTGGGTCAAGAACCTGGAATACCCTCCCTACCAGCATTGTGGGTTAACCAACAGCAAGTGGACTGCAGGGATTCAAGATGGCAGCTCACCATCACCTTCCCAAAGGCAAATAGGAATGGGTTATCAATACTGATGCCTAAGTCTCACAAATGAATTTTAAATAAACACTTGTCACCAGCTGCCATCCTGCAAAGGGCCCTTTTATCCACACTCTCTCTTCCCTGCCAGAAAACCAAGCGTCTATCCATGCTAGCACATTGCCTCTAGCACCATGGGCCCTTATCTTCATCAATAGCACCCTGCTTGGCCCCTTGTCAAATGCCTTCTTGAAGTACAGGCAGGTAACATCAGTTGGCTCTCTTTGGGGATGAAATGAGCAGGTTAGACCAAAGAA
Source organism: Chiloscyllium punctatum (assembly GCF_047496795.1). Classification (NCBI taxonomy): domain Eukaryota; kingdom Metazoa; phylum Chordata; class Chondrichthyes; order Orectolobiformes; family Hemiscylliidae; genus Chiloscyllium; species Chiloscyllium punctatum. Next base: position 56,738,106 of record NC_092770.1, on the reverse strand, counting down.
TTCTAGTAGTTTTGTCAAGCATCACCTCCCCTTGATGAAACCGGCTGACTTTGTCCAATTTTACCACACACTTCCAAGTATTCAGAAGTCTCATCCTTTACAATGAATTCCAGGATCTTACCCACGACCAAGGTTAGGCTGGTTAGTCTGCAATTTTCCATCTTTTGCCTTGGTCCCTTTTTAAATAAGGGTGCCTCGTTAGTGATTTTCCAGTCCTCTGTGACCCTCCCTGATTCAAGTTATTCCTGAAAGATCACCACTAACGCCTCCACTTCAGCTATCGCCCTTAGAATTCTGAGGTGTAGTCCATCTGGTCCAGGTGATTTATCCATCTTCAGGCCATTCAGTTTTTCTAGCAGCTTCTCCTTGCTGATGGCCTATCCTGAATTGTTGGGAAATTACTCATGTATTCTACTATGAAGACTGATACGAACTAATTACTCAGTTCCTCAGCAACTTCCTTGATCCCCACTACTATCTCTCCAGTGCCATTTTCCAGCAGCCCAATGTCCACTTCTGTCTCTCTTTTGCTCTAAAGGGAGCCTTATACTCTTGACCCAACGACTGTGAAGGAACAGCAGTATATTTCCAAGTCAGGGTACTGAGTGGTTTGGAGGGGAACATGGTGGTGTCCTTGGTGGAGGGGGAGGCGGAGTTGAAGTGGTCAACTTCGGGGAGGGTAGGAATATTGAGTGACTGTCCCAGAGGTGTTCCCTGAAATGTTCCATTGCTTGCTGTTCAGGCTCCCTGATGTGAGGAGCTGTTGCTTGATAACACTTTTCTTGACACCTTCTGTTATTTTACTGATGATTGAGAGCAGTCTGATGGAGCAGTAATTGGCTCAGTACATGGACAACTTTCCACATTCATAGAATCATAGTATCCCTACAGTGTGGAAACAGGCCATTTGGCCCAACAAGTCAACACTGACCCACCCCCAGAGTATCCCACCCATGACCCATTCCCTTACCCTATTACTCAACATTTCCCCTAACTAATGCACCTGGCCGACATATACCTGAATATTATGGGCAATTTAGCATGGCCAATTCGCCTAACCTGCACATCTTTGGACATTGTTGGGTGATGGTAGATTGTAACTGGATTGGAGAGCTGCACTAGGAGGGTGCCACATTCTGGAGCACAAGTCTTCAGTACTATTGTCAGAATGCTGTCAGGGCCCATAGCCTTTGCACTCTCCAGTGCCTCCAGTCACTCACAGCCACACCCTCCTGTCTCTGACCACTCGCCAGTCATGAATGGTGGTGGACAATTAAACAACTCATTGGAGGAATCAGCTCCACAAATATCCCCATCTTCAGTGATGGAAGAGACTAAAGCAATACTGCAAAAGTAAAGACTGAAGCAGTCTTCTGATTCACAGGTACCAGTCTTCAGGCAATTTGATTCACTCCACCTGACATCAAGAAACAGTTGGAGGCACTGCAGAGTGGAAAGACTATGCGCCCTGACAACATTCTGACAATAGTACTAAAGCTTGTGCTCCAGAACGTGGCACTCCCTAGTCAAGCTCCTCCAATCCAGCTACAACCTACCATCTACCCAACAATGTGGAAAATTGTCCAGGTATGTCTTCTACATAAAAAGGACAAATCCAATCCAGCCAATTACCACTCTATCGGTCTGCTATCAGTGACCAGTAAAGTAACAGAAGGTGTCATCAACAGGGCTATTAAGCAACAGTTGCTCAGCAATAAACTGCTCAGTTTCACCCAGTTTGAGTTTGACCAGAACCACTCAGCTCCTGACCTCATTATAACTGGCTTCAAACATGGAGAAAAGAGCAGAATTCCAAAGATGGGGCGACAGTGACGGCACTTTGACATCAAGTCTGTATTTGACAGAGTGTAGCATCAAGCAGCCTAGGCAAGACTGGAATCAATGGGTATCAGAAAACAAACTTTCCACTGGTTGGAAGCATACTTAGCACAGAAGAAGATGGTCGTAGTTGTTGGAGGTCAGTCATCTTAGCTCGACAACATCACTGCAGTAGTTCCTGAGGCTAGTGTCCTCAACCCAACCATCTACAGCTGCTTCACCATTGACCTTTCCTCCATCATAAGGTCAGACATGGGGCTGCTTGTTGATGAGTACAACGTTCAGCTCCATTTCACCACTCTTCGAAAATGAAACAGTCCATGTTCAAAGGGAACAGGATCTGGACAATATCCATGTCATTCATGTCACACTTATATCAGGCAATGATCATCTATGAAAGCCAATTTAATTGGTGCCCTTTGACATTCAAATGTATCCCTGAAACCCCCATTATCAACAACCTCAGAGTTACCATTGACCAGAAACTCAACTAGACTCACCACATAAATACAGTAGCTGCAAGAGCAGTTCAGAGGCTTGGAATACTATAACTCACCGCCTGACTCCCCTCAGCCTGTCCACCATCCACAAAGTACAAGTCAAGAGTGCGGCAGAACACTCTCTTCTTGCCTGGATCCAGCTCCAACAATACTCAAGAAGCTTGACACCATTCAGGTCAAAGCAGTCTGCTTCATTGGCACTACATCCAGAAATTTCCACTCCCTCCATCACTACTCAGTAGCAGCAGTTTATACTATATACAAGATGCACTGCAGGAATTCACCAAAGATCCTCATACAGCACCTTCTAAGCACACAACTACTTTCACCTACAAGGACAAGGGGTAACAGAGACATGGGGACACCACTCCCTGCAAGATCCACGCTATGCCACTTACCACTCTGACACACAGCGCCATTCCTTCACTGCTACTGGCTCAAAATCCTGGAAGGCCCGAATGGCATTGTGGGTCTGCCTACAACATAATGCCTGCAGTGGTTCAAGACAGCAGCTCACCACCACCTTCTCAAGGACTACTAGAGATGGGCAATAAATGCTAGTCCAGCAACGCCCACATCCCAAGAATGATTTTTTTTAAAATAAAGTTAGCATTTCAAATTTGGGGTTTGGTTTTGGAAGCAGGAGTCATGAGTCACAATGATAGCAACATAAGAACTCAGTGCAGGAGGCAGCAATTTAACCCCTCTATTCTGCTTTGCCATTCCGAAAGATCTTGGCTGATAGCATCTTCGACAACTTCTCCCTACACCCGAGAAGCCTTTAATCCATTACTAATAAAAGAAATTGCCCATCTATCTCAAGTTTATTCAGTACCCACAGATTCACAACCCTTTGATAGAAGCAATTCCACCTCACCTTAGTTTTAAATTTGCCATCCCTTTGCCCAAAACTATGACCTCTCATTCTAGATTGCTCTACAAGCAGCAACACCCACTCTTACACCAACTTTGTCAATCTGCTTTAGCATTTTGTAAGCGCAATTAAATTCCCCATATCTTCTAAATACGTGCAAGTTGGCCGAAACTGCTCAATCTCTCCTTAGAAGCCTTTAATCTCTGGGAAGAATCTAGTGAACCTTCTCGAAACTGCCTCTAATGCAAAGACATGCTTGATTGATAAGGTGACAAGTGGAGGAGACTGACAGAATACAAACCTCAATATGGACCGGTTGGCTCAAGTAGCCTGTTTTAGTAAGACATTTCACAATGCTTTAGATATTTAAGTTCCACAAGAATGGCCATCCAAGCATTCTTCAAACTATATACCAGGAAGAATTGGAATTTTCAGAAGAGGAGGAGGGGGGGGGCGGTGAAACACAACCTTGGAAGATAAAAATGTTCTCCACACTCACTAGTTGTCAGAATCTGACATGTGTTCATACAAGACAAATTGCATATGAAATCAAAGACTTCAATATCAAATTCTGCAGTGCAAAACAGAAAAAGCCATTGCATCAAATCAAACATGCAATTCATCCACCACATACTTTCCAGCCATGGAATTGAATGTTTAGCATGTGTTTGACCTTCTATGTGCTTTAAAGCTAGAAAAGTAGAAAAACGCATAATTTGCTATATTTGTGATTCGGAAAATTTCTTCAATAACCAATAAAGTAATAAAAATATAAACAGCTGCTCCGCAGGCTGAAGTCGACACACACAAAAATTACCATTACAAAGTAGCCTGAGCTTACTTACAAGCAAACTGAACTGGATAAAAATCGCCAGCATGTTACCTCTGCCACACACTTGGGGCATCTCCAATCTCCCTTGGGCACATCCATGAGGGGAGGAATGAGACAGAAAGTATGGTAACTGTCATCACATCCATCACAGAGCAGTAAGCGGTCTTCATCATCCCCACGTGCACATACAAGGCAAACATACAGGTCAATCTGGAAGTGATAAACAAGTCAATAAGGGGAAGTTTAATATATGAGCTAAACACATTTCAGTTAGCATCAAACAACTCATACCTTTACAGCTTTACAGCCATTACAAACATTTATGGCAATTCCATCAGAGTCAGAGTCAATCAGAATGGAAGCAGATCCTTCGGTCCAACTACTCCACGTCAACCATTTTCCCAAACTAAACTAGTCACATTTGCACGCAATTGGCCCAAATTCCTCCAAACCTTTCCTATTCATGTACTTACCGAAATGTCTTTTAAATGTTCTAACTGTACAGTGAAACGTGCACGATATTGTAATGCATGCATTGGCACATGGACAGATCCTCTCACACAAAGTGTGTTGACCATGATCATAGCCCAGGTATCTCAGTCAGCACTGACAATGCAACACTACATTGCTTCACATACCTAAGCTCCACGAGCACCAGGAAACTGTCACTTTATGCTGAAATCACTGCAGCATAGAAACATCACCACTACAAGTCCCCCTCCAAACTATATACCATCTTGACTCGGAATTATATTACCTTCCCTGTCACTGGGTCAAAAGCCAAGAACTCTGTTCCAGCTTCACCAGTATTACTATATCTTGAGCATGTCTGCAGTTGGAAAAGGCAGCTCATCACAAGGTTCTCCAAGGCCACTAAGGATGGGCAAAATATGCTAACTGAGTCAGCAACACCCACATACCACAAATAACGTTTTTTAAAGAAGCTGCAGATGTTACGATCAAGCCAAGGAGCACAGGATACTTGCAGCTTGCTTGGTGTTCTCAAAGTCCACAAAGTGTGCATCCTCACTCTACAGTGGAGATCTGAACAACACTAGGTAAGGAGAAAGGCAGAACTATTTCTACACATCTCTTGGAAGAGCAACGTCACCAACTCAGGAGGTCTCCTGGACAGTGCTAATTCCATCAGCGCACACTAACTGCTTAGTTCATAATGCTTGCCACTTATAGGTAATGGTGCTAATGTTTGTTAGGTCAGCCAAAATAAGAAAAAAAAACATGAAGCTTGTCCTACTGAAACATCAATTGGTTGGGCGATATCTCAAATGTTTTCTGAAGGAACATCTTTGTGCTAGAACTAAATGCGGCAACTCAAATGTGACAGTGCGTCCAGGTGAGTTCAGATTTAAAACAGATGTGTGATCAATCATTTGTCAGTAAAACAAGGTGCAGGTGATCTCAGTCTTGTTGTAGAAGTATCACATGGTTAAGCTGCAACTGAATAGCTTATGAGCAGCGTGAGCAAGTTGGCCTGAAGTCAAAGTTAATTAAAAACTAAAAGATTGGCCACTTTCCTATCAAAAAAGCCATGAAATACAGCCTACATAGGCTAGGTGCAAATGGGCAAGACAGAAACAGGAACATAGAAAGGAACAGCAGGAGTAGGGTCATTTGGCCTCTTGCCATCCAATTCAATTCTGACTAATCATTCAACTCACCCTGTTCCCACTTTCGCTCTTTATCTTTGATCCCTTAACCCAAAATGGCTACATCTAGCTCATGAAAAGCATTCAATGTTTTGGCCTCAACTGCTTTCTGTCATAGAGAATTATATAGGCTCACTATTCTCTGGATGAAGAAACTTCGCCTCATCAGTCTTAAATGGCCTACCCTGTATCCTTACACAGTGACTCCTCCTTCCTGCATTTACCCTGTCTCACCCTGTTTTTCATAGAAATGAATAAAATCCCCCTCATTCTTCTAAATTCACAACCAATCCAGTCTCTCATCATACATCCCTTCCACAATCCCAGGAATCAGTCGGTTAAACCTTTGTTGCATCCTCCATGGACAGAACGCCCTTCCTCATATCAGTCAGAGACCAAAACTGCACACATTATTCCAGGTGTGGTCTCAAGACCTTGTACAGCTGCAGCATCCCTACTCCTGTACTAAAATCTTCTCACTACGAAGGCGAACACACAACTTGCCTCAAATTCCCTCTAAACCTCCTCCCCATGCTTATTTTCAGAGACTGGTGTACAAGGACACTCAGGACTCATTGCACCTTAGTGGACGGCATGGTGGCAGTGGTTAGCACTGCTGCCTCACAGCGCCAGAGACCGGGTTCAATTTCCGCCTCAGGCGACTGACTGTGTGGAGTTTGCACGTTCTCCCAGTGTCTGCGTGGGTTTCCTCCGGGTGCTCCAGTTTCCTCCCACAGTCCAAAGATGTGCAGGTCAGGTGAATTGGCCATGCTGAATTGCCCGTAGTGTTAGGTAAGGGGTAAATGTAGGGGTATGGGTGGGTTGCGCTTCAGAGGGTCGGTGTGGACTTGTTGGGCCGAAGGGCCTGTTTCCACACTAAGTAATCTAATCTAATAATCTTTCCCAATTCATGCCATAATCTGCTTGAATAAAAATCGGAAGAACCGCAGATACTGCAAATCAAGAATAAAAAGAGAAGTTGCTGAAAAACCCCAGCAGGTCTGGCAGTATTTGTGAAGAGAAATCAAAAAGTTAACATCTTGGGTCCGATGATCCTTCCTCAGAACCTAGTCACTGGATCCAAAATATCAACAATAAGCTGCCTTCCTGTTTTTGCTGCCAAAGTGAATTTATCCATATTATACTTCATTTGCCATGCACTTTCCCACTTAGCCAGTCGATATCACACTACAACATCTGAATGAGTGAGTTAGCTTTATTATCATATCTCTGCATCCACCACACAGTTCACCCTTTTACCCAACTTTGTCATCTGTCAACTTGGAGACATAGGATTTAGTTCCTGTTAATATATATCAAGTAGCTGGGATCCAAGCAATGATCCCTGCAATATCCCATGAGATACTGCCTGCTACTCAAAAAACTGTTCATTCTACTGTCTTTTCTGCCTGCTAACAGTTCTTGAGCCAAGTCAGTGGTACACTATCCCTAAACCCATGCTCTTGAATTTTGCACGCATGATCTTTTAACTTTATTAAAAGCCTTCTGAAAGTGCAAGTAAATCTATAAAGGCTCCCTTTACTAACTCAATTGGCTACATCCTTGAAAAACTTGCAATGGATTTGCCAAGCTGATGCTGACTTAGCTTGTTCCTGTCACCATTTTTCTAAGTACTCTGCTTTTGAAAGGACTCTAGCATTTTCACTACCACTGATAGGAGAAAGCAAGGACTGCATATGCTGGAGAGTCAGAGTCAAAAAGCGTGGCTTCAAGAAAGAGCACAGTACGTCAGGCAGCATCCAAAGTGCAGGAGAGTCAACATTTCAGGCAGTAGCCCTTCATCAGGTGTTGATTCTCCTGCTCCTCGGATGCTGCCTGACTTACTGTGCCTTTTCCACTGCCATGCTTTGACACTTTCACTGATGTCAGGCTAAACAGTTTACATTTAAGTTTTCTCTTTTTTTAAAATAATGAGGTTACGTTAGTTACTCTCCAATCCTCAGGGACTGTTCCAGAGTTGATAGAACTTTGAAGGTTAACCATCTATGCATCCACTATTTCTCTGACCACTTAAGTACTCTGGGATGTAGATTATCAGACCCTGGGAATTTATTGACCTTTAATCTCATCAAATTTCCCAGGGCCTGATATTGAATGAATTTCCCTATTAGTAGTGATTTCCTTCAGTCCTGCTCTCCCTCATGACACATTGTGTACTAAAACATAGAAACATAGAATTTTCCAGGACAGAAATAGACCATTCCGCCCATCAGCTTTCGAAAAAGCTACCCAGGCAGTGCCTTTCATCAGCCCTGTCTCCATAGCCCTCTAAAATTCATTACTTTCAAATATACATTCAGCTTTCTTTAGAAACCCAGTATGGAATCTGCCTCTCCCAGGCAGCGCATTCCAAATCCTGACAAATGTGAAATTGTTCTTCATTTTAGTCCTAGCTCTCTTGCAGACAATTTTGAAATTGTGACCTCTAATTACTGATATACCAACCAGGTAAAACAGAATATCCAGCTTTACCCTGTCAAAATTGTTGACAATTTTGGACACTTCAATAAGGTCACCTCTCCCTTCCATGTAACTCTGCATTTCCCATGGCTAATCCACCTAACCTGCACATCTTTGGACTGTGGGAGAAAACCAAAGCATCTGGAGGAAACCCACGCAGACACAGGGAGAACCATGCGAACTCCATACAGATAGTTGCCCAAGGGTGGAATAAAACCCAGGACACTGACACTGTGAGGCACAAATGCTAACCACTGAGGTGTAGCATCACTTCCTTGCTGGATGTAGGTTTGCTCGCTGAGCTGGAAGGTTCCAGCAAGCAAACATACTTCCAGAACCTCAACCTGAGCTACAAGTCTTCTCAAAGTTCGCTACCACTTCCTTGTTTTTATACTGTATGCCTCTATTTATAGACCCAAGGATCCTGTAAGCCTTCTGAACAACTGCTTCAACTTTCCTGGCCATCTTCAGAGAATTATACATTTAAACTCCAGTACTCCCCTTAAAGTTGTACTATTGAGCCTGTATTGTCTCCCCACATTCCTCCAAGCCAAATACATTACCTCACATTTGCCTGCATTGAAATTCATCTCCCGGATGTCTATTCATTTGGCAACTTTATTATTTAAATGTCTGGATTAACTTTCACATTAGTCATCAGCATCTTCTCTTTCCCTCTTTCCACCCACTCACTCACCAGCCCTTACTCGAGTATAGTCTTAACTTCCCCTCTGAACTTTCTGCATTCAACTTGGTTCTCACTTATGTTATCCACTGGCTATGTTTCACAAACATCTTTCCTCTGGTTCATTGTATGCTATCATGTAGGGAACTCTGGTTTTGGCTACACGACCGAATACTTTCCATCTATTACCACTCTCTGTCTTCTGTGAACCAGCCAGTTCTGTATCCAGACAGCCAAATTTCCCTGTATCCCTTGCCTCCTTACTTTGAATGAGCCTTCTACGGGGAAACCTTATTAAATTCAATAAGGCTTGTGAGGCATGACCTGACCCTCACAAAGCTATGCTGATTGACTCTCTATAATCAAGCTAAGCTTTTCCAAATAATCACAAATCCTGACTCTCCAAATCCTCTCCAATAATTTGCACTGATGTAAAACTGATTGGTCTGTAATTCCCTGTTCTCTTCCTTGAACAAGGGAATAACATTTGCCACCCTCCAATCACCTGGTACTACTCCAGTGGACAGTGAAGACGCAAAGATCATTGCCAAAAACACAGCAATCTTTTCTCTTAATTCCTGTAGTAATCTTGGGTATATCCTGTCCGGCCCTGTGACATCTATCCTCGAGTTTTTCAAAATTTCCAGCACATCCTCCTTCTTAATATCAACCTGTTCGAGCATATCTGTCTGCTTCACGCTGTCCTCAGAAACAACAAGGTCCCTCTCAGTAGTGAATACTGAATCAAAGAATTCATTAAGGTCCTCCCCAACTTCCTCTGACTCCAGGCACCTCCAGTATCCCTAATCAGCCCTACCCTCACTTTGGCCATCCTCTTGTCACTCACATTAATATAGAATGCCTTGGGGTTTTCCTTAATCCTATCTGTCAAGGCTTTTTCTTGTCCCTTTCCAGCTCTCCTAAGTCCATTCTTTAGTTCCTTCCTGGCTCCCTTGTAATCTAGAGCCCTGTGTGATCCTTGCTTCCTCAACCTTGAATAAGAGTTGACCAATAAAGAAGAACAGAAAGCAACACAATTACTACAACAAACCCTCCTGTTTAATAAACAAGAAGCTAAAACAAAAAGTGTATTTTAACCACATCAAGTCAACAAAAGACATCATGCAGCACCCCTAACTGAACTTACGAAGTTAACAGCCAAGGCTCCTTTACGCTGTCTCATTTGCATGCGAGGCAATTGCATCTCTGCATTCTTCTTGTGCCCGGTCGAGCGCAGGGTCACAGAAAACTCCTCATCTGAAAAGAAAATGAACCCAATAATTCTGAGCAAAATACCTCCACCCAACACACAAAGTAACAGTAGAAAAAGCAGTAGACAACCATTCGGTTTCTCAATCCTTGCCTGTCATTCAGTACAATCATGGCAGATTTGTTTGCATTTTACATTCTTGTATTCCCATTTACTCCACTCCCAATAACCTTGGACCCCTTTGTTCAACTAGCTCTGCCTTAAAAAATATTCAAAGACCAATTGAACACAAAACACGTGGACGACAAGTTTCTAGGGTGTGTTAGGGATGCCTTTCTAAAACAGTATGTTGAAGAGCCAAACTAGAGGATGTGCTATTTTAGATTAGATTACTTACAGTGTGGAAACAGGCCCTTCGGCCCAACAAGTCCACACCGACCTGCCGAAGCACAACCCACCCATACCCCTACATTTACCCCTTACCTAACACTACGGGCAATTTAGCATGGCCAATTCACTTGACCTGCACATCTTTGGACTGTGGGAGGAAACTGGAGCACCCGGAGGAAACCCACGCAGACACAGGGAGAACGTGCAAACTCCACACAATCAGTTGCCTGAGGCAGGAACTGAACCCCGGTCTCTGGCGCTGTGAGGCAGCAGTGCTAACCACTGTGCCACCGTGCCGCCCCAGATCTAGTATTACAATTTTAAAAGTGCTAATTCACAATCTTGTTGTAAAAGAACCAATAGAATCTGAAATGATTGACTGAATAACACACAAGGCCTCACTTAACACGGTTGCATTCCTGAAAGAGTAACATTAAAACACATCAGATTTTTCAAATGTAAAAAATCGTAGTCAGGTTCTGTCTGAAATTCTCTTATTGGGGCAAAACATAAAGGTTAAAACCTTTTTTGTTGCTAAATTCCTAGCTTTGTAAATGAAGTAATTTTAAAAACCAAAATAAATTTTGGAACAAAGGAATATTCTGACTCTCCCCAAGTCCAGCACTCCACAACCCTTATCTCATTCGCTGACTCTCGCACTCACCTGACAAACCCCTGTCTTTCTGCCACCAACTACGCTGTCTAACCATCTGTCCAACCCACTCCCTGATTGCCACATCTCTCTCCAACCTATGTCTAGTATTCTAACTTGCAACAAATCCCACTCACTAATTACCCTAGTCCTCACTGATATACATTGGTTCTCTTGTTCAGCAGGGCCACCATTTTAAAATCTTCCATAGCTTGCTCCCTTCCAGTCTCCACAACATATAATCCTTCAATTTATCTGCAATTCCACAGTCTCTTCTTCATCCCTGATTAAACTGCTTCACCAAATCTCTTGGGCTGACAGAGCACAGATTCTGAAATTTTCTCCTTAAACCACTTCACCTCAGCTTCTTCCTTTATGACACTGCTTAAAATCTGACCCATTAACCATCTGAACAGATATTTCCATGTGGCTCAGTGTCACGTTCTATAACAACTTAGCAAACTGCAGTGTTTTATTATGTTGAAAGGTTCTTGGCACTGTAAGGCTACAGCACTAACCACTGAGCCTTTCTTTATCCAAGATTTTAAAGTGTATTTTTTCTGATCAGAAAACTTACCTTGGAGCAGCTGAGAGCTGGAGCAAAGTGGGCAGGAGGCTTGGAGCAGCTGACAGCCAGTGTGGAGACATGGTGCAGAGTGGGCACAGTTGTTGGACTGGGGTCTGGCACAGACGTTCAGTGGCTTGCAAGGCTAATCAGACCATGAGTGAAAGGTCCTGCAGTCAGCTACAGTATGGTTATCCTTTTAACTATGTCTTATTTCTAACTCATACTATAAATCACTAAGGTAATGCAACTTCTTTTCTTTTTATTCCTCTTTTTGTGTCTAAGATTTATACCTAGGTACTCTGCATTTAAGATGGTGTGATGAAAGGCCACATTGTAAACTTTTCACTGTACTCTTGCACTTGAGCACGTGACAATAAAGGATGTTCTATTCTATGCTGTGAATCCAACAAGGGATTAGGCTATATTGGATCTGGTGATTTGTAATGAGACAAAAAGAAAATGCAGAATAAAATATGCCCAAGGGAATTGTCAGTGACATAGTATCACTTAACATCTGATGTGAGAAACTGCTGAACTTAAAATTAGGATAATTATATGTGATTGAGGGCAAAGTCGGTTGGAATGGATTAGAAAAATAATTTAGCAGAAGAGACAGTTGAGGAACAAAATGGCAGATGTTTTAAAAAATAATTCATGACACATAGCAAAGACATATCCCAGTGAGGAAGGAGGATTCTAGGAAGGGGCTAAATTGAACATAGTTAACCAAGGAAGTTAGAGATAGTATTAAATTGAAAGGAAGACATATAACATGGCAAAGGTGATAAGCAAATTAGCAAATCAGCAAAGTCTTAAAATCCAAAATGTGATATGTTTTAAAAAAAAGGAGAAAATAAGCTATGTGAAACTAGAAAGTAACATTTAAAAAAAGATAGTAAAAGTTTCTTTAAACATTTTAGAAAGGAAGAAATGGACCAAAAAGTGAACATACCATTGTTAGAGAATGAGGCTTGGGAAGTAATAAGGAGCCTAAAAATAACAGAGGAGCTGAACAAATCTTTTGCAGACTTCACAGTACAGGATACTAATAGCATTATAGAAATGTTAATTAAAGGACTAAAGGGATGGGGAGATACAAACAACTAACTATCACAAGAGAAAACGTCCAAGGGAAACTAATGGACTAAAGGCAGACATGACCCCTGGAGCTGATGAGTTGAACTTTTGGGTTTTAAAAGGAAGTAGCTAGAGATGTTGAATGCACCACTGGCAATCTTCCAAGAATCCTTAGAATATGGAAAAGTTCCACAGGACAAGAAAACTGTCAATATCACACACCCGCTCGAAAAGGGGAGACAAATTAGGCACTGGGTCAAATTAGCGTAACATCTATTATTGAGAAAATGTTAGAGTATAATATAAAGACAGTAATGGAAGAGCATTTTAGAAACAAGATGGACTTGCTCAGCATGGCTTCATGAAAGGGAAATAATGTGTGACAAGTTTTTGGAGGTGCTGACAAATGGGATTTGATTAAGGGGCTGGAAAGTGGACTGAAATATAATGGGTAAACTGCCTCCAACACCGCACAATATGTCAAGTACCAAAGAGACAGGGTCATAGAACATTGAACAGTACAGCACAGTACAGGTACTTCAGCCCTTGATGTTGTGCCAATCTTTTATCCTACTCCAAGATCAAACTAACCTACATAATCTTCATTTTGCTAACATCCATGTACCTATCCAAGAGCTGCTTAAATATACCTAATGTATTTGACTCGATCACCACTGCTGGAAGTGCATTCCTCGCACCCACCACACTCTGTGTAAAGAACCTACCTCTGACACCTCCCCAAAACCTTCCTCCAATCGCCTTAACATTATGCCCTCTTGTGATAATCATTCTGCTCTGGGAAACGTTAGATTAGATTAGATTACTTACAGTGTGGAAACAGGCCCTTCGGCCCAACAAGTCCACACCGACCTACCGAAGCATAACCCACCCATTCCTGTACATTTACCCCTTTACCTAACACTATGGGCAATTTAGCATGGCCAATTCACCTGACCTGCACATCTTTGGACTGTGGGAGGAAACCGGAGCGTCTGGAGGAAATCTCTGACTATTCACTCTATCTATGCTTCTAACCATCTTGCACACCTCTTTCAAGTTGCTTCTCACCCTTCTTTGCTCCAATAAGAAAAGCCTAAGCTCCCTGAACCTTTCTTCATAACACATGCCCTCCAAGTCCAGGCAGCATTCTGGTAAATCTCCTCTGCACCCTCTCTGAAGTGTTCATTTCCTTCCTATAATGAGGCAAGCAGAACTGGAAAAAAAAAGTCAAATTCTCTCTGCTAAACAAAACCTGTAGCATAAGGCGAACCACTGATTGAATTGAAAGGATTATTGAGTCACTTACTAACTGACAAGACCAGGATGCACTAAGAATGGGGTTCAAGTAAAGGAATTATAAAAGGGATCAGTGTGAACAGCCTAAGAATAACACTAGAAGATCCAGAACAATCTGACCAGTTCTCAGTGAGTTTAAGTACCATGATGCAGCTGGTAGAAGTAAATTGGTTGAGTGTAATAATGATCTATTCATTAATTTTAGTAAGAGAATAAAATTCTTAATTGGTGAAACCTTTTGATGAATCACTCATCAGTACAGCATAGATCAAGGGGAAAACAGTGGACAGAATATATCTGGATATCCAAAAGACATTCGATAAGGTCCCGCACACTTTTCCCAGCCAAAGTGACTAATTAATAGACAGAGTTGGGGAAAAGAGGGTTTTTTTTAGATGGATACTTGCAACTAATGGGCTATCGCATGGAACAATGCTGGGGACACAAATATTTAATATATTAAATGACTGGAAATACCTAAGTAAATATATTGGCACCAAGACTGCAGATGACCAAACAGGTAGAAAAGGTAAGTAGTGAGGATGGCAGAATCTACAGAGGGATATAGACAGGTTACCCAGTTCGACAGATAGAATATAACGTGGTAAAAATGAAGTTTTGCACTTCGACAGGAAGAACAGAGGAGCTAATTATTTAGATTAGATTACTTACAGTGTGGAAACAGGCTCTTCAGCCCAACAAGTCCACACCAACCCACCGAAGCGTAACCCACCCAGACCCATTCTCCTACATTTACCCCTTCACCTAACACTATGGGCAATTTCGCATGGCCAATCCACCTAACCTACACATTGGGATATACTTGAGAAATCTGCAGCACAGGGGGATTTGGGGTTCCGAATGCAACCAAAAGCTAGAATTCAAGTTCAACGGCTAACAAGGAAGGCAAACAGCATGTTGGCCTTCATTTAAAAAGGGAATAGAGTATTAAAAAATAAACAAGGTAGGTTACATTAAAAACTATAAAAGGTACTGATCTAACTACAGCTGGGTTACGGTGAACAGTTTTGGTCCCCTTATTTAAGGAAACATATACTGTCATTGGAAACAATGCAGATAAGGTTCACTAGGCTGATTCAGGGTTTGAAGGGATTCTCTTACGAAGATAGTTGAAAAATCACACAACACCATGTTATCGCCAACACGTTTATTTGGAAGCACTAGCTTTCAGAGCACTGCTCCTTCATCAGGTAGCTTATTTTGCTTACCCTCTCTGTTCTTTGTCCGAAGACCCAGGCCCATCATTTTGGGTCCAGCACCAAAGATCTGAAGTTTTCTCAGCTCTGGATTTTTGGCAAAATCATCTTCAGAAAGATCATCCTGTAAAGAAGTTAACTTTTGATCTTTTTGTAACAATCACAGGAAAATCTAATTCCTTACTTACGTATATCCTTACTTACAATATATTATTAGAAATAATAGGGTCTATGGGAAAAGTGAGCAAAAAAAAAACTCACAATTGCACAAAGCCTAACAAAGTACAGCACAGCCTGAAGTGAACATTTAAATCATATTTATTAACAAAACAAAAGTAAATTTAACACATTATATTGAAAAAATATTGTTAATGCAAGGTCAGAGTGACATCAGAAATGGATGGCTGGGGTTGATTGCCTTCTAACGGTTTCTTGAGAGTTGGTTTAGATTGTGGGACAAGAACAAATTAGAAAGGTAAATGATATGTATAAGAGTAATGCAGTCCTGCAGAAATTATACAGGGCTTTGTCAGGAATTATACAAGAATATTCTTGTCTCAGACGGACAGCAATGAACATTCATTAGTTTAATTTTTAAGATCAAGCTGCTCAATATATAGTACTTGCTCTGATAGCAGCTGACATCAGCGTATGTGCAGAACGAAGTGTGGGAAATGATCACGGCTGGAATCGCGCTTTTGCGAACAGACGTATGCATTCTTGAAAATGCCCGTTCCCTAATTCTTCAGAGGTTATAGCCAAAACACACTGTCGAAACATGCTTTATACGAGAGCTACCTGTATCATTTCTTACAACCGTGGGGACAGCAAATGGATCGAGGAGTTCACTTACCTGATTCAAGGCTTTCACTGAACTGGGAAAGATCTGCACAGAAGAGTTTTCAGCAGTCTACAAAACAAATAGTGTTAGAATTATAACATGTGATGCTGCGATTCATTTCTGATTTACCCAGGAGGAATCAGCTCCCCAAATATGAGAGCAAGGTGGGAAATGGAGAGAAAACATAAGCCAAGGGAAATAGAAGACTCCATGCAAAGCCTGAACTGGGGGTGGGGTCATGAATTTTGATGCTGATGAATCTTACCGAGAGACTGGCTCCTGACTGAAACAATTCATAGGGATAGAGTATCCTTTCGTAGTGGGACCGTAACAGCGAACCAATACCCTTTCCTTGTGGGTAACTCATTCGACTGGCTACTTTGGCCCATTTTTTCTCCTTACACAGCACTTCAAATCCACCCTCACTTGCAACCACCTGCAAGAGCAAAGTTCATTCTTTAATGCTTAACCATTCAAGATAAAACTGAAGAAAATCATTTTCCGACTGATGGCTGAGTACTATGCTGCCTCAGTTATATAAACCCACAAGTTTCCAGATTGGGTGCCTGTTCTCTGTTCAGAAAATAGTTCCTCAGCTCATTTTCCACTCAGTTCCATGACTAACCTTAAGTTATCAGACTGCCAGCACTCAAACGTGGCACCCGATATCTTCATAATGAGGCAAGTGAGAAAGGAAGTAAGTACTGAACAAATTTGAGGAAAAGGAAAATCTTATTGTAAAATAATTCAGAGTAACATAGAATCTAAGAGGAAGATTAGGTCATTTGACCCATCCAGCCTGCTCTACCATTCAATAAAGGTTATGGCTGATCTAGTTGTGGCCTTAATTCCATTTTTCTGTCTGCACTTGATAACATGCAACTATCCCATCAATCAAAAATATATATTTTTTTCTCAGGTGGAATTAAAAACCCAGACCCCAATAGCTTTTTGCTTTTTTTGAGGGGGGGGGAATGGGTTGAGATATGGATCAGATGATGGAGTAGGTAACGAACAGCCAGATACAGTGTGCAGACAGTCTGCGAGAAGGGATGGGCATTTGATAGGACAAAGGTGCAGTCAGTGTGATGGGTTGAAGTATGTCTATTTAAATGCAATAAGTATCAGGAATAAGGGTGACGATCAGTACTTGAAACTACGATGTTGTGGCTATTACGGAGACTTGGATATTACAGAGGCGGGAATGGTTGTTGCATGTTCCAGGGTTTAGATGTTTCAGATGGCAGGGTGTGTAAAGCAGGTGCAGGAGTCACATTGCTAATCAGGGATACTATCACGGCTGCAGAAAGGGAGGTCGTTGAGGGGGATTTGTCTACACAGTCAGTATGGGTGAAAGTCAGAAACAGGAAAAGAGCAGTCACTTTATTGGGAGTTTTCCACAGGCCCCCCAAAATCAGCAGAGATAGAGAGGAGCAGATTGCAAGGCAGATTTTGGAAAGGTGCAGAAGTAACTGGGTTGTTGTCATGGGTGAATTGAACTTCCCTAACATTGACACTGATTGGAACCTACTTAGTTCAAATAGTTTGGATGCAGCAGTTTTTAATCAGGTGTGTCCAGTATGTAGATAGGCCCACTAGAGGGGAGGCCATATTTGATTTGGTGCTTGGTAATGAACCATGCCAGGTGTCAGATCTGCCAGTGGGAGAGCATTTCAGTGATAGTGATCACAACTCCTTAACCTTTACTATACTCATGGAGAGGGATAGGAGCAGACAGTACTGGAAAATATTTAATTGGGGGAGGGGGAATTACAATGCTATTAAGCAGAAAGTGGGGCGCCTAGATTGAGAACAGATGTTCTCAGGGAAATGTGGAGGTCGTTAAGGATGCCCCTGCTGATAGCACTGGACAGGTTTGTCCCACTGAGGCAAGGAAGGGATGGTAGGCTGAAAGAACCTTGGGTGACAAAGAGATGTGGAACATCTAGTCGCAAGGAAGAAGGAAGCTTACTTAAGGTTGAGGAGGCAAGGATCAGACAGGGCTCTACAGAGTTACAAGGCAGCCAGGGAAGAACTGAAGAATGGACTTAGGAGAGCAAGAAAGGGACATGAGAAAGCTTTAGCAGATAGAATTAAGGAAAACCCTAAGGCGCTTTGCACTTACATGAGGAACATGAGGATGACCATAGGGAAGGTAAGGCTGGGCTGACAAGTGCAGGTGGATTTCAACCTGAACAAGTGTGAAGTCACTCACTTCGGACGATCAAATTTGAATGCAGACTATAGAGTTAAATGCAGGACTCTTGGCAGTGTGGAGGAACAGAGGGACCTTGGGGTCCATGTCCATAAATCCCTCAATGTTACCACCCAGGTTGATAGGGTTGATAAGTACACGTATGGTGTGTTGGCTTTCATTAGCAGGGGGATGGAGTTTAAGAACCACAAGATTATGCTGCAGCTCTATAGAGTCCTGGTTAGACCACACTTGGAATATTGTGTTGACTTCTGGTCACCTTATGACAGGAAGGATCTGGAAGCTTTAGAGAGGGTGCAGAAGAGATTTACCAGGATGCTGCTTGGACTGAAGGGCATGTCTTATGAAAAAAGGTTAAGGGAGCTAAGGCTTTTCTCATTGGAACAAAGAAAGACGAGAGGCAACTTGATAGAGGTGTACAAACTTTGACAGGCATAGATAGATTGGATAGCCAGAGACTTTCTCCCAGGGTGAAAATAGCTATCATGAGGGGGCATAAATTTAGGCAACTGAAGGTAGGTTTAGGGGAGATTTCAGAGAAATGTTCTTTGCACAGAGAGTAGTGGGTGCATGGAATATACTGTCAGCTAGTAGAGTCAGATACATTAGGGACATTTAAGCGATTCTTGGATAGGCACATGGAAGTTAGCACAATGAAGGGTATGTAGGTTAGTCTGATCTTATAGTAGGATAAAAGGCCAGCACAACAGAGGGCTGAAAAGCCTGCACTGTACTGTTCTACGTTTCATCTTCAAGAAAAAAAATCCACAACCTCAACCCCAAGTGAAATGACACATCCCATCTCCATCTAAAGGCAAACTCTTTTTTTAAATGACCATGTTAGCTTGTTCTAGCCTCCCAAGAGGAAACAACCTCCATATCCACCTTATCAAATCCCCTCAAGCTCTTATGCATTTCAATAAATTAATTTGTCAGGTCTTCTACAATCCAGTGAGTATATGCCCAGATTGTTCAACCTTCCCTCATAAGGTAAGCCCATGAGTTGAGTCTAAATTGCTTCCAAAATACCTCCAAACATCTCTCAAAATAACAGCAAAATTGTACACCATATTTCAAACAGGAAGGGTTGGTTGGTTGGTAAGTTCACAATAGGTGGAGATAAAGCCCAAAGAGAAAAACAGTTGGACAGTCATTGAAAATGATGAGGCTAGGAGAATAAACAGCTATTAATGGGGATTGTTAGTAGCTAACAACAGAATGTGAGTAACAGCAGACAACGTGATAACAGAACCTGGTACGTGGAGTTAGGGGTAAGGACGGAGGAGAAGCTCAAGCCCTTCAGTTGCCAAACTTGATGTTGAATCCAGAAGGCTGTGTAGTTCCAGCTTCTCTGAGCTCTGCTGGAGCACTGCAACAAGCCTAAGACAGAGATGTTGGCCAGGGAACAGGGTGATGTGTTGAAGTGTATTAAAGGATCTGGACAAAGAAAAGTACATGGAGTTAGGCCACAGATCAGTGATGATTTCACTGAATGGCAGAACAGACCCACGAAGCTGAGAGACCTGCACAACGTTTCCTGCAACTAATCATGATCAAACAACGTGTTGTGAGACTGGTTACCTTATGCTTCTTGACACCACTATAGCCTTTCACCAATTAACAATGCCATCTTCAAATCTTTGTTGGCTGGCTGAGTGAGACTGCTCTTATCTTGTTCTGTTCTTCTCGTCAGTTGCAGCTAGAGGATATCCTGCAATGACTTCAGTTCCTGCCCCTGTATAATTTAGATTTGTGTTCCTTCACTTCGTTTCTTGACGATTCCGGATTTTAATTTTAATTGTCTTTAGCTGACAAGATCTTGACCAATGGACTTCCCACTCTATTGTCTGCTTCTCGACCTCACTTTTATGATTTAAGATGATACTTAAATTCTTGGCAAAGTAGCAGCGTTTGGTGTCATTTTTGATAATACTCCTCTTAAACACTTTACAGCATTTAATTATATTAATGAAACTGTTTACAAATTGAAGTTACTGATTGTGAAAATCATAATTGAATCAGGAAAAGTCAATAGTTTGGTTTTGCAAAACAAAAATCATTTTAAACGAATTAGTTTTTGAAGTAACTAGCAAAGTGTATAAGAGATTTCTCTTGATTATAATGTGCCTATGTTTCAAAAAGGCATTTGACAAGGTGAAGCATCAAATGTTGCTACCAAAAATGGCACAATATGTTAGCATGGATTAAAGATTGGTTAGCTGACAGGATACAGTCAAAATAAATGAGATTCAAGGTTGGCAAGATGCAACTAGAAAAGAGTCACAGGGAGCAGTTATGGAGCCTCAATTTACAATAAGACAATCTGAACATCTGTATCAATGACCTGGATGGATGGATTTATACAGTAGTTAAATTTGCCAATGACACAAAAGATAGATAGAAAAATAAGCTGCCAAATGAGTTCAAAAATATTAACGGATATAGATAGGTCAAGTAAGTAGGCAAACATTTGCCAGATGTTGTAAGTAGCAGCAAAGTAAGCCAGTCCTCTTTGACAGGAGGAATAGAAAAACAGGATACAATGCAAATGAAGAGAGATTCAGAAAGGAGCACAGATCCCTTACAAAGGGGCAGGAGCTGAAATCATTGCAGGATACCCTGGAAGAACAGAACTACATGAGAGCAGTCTCACTCAGCTTGCCAATGATGATTTAAAGATGGCACAATCAATTTGGCAAAATGCTAAACAGGTGTCAGGAAACACAAGGTAACCACACACGTCATTTTGACTTTGATTAGTCATAGAAACATTCAGCTCCTTGGGCCTGTTCTGCCATTCAATAGATCATGACTGATCTGTGGCCTAACTTCATGCACCTGCCTTTGTCCATATCCCTTAACACGTTTGCTTAACAAAAGAGCTGTCGATATCAAATTTCTGGTTCAGAGTTGAGACAATGGCAGCAGAAATCAGACTTGACATTCAAAACATGGAGTTGCAGAGAAGAGGGATGCAGAATTGTGAAATGACACATTCAAAGACTCAACAGCATTGAGTAACAGAGTTGGGAGGTCATGTTGCACCTGTACAGGACATGGGTTCGGCCACTTTTGGAATATTGAACACAATTCTTATCTCCCTGCTATAGGAAGGATATTATGAAACTTGAAAGGGTTCAGAAAGAGAATTTGTGAAATGAATCTAAACAAGTCAAAGCATGGTTTATGGCCTGGTCTAAAATTCCATCCAGTGCCCAATCAAGGCTTGGCAACAAAACAAGAAAACAGCAACCAGAAATTAAGAGCCAGGAGTGACATTCAGATAAAAGCAAGGCACTTTGACAATAGATTATTGTATTTGACTTTTGCTCTTCTTGTTCTTAATGATCAGAAAGAGATCAATACATAGAACTGTTCCCGCAAAAACGCTGAAGATCTAACCTTACTGAGCGTGTATAAATCCAACATTTTTCTTTCCACATGTGGAATTTTCAATGTAGACCCTTGCAATTCCCAGAATTTTGCGATGTGATCTAGAAAGTTCAACTTGACTCGTGTTTGTGCCTGAAAACATACAACACTTGTTTAGTTAGCAATGTTACTAAAATCTCTACAACTCATAATTTATTTCAGTGTCATATTAAGCCAAACAACACCTTTGCCAAAAAAAAGTTCTGACATCTCAATGACAAGACAAAACTGAAGTATTCAACAATTCGATCATTCAGTGTTAACACAGAGAAGATATGTAGTGGTAAGTCTGTTTATCAACTCTTGCTTTCAGCTCAAGTCCAAAGTTGCCATGGCATCCCTGCCTTCTCAGTCAAAAAGTGTGGCGCTGGTAAAGCACAGCAGGTCAGGCAGCATCCGAAGAGCAGGAAAGTCGATGTTTCAAGCATAACCTCTTCATGCAACCTTCTCAGACTTGCTTCTTGCCTGAGTCAAAGTGACCCCCCAGGTTAAACTGTCTCTCTAAGAAAGCAGTCCTATGATCCTCTGGGACCACGGGGTCTTCACCTTTTCACAACAGCCTGTGGAGAGGGAGTACACACGTTTCTCCCCACCAGTACAAAGACTCTTATCACCAAGCATACACAGTGCTTCCCATGGGAACATATATAAATTCGGCCAGTCATGGACCAAGGCTTATTATAAAAAAAAGAGAACTTGGAGGAAATCTGGGCTCCAGACATGAGGCACACAGGCCAATTGTTTTGATCAGGGCTGTTGTGAATTTAGACTTCTGGTCTGAATTGGCAGCCGGTTATTTTTGGATGGAGAAGCGGGTTCCTGTGTATCTCAAGTTAATTCTTAACTTGTAAGTATTTCAGAAGCCATTGTGATTTCTTTTGGTAACAGCTTTTTAAACCTGACTTTAGTGTGAACAGGATTTATGCATTACTGACAGATTTTTCTTATTTAGATTATTTTGTGATCCACTATGGGAAATAATGGGACCTCAAAGTCTGAGTATATCCTGGGGGCTTTTTTTTAAGCTGCAGGGAAACTCCCACAGAAGAAAGACAGACCGAGTAGAGCAATCCTGTAAGGTTCCTGGAATAACTTGACTGTGTAAAACAAAACTGTTCCAGAGAAGGCATGGATATAGTGAACCAAGTCAATTCACAACGCATCTCAAGGTGCATTAGAAAGAAGTCAAACTTTGAAGACCATGACTAGATGCCGTTGCCAACAATATCATAATGATTGGGATAAGGAAATTTCTTTGTTACTATTCGCTCGTATTGAGACCATGGGATTTAGCTTTAAATTTTGTTGCAGGAGACAAGGTGTTAGTGCTGTTCCATGTTTCTGCTGTAGAGGACAGACAAATTGGCATGCGAGCTAGACACGGTTAAAAGCGTCCCACATCCTGCAAGGACACCATCCTTAATTTCGCAGTTCCTTCACCTATGTCACATCTGTTCAGACGATGTCACCTTCTAAAATAGTAATATTGATATGGCTGGCCTCTTCCGTAACCGTGGATTCCCATCCACCGTGGAGGGAAGTTATGCGTGGAGTCAGAGAATGGGTGAGGGTCTTAATGAGCACTTTGCATCGGTGTTCACCGATGAGAGGGAGATGCGGACATTAAGATTAGGATACACATAAATGACCTGGAGAAAGGTATAAGTGGTCTGATTAGCAAGCTTGCAGATACACTAAGACTGCTGGAGTAGCAGACAGTGAAGTGGACTGTCAGAAAATGCCGCAAAATACAGATAGATTGGACAGCTGGGTAGAGAATTGGCAGAATGAATTCAATCGGGCAAATGTGAGGTGATACATTTTAGAAGATCTAATTCCAGAGTGAACTATACAGCAAGTGAAAAAGCCCTGGAGAAAATTGATGTAGAGAGAGATCTGGGTGTTCAGGTCCACTGTTCCCTGAAGGTGGCAACGCAAGTCAATAGAGTGGCCAAGAAGTGTTTTGCTTCATCGGACAGGGTACTAAGTACAAGAGTTGGCAAGTCATTACAGTTGTATAGAACTTTGGTTCGGCTACATTTGGAATACTGCATACAGTGGTGGTTGCCACATTATCAAAAGGATGTGGATGCTTGAGAGGGTCACCAGGATGTTGCCTGGTATGGAGGGCACTAGCTATGAAAAGAGGTTAAGCAGGTTAGGACTATTCTCATTAGAAAGACAAAGGTTGAGGGGGACCGGTTTGAAGTCTACAAAATCATGAGAGGTATAGACAGCAAGAAGCTCCCAGAAGAGTTGGGACTAAAAGTGTGTGAAAGCTCCAGGAAGAAGCTATCAGAAGTTCCTGTTCAAATGGCTGAAGTCAACTATTTAAACCTACTGATGATGGAGGAGGGATATGGACAGTATTTTGAATGGTATTTTGGGTACTGTACACAAGCTGCTTTGATTCTTTTCAAATTTTTTTTTTAAAAAAGGAGCGAATCTGTAAAGTATAAGGGACATCAGGAGGGCAAAACGGGAACATGAGGTATCTTTGGTAAATAAGGAGAATCCAAACCAATTGTACAAATGCAATAGGGGCCAAGGAGTAACTAGGGATAGAATAGGACCCCTGAAAGATCAACAAGGATGTCTGTGTGGAATGCATGGGCGATTGGTGAAATATAAAATGAATATTTCACATCAGTATTTACAGACATGGATGCTACGAACCTTGGGGAAGTAAATAATGATGTCTTGAAAAGAGTTCCTCTTACAGGAGAGGAGGTATTCGAAGTCTTAAAACACAAAGGTAGATAAATCCCCAAGACCTGATCAAGTGTATCCTAGAACTTTATAGGAAGCTAGGAAAGAAATTGCTGGGCCCCTTGCTGAGATACAAGGTGCTAGAAAGTTGGACGGTGGCCAAGATGATGCTGTTGTTTCAGAAAGTTTATAAGGAAAAGGCAGTGAGTTTTATGTCAGAGCTAGGCAAGTTAGTGCAGGGGATTCTGAGTGACAAGATCTACATGTATTTAAAAAGACAGGATTGTCAATATGGCTTTGTGCATAGGAAATCATGCCTCACTGAGTTTTTTTTGAGGAGATGCCAAAGAAGATTGATGAAAGCAGAGTGGTAGACAATGTCTACACAGGTGGTACAGTAGCTAATACTGCTACATCACAGCACCAGAGACCCGGTTTCAAATTCACTGTTGGGCAACTGTGTGGAATTTACACATTCTTCTTGTGTTTCTGTGGATTTCCTCTAGGTATGCTGGTTTCCACCCACAGTCCAAAGACGGGCAGGTCAGGTGTATTGGTCATGCTAAATTGTCCATAGAGTCCAGTGTTGTGCAGGGCTAGGTGGATTAGCATAGGATAGGGTAGGTGGGGATGGGGATGGAACAGGTGCAGAACTTGGAAAAACAAATGTACTGCGAGGTTCTTCAGCAGATTGATACAGAGAGTGAGGAGGAGACAGAGTCAGAGATGTACAGCATGGAAACAGACCCTTTGGTCCAGGTTTAAAAACAGACAAATATCCAGGATGTTGTAACTGCCTTTAATACAAGAACATGAGAAATAGAACAGATCATTTGGACAGTTGAACCTTTTTCATATGATCATGACTGATCTTCAGATTCCATAACAGAGCAAACATATTTGTCAGTGTCTTCAATTTCTTCAAAATGGAAGAACCACAAGTCCCTGGAGTAGATAATTCCCAAGATCCACAACTTTCCAATGAAGTAATTTTTCTTAACCTCCATTCCAAATTGATTGGTCCTGTATGCTGAAATGCTGCATATGCTTTGCACATTCCATCTTAGCAGAAGCAACCTTTTTTGTGTTGAATATTATACCTAGGACCAGGTTGGAATCATACCTAGGACCAGGAAGATAATGATGGTTGGAGATCAGTCATCTCAGCTGGAGTACTCAGGGTATTTTTTTTCTAATCTGCTTCATCCAATTAACCTGTTCAGGGAAATTAATATACACTACTGCAACATGTAGGTCTGGAACCCAGGTTGATACTAACGTTGCACCACAACAGCCTGGTGTCCTGGGCCAAACAATCTTCAGCTGCTTCGATAATCTTGCCTCCACCATAAAAAGGCAAGAAATAAAAAACAACAAACAAAACAGCAAGGAACAGGCCCTTCAAGTCTTTGCTGCCACATTTTTGCCCTTCCATACTAAAACTGTCTTCACTTTACAGGATCCAAATCCCTCTATTCCCTTCCTATTCATGTATTCTTCCAGATGCTTCTTGAATACTGCTATTGGGTTTACTTCCACCACCTCCTCTGACAACGTATTCCAGGGACTCACCTCCCCACCCCCCCTTTGTATGAAACACTTACCTCACGCATCTCTTTTAAACTTCCCCACCCCACCCCTTGTACCTTGAACCCATGCCCCCCAGTAATTGACCCCTTTACCCTGGGAAAAAGCCTCATACTTTCCACATTTTCCGTGACATGCATAATCTTTAAACTTCAGTTAGGTTGCCCCTCAACCTCCTGCATTCCAGTGAAAACAAACCCAGTCTATCCAAACTCTTCATAGCTAAAATTCCCCATAACAGGCAATATCCTGGGAAACCATTTCAGTACCCTCTCGAAAGCATCCACATCTTCTGGTAGTGTGGTGACCAGAATTGTATGCAATAGTCCAAGTGCTCCCTGACTAAAGTCCGATAAAGCTGCAGCATAACTTGTCTATCCTCCATACTCTATCCTTATTCCAATAAAGGCAAGCATACCATAAGCTTTTTTTACTACCTTATCTACCTGCGTTGCCACCTTCAGTGATCTGGACACCCCAATCCCTATGCATATCAATACTCCCAAGGGTTCTGCCACTGTATAATTTTCACCTGTACTTGACCTTCCAAAAATGCATCACCTCATATCTGTCCCAATTAAACTTCATCTGCTATTTTTCTGCCCACGTCTCCAACTGCCCTATATCCTGCTGTATCCTGAGAATCTTCCACACTATCCATAACACCACCAATCTTTGTATCATCCACAAACTTACTGATTAGATCGGCTACATTTTCCTCCTAAATCATTTATGTAGATCACAAACAGCAGAGATCTTAGCACTGATCCCTGCGGTGTGGAACACTATTAGTCACAACCCTCCATTCTGAAGAGCATCCTTCTGCTGCCACCCTGTCTCCTATGACTAAGCCAGTTGTATATCCATCTTGCCAGCTCACCCCTGATACCATGTGACTTCACCTTTTGTGTCAGTCTGCCATGAGACCTTGTCAAAGGCTTCACTAAAGTCCATGTAGACAACATGAACCACATTTCCCTCAATTATCTTCATGACCTCCACAAAAAACTCATTCAAGTTAGCGAGGCATGACTTCCCACACTCTGAACCATGCTGTCAATCGCTAATAAGTCTATTTGATTTTAAATGTGTATAGATCTTGTCCCGCTGAATCTTTTCCAATAATTTCCCTACCACCAACAGGAGACTCACAGGTCTGTAATTTCCAAGATTATCCCTGCCACCCTTCTTAAACAATGGGACAACACTGGCTATTCTCCAGTCCTCTATGACCTCACCTGTAGGCAAACAGGATACAAAGATGTCTGTCCATGCTCCAGCAATTTGTTTTCTTGACTCCTTCAATATTCTGGAATAGATCCTATCAGGGCCTGGAGACTCATCTCCCTTAACACTTAAGACGCGCAACACCTCTTTCTTTTTAATTGGATCTTGGCTGAGAAACTCAATACTCCCTTCCGAGATCATCCTCCACCAAATCGTTCTCTTGGATGAACAGTGGCACAAAGGATTTGTTTAGGAGCTCACTGACCTTTTCAGACTCCATACAGGTTCCCTCCTTAGTCTGTGCACAGGCCAACCCTTTCCCTAGCTACCCTCTATATGTATAAAAAGCCTTGAGATTCTCCCTAATCCGAATTACTAATGACTGTTCATAACCCCTTTTTAGCCCTAATTCCTTGTTTAAATTCCTTCCTTATGTATTTCCTTATGTACTTCATCAGTTCCCATCCTCTTGACCTTACATACGCTTCCTTTTTCTTTCTGACCAAGGTCATAACACCCCTGATCATACGAGGTTCGCATAACTAGCCATGCCTATCCTTTATTCGAGCAAGAACATGCCATTCCTGAACTCTTATCTATTGCCATTTGAAATACTCCCACAGAGAGTCATAGAGATGTACATGTAAACAGACCCTTTGGTCCATGCCGACCAGATATCCCAACCTAATCTAGTCCCACCTGCCAGCACCCAGTCCATATCCGTCCAAACCCTTCCTATTTATATACCCACCCAAATGCTTTTTAAATGTTGCAATTGTACCAGCCTCCACCACATCCTCT
Source organism: Chiloscyllium punctatum (assembly GCF_047496795.1). Classification (NCBI taxonomy): domain Eukaryota; kingdom Metazoa; phylum Chordata; class Chondrichthyes; order Orectolobiformes; family Hemiscylliidae; genus Chiloscyllium; species Chiloscyllium punctatum. Next base: position 56,710,006 of record NC_092770.1, on the reverse strand, counting down.
GGCAGCTCATTCCACACATGTCCGATTTACCCTCAAATAGCCAACTCCAATCAAAATTCTCCAGTTCCTGTCTATATTGTTAGAGTTTGCCTTCCCCCAATTTAACACCTTCACCCAAGGAATACTGTTATCCCTATCCTTGAGTAACTTAAAACTCACAGTATTATGGTCACTGTTCCCAAAATGCTCCCCCACTGAAACTTCACTCACCTGGTCAGGTTCATTTCTCAAAACTAGGTCCAGTACAACCCTTTCCTTGGTTGGACTGTTTACATATTGTGTCAAGAATCATAGCTGAATGGTCCTTATAAATTCTGCCCCATTCAAGCCCCAAGCACGTAGTGAGTCCCAGTCAATATAGGGAAAGTTAAAATCACCTACAAGAGCAACCTGCTGTTTTTATATCTTTCCAAAGTCTGTCAACATATTCTCCCCTCTATCTACCACTTGCTGTTGACATGTCTATAGTATACCTCCAGCATTGTGATTTCATCTTTCCTGTTCCTGAGTTCTACCCATATTACCTCCCTACACGAGTCCTGATGTTTCTTCCCTCAGTACAGCTGAGAGATACTCCTCTACCAGTAATGCAATTCCCCCATCCCTTTTACTTCCCCATCTATCACACCTGTAAATGTCCAAATCTTGGGACATCCAGCTGCCACACCTGTCCCTCTTTCAGCCAAGCTTCTGCAATTGCAATAATGTCGTAGTTCCAAGTATTAACCAAAGCCCCAAGCTCATCTACCTTGCCTATTACATTTCTTGCATTGAAACATGTGCATTTCAGACAAATGCCCCTGCTCTTTGCAGCAGCATTTCCCTGCCTGTTTTTGTTCTTAGTAATGTTTGTCTTTGTTTATACATCTCCCTCAATTTCTGCATCTACAACCCTACTCCTTTGGATCACGTTCCCTTGCCACACTAGTTTAAACCCTCCCTGACCACTCCACCAAGTATCTCCCCGACCCGACCCCGACCCCGACCCCGACCCCCCCCCCCCCCCCCCCCCCCCCCCCCCGCCAACCCCCACTTCTCCCCCACCCCGCCAAGGACATCAGTCCTGGTCCTGCCCAGGTGTAACCTGGCCAGTTTGTACAAGTCCCACCTCCCCCAGTGCCCAAAGTGAGGACACTTGCTGATGCTTGCATAACACACAGCACCATTCACAATTTCTCAGATACTGGAGACATCCATGTCCAAATACAGCATGGTATACATGTCAGGAAAATGCATAACTCAAAGGAAAACAAATTCTCACTACAAGATCAAAAGTTCTAAGAATTCTCTCAAAATTGTTGGCAGCTTGATACAGTGGTATAGGTCAGTAAAGCACACAACTCATCAAGATACCCAACTTATTCTTCGCCACTCCAAACTGCACTACTTAACTCCCAATTCACTCCTTCACTTTACTTCACTACAACTCCATCGGAACCAAAGTTTTTCTACTTCTAACCCATTCACTCCACACATGAGCTCACTCCCATCAATCCCAACTTGGGCTGACAAGTGACAAGTAACATTCACTCCATGCAAGTGCCAGTCATTGACCATTGTCAACAAGAGAAACTAATATCACAACAGGACATGCAATGGCATTAACATTTCTGAATTCCCCACTAACCACCACTTAGGAGATACCATTGACCATGAAGGGAACTGAGTATATACATTTTGGATCAAATAGCAGGTCTAGTAATATTGCGACAAGTAACCAACCTCTTGACGCCCCAAAGCCTGTCTGCAATTGAAATCAGGAGTGTGGGTGCGTAGAGTTACCAACAAAACTCAAGAGGCTTGACACCATCAAAAATAAACAACTCGCTTGACTGGCACACACCAAGAAATATTCATTGCTTCCATCATAGATACTCAGTGGTCGTGCATTCCATCTACAAGATGCACTGCAGAAATTCACTCGTATCCTCCACCATCTCCATTACATCAAGACCTCTTCCATCCTCATCTGTCATCCTGTGATGAAAACCCATATCCATTGTATGTTCGCTGCCCTGTATCCCCACCCAGCTACATACCCTAAAGCCATCACCTGCCCCCTCACCCACGTTCACCACACAGTGTCATTGTGTGCACCCTGCCCCTTTACGTACTCTCACCTCAAATCACCTGCCTGGTCCTTTCTGCCTCTTTTCCCTCTGTTCAAGGCTCTGGTGAAAAGCAGACTAAAGCACTAACGCTCTTTTCTGTCTCCACAGACGTTGCCTGATCTGCATGAGTATTCACAGCATCTGCAAAACTTTGCTTTTGCCACACAAAAACTGCTCCAAGTTCATCAGGCACAGGGCAATTCAACTCTCACCTCAAGCTCATTGAGTCGCTGTATTCTTGGTGTAAAGTGAAAGTTCTTCACTTCACAGGCAAATGGTGGCTGCCAGTCCTGAAAAAGAAGAGGAAATTGAAAGCTTCCATCTTAAGAAAGATCTACAATAAATGAACAAAAAGCAGGATCCGGACATTCAGTCGCTTGTCTGCGCTCTTCCTTTCAATCGATCATGGCTGATCAGACTATTTCAAACCTGCATTCCCATCAATACTATTGTTGTGCCATTTTTCTCTCCCAATATCAGTCGAAGCAAAACACTCAGACAGTGTAGTCTTACCTCCTTCATCTTTATTCCGGGCCCTGGAGGCAGAGAGAACAATCATCCATCCGCACAGGGACAGGAGTTCTCTGTCTTCTCTCGAACAGCAGTTTCTTAATGAATTATATAGTAATTTACAGGGATGTGCATCCATATAAGGCAACATACATGGTGATAGGTGACTGTTACTATTGGCACTTACTGATTGTAAAGATTAAGCCATCTGCTGTTACACAATGAATGTTCTTTACCTTATTAACTGGCTTCACATGATGAATGTTTTTCACCTTGTTAACTGACTTTACATACCGAATGCATTTTCACCTTGTTAAATAGCTTTACTTAATGAATGCTTTTTCACCTTGTTAACGCACCACTCTTGCCTCCAGCACCTCACTGTAAATTCTTCTGATCAGTCATAAGAGTTGAACCTTTTGTTTCACAAAACTTAAAACTTAACTCTTTCACTACCTGTGCATACCCTAAACACTTTCACAACACTTAGTGATCTTTCACCACCCCTTACTTTGCAATAATCTACCAACCTGATTCTGCTTCAGCCACCTTTCAATAAAGACTTCCAATGACACACAACCCTCCAAAAGAAAAGACTTTTTCGCCATAGAACACTTTTTGCCAGAGGATCTCATGTTTCAATCAAGTCATCTCTTACTCCTTCAAACTCCAGGGATACAAGAAATAGCAATTTTCAGGTTTTTCTCCAAAGACAATTTCCTCATTCCAGGTAACAATCTAGTAAATTTTTTGAGCTGCTTGCAATGCATTTACATCTTTCCTGAAGTAAGTAAACCAATACTATACACAAATACTTCAGATGCAGTCTCAGCAGTGCCCTCCCAACCAGTTGAGGTTATCACATATGTGTCTCCTCTTCAACCTCTACCCTAGCTGGAGGCGTGGTGACCACTACCAGTTCTCTCTCCAAAAGGAGAGTCTTCCCATGGTCTGGAATGACTGATGTGACTTTACCCTTGTATTTGCAATTTGTAATTTGCCCTGGCACAATTTTTCTTAAAGCAGAGGTCATTACTGGACTGTGCTGAATAATACTCTCAAAAGCGAACGGAGATCAATTCAATTCACAGTTTCCACATATATGCCCCAAATTAAGATTTATGATTCTACTGCTTTAAGGCCTCAGACATAGTCCAATACCAATCCACCACCCCCACCCTCCCCATCACTCTAGCTTCTTTTGACAATGTTATCTCTCAGTTAATGATACTCTCAAGATTGTAGATAACACAATCATTCAGGCTGGAGAAGGACTGCAACAACATACATTAATGAACTTGCACAATGATCATGAAATTGGTACAAAGGGCCATAGATATCCATAAGCAAGGTCTGCACAAATTAATCCAAGCAAGGTGATGTTCAAGCAGTGATGCTCACCACTGACCATCAAATAATCTTAGACCCTGTAAAGTACTAAAGCACTATCCATGATTAATCCCAGATTGCATTGCTGCCAAACCCTGTGGCACAGTGGTAATGTCATTGGGCTTACAATCACAACCGAGAACAATATACTGCGGATGCAGGTTTGAATTCCTTCACTGGCAGATAATGTCATAATTGACGTAAAATATGAATTAAAAGCTTCCTGGTGGTTTAACCATTGCCGACTGTGGTAAACATCTTGACATTCTATTGGAAAAATCAATCTACCATTTCATCTAATCTGGCCTGAATTGAATCCAGCTCCATGCCACTGTGGCCACCTTATGATATAGCTCAAGAAGCTATTCTGATGTACCAAAAGGCTATGACATCTTACAATATAAATAAAATCAGTATAAATACTAAACATCATCCAAAAGCACTGGATGTGACAAGGCTAAAGAGCCTTGTTGACAAAGTTCTCCTTACCAACATCTGGGAGCTTCTGCCAAAATTATGAAAGCTGCACCATAGACGAATTAACAATTGCTTCATACTCATGTAATCATAGAATCATCCCATATAGAAAATGCTCTTTTGCCTATTTCTCACAGAAATCTATAAGTTCTGACAGAACAGGGTAGGAAGGATGTTCCTGATGGTGGGGAGTTCAGAATCAGGTGCCACCATTTAAGGATGACTGAACTAATAGGGACACAAAAGAGGAATTTCTTCACACAGGGAGAGGAGCAAGGCTGTGGAATTCACTGGGGCATAAAGTGGTTGAGGCAAACACACTGCTAGTTTTCAAGAAAGACACAGACATTGGCTGCTGGCTGAGGATTAGGGTACTGAGCTCGATAATCAACCATGGTCAAATCGAATCACATAGTAGACTGCTGCCTGCATTTCAAATATGAGGTTTCCCCACTTTTACCCTCCTAGCTACCGCATTTCAGAAACAGGAAAGGAGAGGTTACCCTGTTGGAAGTTTTTTATTGGCCTTCAAATAGTTCGAGAAATGTCAAGGAAAGGATTGCAAAGGTAATTCTGGATAGGAACAAGAGGAACAGGGTAGTTGTTATGGGGGACTTTAACTTTCCAAATATTGACTGGAAATACTGTAGTTCAAATACTTTAGATGGGTCACTTTTTGTCCAGTGTGCGCAGGAGGGTTTCCTGACAGTATATCAACAAGCCAACAAGGGGCAACACCATGTTGGATTTGGTACTGGGTAATGAACCTGGCCAAGTGTTAGATTTGGAGATAGGTGAGCACTTTGGTGATAGTGACCATAATTCAATTATATTTACTTTAGCGATCGAAAGGGATATGCTACAGGGCAAGAGTTATTGTTGGGGGGAAAAGGCAATTATGATGCAATTAAGCAAGACATGATTAGGAACATGGGACTGGGATATCATAGCAATTACGGAAACATGGCTCAGGGATGGGCACGACTGGCAGTTTAATGTTCCAGAATATAAATGCTACAGGAAGGATAGAAAGGGAGGCGAGAGAGGAGGGGAAGTGGCATTTTTGATAAGGGATAGCATCACAGCTGTGCTGAGGGAGCATAATCCCGGAAATACATCCAGGGAAGTGAGTTGGGTGGAACTGAGAAATAAGAAAGGGATGATCACCTCACTGGGATGGATTTATAGACCCCCCAATAGTCAGAGGGAAATTGAGAAACAAACTTGTAAGAAGATCTCAGCTATCTGTAATAATAGGGTAGTTATGGTAGGGGATTTTAACTTTCCAAACATCGACTAGGACTGCCATAGTGTTAAAGGTTGAGATGGAGAGGAATTTCTTCAGTGTGTACAAGACAATTTTCTGATTCATTATGTGGATGTAACTACTAGAGTAGGTGCAAGACTTGACCTACTCTTGGGAAATAAGGAAGGGCAGGTGACTGAGGGGTCAGTGGGGGAGCACTTTGGGGCCAGCAACCATAATTCTATTCATTTTAAAATATGATGGAAAAGGATAGACCAGATCTAAAAGTTGAAGTTCTAAATTGGAGAAAGACCAATTTTGAGGTATTAGGCAAGAACTTTTGAAAGCTGATTGGAGGCAGATGTTCGCAGGTAAAGAGATGGCTGGAAAATGGGAAGCCTTCAGAAATGAGAGAACAACAGTCCAGAGAAAGTACATTCCTGTCAGGGTGAAAGGGAAGGCTGGTAGGTATAGGGAATGCTGGATGACTAAAGAAATTGAGGGTTTGGTTAAGAAAAAGGAGGAAGCATATGTCAGGTATAGACAGGATAGATTGAGTGAATCCTTAGGAGAGTATAAAGGAAGTAGGAGTGTACTTAAGAGGGAAATCAGGAGGGCAAAATGAGGACATAAGATAGCTTTGGCAAATAGAATTAAGGAGAATCCAAAGGGTTTTTACAAATATATTAAGGACAAAAGGGAAACTAGGGAGAGAATAGGGCCCCTCAAAAATCAGCAAGGCGGCCTTTGTGTGGAGCCACAGAAAATGGGGGAGATACTAAATGAATATTTTGCATCAGTATTTACTGTGGAAAAGGATATGGAAGATATTGACTGTGAGGAAATAGATGGTGACATCTTGCAAAATGTCCAGATTACAGAGGAGGAAGTGCTGGATGTCTTGAAACGGTTAAAGGTGGATAAATCCCCAGGATTTGATCAGGTGTACCCTAGAACTCTGTGGGAAGCTAGAGAAGTGATTGCTGGGCCTCTTGCTGAGATATTTGTACCATCGATAGTCAAGGTGAGGTGCCGGAAGACTGGAGGTTGGCAAACATGGTGCCACTGTTTAAGAAGGGTGGTAAAGACAAGCCAGGGAACTATAGACCAGTGAGCCTGACCGCGGTGGTGGGCAAGTTGTTGGAGGGAATCCTGAGGGACAGGACGTACATGTATTTGGAAAGGCAAGGACTGATTCGGGACAGTCAACATAGCTTTGTGCTTGGGAAATCATGTCTCAAAAACTTGATTGAGTTTTTTGAAGAAGTAACAAAGAGGATTGAGGAGGGCTGAGCAGTAGATGTGATCTATATGGACTTCAGTAAGGCGTTCGACAAGGATCCCCATGGGAGACTGATTAGCAAGCTTAGATCTCATGGAATAAAGGGAGAACTAGCCATTTGGATACAGAACTGGCTCAAAAAGTAGAAGAGAGGGTGGTGGAGGAGGATTATTTTCCAGACTGGAGGCCAGTGACCAATGGAGTGCCACAAGGATCGGTGCTAGGCCCTCTACTTTTTGTCATTTACATAAATGATTTGGATGCAAGCATAAGAGGTACAGTTAATAAGTTTGCAGATGACACCAAAATTGGAGGTGTAGTGGACAGCGAAGAGGGTTACCTCAATTACAACAGGATCTTGACCAGATGGTGTATTAGTGGTACTGGAAGAGCACAGCAGTTCAGGCAGCATCCAAGGAGCAGCGAAATCGACGTTTCGGGCAAAAGCCCTTCATCAGGAATAAAGGCAGTGAGCCTGAAGCGTGGAGAGATAAGCTAGAGGAGGATGGGGGTGGGGAGAGAGTAGCATAGGGTACAATGGGTGAGTGGGGGAGGGGATGAAGGTGATAGGTCAAGGAGGAGAGGGTGGAGTGGATAGGTGGAAAAGGAGATAAGCAGGTTGGACAAGTCCAGACAAGTCATGGGGACAGTTACTGAGCTGGAAGTTTAGAACTAGGATGAGGTGGGGGGAAGGGGAAATGAGGAAACTGTTGAAGTCCACATTGATGCCCTGGGGTTGAAGTGTTCCGAGGCGGAAGATGAGGCGTTCTTCCTCCAGGCATCTGGTGGTGCGGGAGCGGCGGTGAAGGAGGCCCTGGACTTCCATGTCCTCGGCAGAGTGGGAGGGGGAGTTGAAATGTTGGGCCACGGGGCGGTGTGGTTGATTGGTGCGGGTGTCTCGGAGATGTTCCCTAAAGCGCTCTGCTAGGAGGCACCCAGTCTCCCCAATGTAGAGGAGACCACATCGAGAGCAACGGATACCTCTTGACCAGATGGGCCAATGGGCTGAGAAGTGGCAGATGGAGTTTAATTCAGATAAATGCGAGGTGCTGCAGGACTAATACACTTAATGGTAGGGTCCTAGGGAGTGTTGCTGAACAAAGAGACCTTGGAATGCAGGTTGATAGCTCCTTGAAAGTGGAGTTGCAGGTAGATATGATAGTGAAGGAGGAGTTTGGTATGCTTTCCTTTATTGGTCAGAGTATCGAGTACAGGAGTTGTACATGTTGCGGCTGTACAGGACATTGGTTAGGCCACTGTTGGAATATTGCATGCAATTCTGGTCTCCTGCCTATCGGAAAGATGCTGTGAAACTTGAAAGGGTTCAGAAAAGATTTACAAGGATGTTACCAGGGTTGGAGGATCTGAGCTACAGGGAGAGGCTGAACAGTCTGGGGCTGTTTTCCCTGGAACGTCAGAGGCTAAGGGATGACCTTATAGAGGTTTACAAAATTATGAGGGACATGGATAGGATAAATAGACAAAGTCTTTTCCCTGGGGTCGGGAGTCCCGAGCCAGAGGGCATAGGTTTAGGGTGAGAGGGGAAAGATATAAAAGCGACCTAAGGGACAACTTTTTCCACACAGAGGTTGGTACATGTATGGAATAAGCTGCTAGAGGATGTGGTGGAGGCTTGTACAATTGCAATATTTAAGAGGCATTTGGATGGGTATATGAATAGGTAGGGATATGGGCCAGGTGCTGGCAGGTGGGACTAGATTGGGTTGGGATATCTGATTGGCATGGACGGGTTGGACTGAAGGGTCTGTTTCCATGCTGTACACCTCTATCACTATTTAGGATGCATAGGACAGGGAAGAAAACTGCAGGGAATAGGCACAATTGAAATGTGGAGCTTATTTAAGGAACAGCTACAGCGCATCCTTGATAGGCATGTCCCTGTCAGGCAGGCAGGAAGTGGTCGATTGAGGGAGCCATGGTTTACTAAAGAAATTAAAACTCGTCAAGAGGAAGAAGGCCACTTATGTTAGGATGAGATGTGAAGGTTCAGTGAGGGCACTTGTGAGTTACAAGTTAGCCTGGAATGACCTAAAGAGAGAGCTAAGAAGAGCCAGGAGGGGATGTGAGACGTTGTTGGCAGTAGGATCAAGAAACGGCACGGTGGTTCAGTGGTCAGCTCTGCTGCCTCACAGCATCAGGGACCCGGGTTTGATTACAGCCTCGGGCGTCTGTCTGGGTGGGGTTTGCACATTCTCCCAGTGTCTGCGTGGGTTTCCTCCAATAATCCAAAGATGCACAGGTTAGGTGAATTGGCCATGCTAAATTGCCCATCATGTTGAGGGATCTATAGATTAGGTGCATTAGTCAGGGGTAAATGTAGAGTGATAGGGTAGAGTAATGGGTCCAGGTTGGTTGCTCTTCAGAGGGTCAGTGTGGATTTGTTGGGCTGAACAGCCTGTTTCCACACTGTAGGGATTCTGTTGGAAAACACTAAAGCTTTCTGTAGGCATATCTATAAGAAAGGATTAAGAGAAAGATTAGGGCCAATCAAGGATAGTAGTGGGAAGTTGTGCATGGAATCAGAGGAGATAGGGGAAGTGCTAAAAGAATATTTTTCGTCAGTATTTACACTGGCAAAAAAAGACAGTGTAGTCGAGCAGAAGACAGATCCAGGCTACTGGAGTAGACAGGACTGACATTTGCAAAGAAGGGGTATGAGCAGTTCAGGAAATGGTGAAAATAGATAAGATCCCTAAGCCGGATGGGATTTATCCTAGGATTTTCAGGAAAGCCAGGGAGGAGACTGCACAGCCTTTGGCTTTGATCTTTATGTTATCATTGTCGACAGGAATAGTGCCAGAAGACTATTGCTGGAGGATAGCAACGGTTGCCCCCTTGTTCAGGAAAGGGAGTAGAGACAACCTTGATAATTATAGACCAGTGAGCCTTATTTTGGCTGTGGGTAAAGTGTTGGAAAAGGTTATAAGATATAGGACTTATAATCATCTAGAAAGGAATACGTTGATTAGGGATAGTCAACACTGTTTTGAGAAGGATAGGTTGTGCCTCACAAACCTTGAGTTCTTTGAGACAGTGATCAAACAGGTGGATGAGTATAAAGCAGTTATGTGGTGTATATGGATTTCAGTAAGGCGTTTGATAAGGTTTCCCTCAGTAGCCTATTACACAAAATACAAAGGAATGGGATTGAGGGTTATTTAGCAGTTTGGTTCAGAAGTTGGCTAGCTGAAAGAAGACAGAGGGTGATGGCTGTTAGGAAAGACTCATCCTGGAGTTCAGTTACTAGTGGTGTACTACAAGGATCGGTTTTGGCACCACCACTGTTTGTCAATTTTATAAATGACCTGGATAAGGGTATAGAAGGATGGGTTAGTAAATTTGCGTATGACACGAAGGTCGGTGGAGTTACGGATAGTGCCAAAGGATATTGCAAATTACAGAAGGACGTAGATAAGCTGCAGAGCTGGGCTGAGAGGTGGCAAGTGGAGTTTAATGCAGAAAAGAGAGAGGTGATTCAGTTGATCAGTGTCCAAGTATATAGATCCCTGAAAGTTGCCATCCAGGCTGATAGGGTTGTTAAGGCGGCATATAGTGTGTTAGCTTTTATTAGTTGAGAGATTGAGTTTCGAAGCCATGTGGTCATGCTGCAGCTGTACAAAACTTTGGTGCGGCCACATTCAGAGTGCTGCATACAGTTCTGGTCACCGCACTATCGTGAGGACGTGGAAACTCTGGAAGGGGTGCAGAGAAGATTTACTAGGATGTTGCCTGGTATGGAGGGAAAGTCGTATGAGGAAGGGCTGAGAGACTTGATGCTGCTTTGAGAAGGAAGTTGAAATGTGACATAACATAATCAGAAGGTTAGTTGGGCTGGACAGTGAGAGCCTTTTCTTTAGATGGTGATGGCTAGCATGGGGGACAGAGTTTTAAATTGAGGGGTGATGGATATAGGACAGATGTCAGAGGTAGTTTCTTTACTCAGTATACAGGCATGGAACTCACTGCCTATAACAGTAGTAGACTTGCCAACTTTAAGGGCATTTAAATGGTCATTGGATAAACATATGGATAAAAATGGAATAGTGTAGGATTGATGGGCTTCAGATTGGCACAACATCGAGAGCTGAATGAACTATACTGCGCTGGAATGTTCCATATACAAAATTAGGAGCAGGAGTAGACCATCTGATCTATGAAGCCTGCTCCATCATTCAAAAAGATCATGGTTTATCTTTTCATGGTGTCAGCTCCATTTACCCACCCGCTCATCATAACGCTTAATTTCTTTACTGTTCAAAACTTTAAAGTCTGCCTTAAAAACATGCAATGAGGTAGTTTCAATTGGTTCACTGGGCAGGGAACTGCACAGATTCACAACCCTCAAGTTCCTCCTCAGCCCAGACCAAAACTTTGCAATTTGTTTCAGTCAGTGTACAGTGAAAATTATCCGAAATTAGCTAGGTTGACTACCAGGTTTTAAAACAGACAAAAGATTAATTCACAAAATTACACAATGAAACACAGAACCGAATAAAGAACCCCTACAGAATTCAGTCTATCCAAACCAGAGACTTAATTTTGCAGTTCCAAATATACACAAAAATCCCAATAAGCAAACCACCATAAGAAAAAAACTGTAAAAATAGAACAAATGCTTATAGGTTGAAGTTAGAAGGGCAGAAGGAGAAACAGAACCCGTTTCCACACAGCTCACTGTTGAACTCCTAACTAGTTCTGGACTAAACTGTTCAGCCAGAGAGCTGACCACTCCCCTTTCATTATACAGGTCACTTCTAAAACATGACCACTTTGACTGAAGTCTCATTTGTTTACATATAAATGAAAAGGCCCCTCAATACCCTTTCATCTCTGTATCAAACCAGTCCAATTAGAACCGGGAGCTGGTTATGACCCCTCTGAAAAAACAACAAGGACACAGTATCCTTGAGAAAAGGAACAGATTTTAGAAACATTGACCAGCTTTGTGACATAGAAGATCTGAAAGATTCATAGAACATAGAAAAATACAGCGCAGTACAGGCCCTTCAGCCCTCGATGTTGCACCGACCGAAGCCTACCTAACCTACACTAGCCCAATAACCTCCATATGCTTGTCCAATGCCCGCTTAAATGACCATAAAGAGGAAGAGTCCACCACTGCTACTGGCAGGGCATTCCATGAACTCACAACCTGAGTAAAATATCTACCCCTAACATCTGTCCTATACCTACCACCCCTTAATTTAAAGCTGTGTCCCCTAGTAACAGCTGACTCCATACGCGGAAAAAGGTTCTCACTGTCAACCCTATCTAAATCCCTAATTATCTTGTACACCTCTATCAAATCTCCCCTAAACCTTCTTTTCTCCAATGAGAAAAGTCCCAAGTGCCTCAGCCTTTCCTCATACGATCTTCCTACCATGCCAGGCAACATCCTGGTAAACCTCCTCTGCACTCGTTCCAATGCCTCCACATCCTTCCTATAGTATGGTGACCAAAACTGCACATAATGCTCCAGATGAGGCCGCACCAGAGTCTTATACAACTGCAACATGACCTCAGGACTCCGGAACTCAATTCCTCTACCAATAAAGCCCAGTACAACATATGCCTTCTTCACAGCACTATTTACCTGGGTGGCAACTTTCAGAGATCTGTGTACATGGACACCAAGATCCCTCTGCTCTTCCACACTACCAAGTAATCTACCATTAGCCCAGTACCTCATCTTCTTGTTACTCCTACCAAAGTGAATGACTTCACACTTAGCTACATTGAATTCCATTTGCCACCTTTCTGCCCAGCTCTGCAGCTTATCTATATCCCGCTGTAACCTGCCACATCCTTCCTCACTGTCCACCACTCCACCGACTTTCGTATCATCTGCAAACTTGCTCACCCAGCCTTCAAGCCCCTCCTCCAGGTCATTTATAAAAATGACAAACAGCAATGGTCCCAAAACAGATCCTTGTGGAACACCGCTAGTAACTGCGCTCCAAGATGAACCTATACCATCAACTACTACCCTCTGTCTCCTTCCAGCCAGCCAATTCCTAATCCAAACCTCTAATGCACCCTCAATGCCATACCTCCGTAGTTTTTGCATTAGCCTGCCATGGGGTACCTTATCGAACGCCTTGCTAAAATCCATATACACCACATCTACTGCTTTACCCTCGTCCACTTCCTTGGTCACCTTCTCAAAGAATTCAATAAGGTTGGAGGCACGACCTGCCCTTCACAAAACCATGCTGACTATCCTTGATCACATTATTCCTATCCAGATGTTCATAAATCCTATCCCTTACAATTCTCTCTAAGACTTTGCCCACAACAGAAGTGAGACTCACTGGCCTATAGTTACTCGGGCTATCCCTACTCCCCTTCTTGAACAAGGGGACCACATTCGCTATCCTCCAGTCTTCTGGCACTATTCCCGTAGACAACGACAATATAAAAATCAAGGCCAATGGCTCCGCTATCTCCTCCCTAGCTTCCCAGAGGAGAAAGACATGGATGATAGTAAGATTATGGCAGGGGTATGTTGATATTCTGGGTCATGTTAACATTAAGGAGGTGATGTTGAGTGTCTTGAAAAACATGAAGTCCCCAGGCCTGATCGGAGGCAAGGGAGGAGATTGCTGGGGTCTTTCTTTGCATCCTCTTTAGCCACAGGCAAGATCCTAAAAGGACACCACACACTGAGGAGGACAACAGTGACAATCTAGGTGTTCTGGGCTGGCGAGCCTTACATCAGTGATAGAGAAATTATTGGCGAAGACCCTGAGGGATAGGATGTGTGTAGCTGAAAAGACTTTTTAGGGATAACCAACATGACTTAATGCAGGGTGATCTTATCTCAGACTTAAATCAAGCTTTTTTTAGGAAATTAAAAAAAGGGATGGCAGTGAGTGTTTTTCATATGGAATTGTATTAAAACATTTGACAAGGTCACTCCTAGCTGCTTGCTCCAGAAGGCAGCACCCAAGGCAAGTTGGATAAAAATCAGTTGGTTACAAAACTAGGATAGTTGTGGAGGGGTATTTTTCTGATTGGAGGTCTGCACAGTGTTCCACAATGAACAGTGCTGGGACTTCTTTTGGTCGCAATAACTTTGGATAAAAAGCAGATGGTCTAATTAGTAAGCTTGCAGGTAACATGAAAGTTTGTGGAGTTATCAATATGAGGAAGGTTTTCAAAGCATACAGCAGTATATCAATCAGTTGCAAAGTTGGCAGAGAAATAGAAGATGGAGTTTAATCCAGAAAAGTGTGGGGAGATCAAATGCAAGAGCAAAGTCAACAGTAACTCTTGGAGGCATTGATGTAGAGTAATAGAGATGTACAGCATAGAAACAGACCGTTCAGTCCAACCCGTCCAGATATGCCAACCCAATTTATTCCCACCTGCCAGCACCTGGCCCATATCCCTCCAAACCCTTCCTATTCATATACCCATCCAAATGCCTCAAATATTGCAATTGCACCAGCCTCCACCACTTCCTCTGGCAGCTCATTCCATACACGTACCACCCTGTGTGGAAAAGTTGCCCCTTAGGTCTCTTTTATATCTTTCCCCTCTCACACTAAACCTATGCCCTCTAGTTCTGGACTCCCCGACCCTAGGGAAAAGACTTTGTCTATTTAACCTATCCATGCCCCTCTCAATTTTGTAAACCTCTATAAGGTCACCCCTCAGCCTCTGACACTCCAGGAAAAACAGCCCCAGCCTATTCAGCCTCTCTCTGTAGCTCAGATCCTCCAACCCTAGCAATATTTTTCTAAATCTTTTCTGAACCCTCCAGAGGGATTTTGGATTTCAAGTCCATTGATCGCTGAAATTGGAAAAACAAGTGAATAAGTGTGCAGCATGCTTGCCCTTAATATGGTCAGTGCATTGTGTATAAAAGTTGGCAAGTTATGCTGCACCTTGTACAAGACTTTAGTCAGGCCACACAGTAGCACGCACACTTCTGTTCACTATACTATAGGAAGAATAAGGTGGCTTCGGAGAGAGAGAGTGTGCAGAGAGGGTTACCAGGTTGAGGTCTATTACTTACAAAAGGAGAATTTTGAGAGCGCATCAGTGGCTAAGGGGTGACCTGGTAGCAATATATAAAACCTCAATTTGTACAGTAGGGAGCATTTTTTAAAAATGTTTCAATTATAGGTTATGGGCATTGCTGGCAGACCAGTATTTATTGCCCATCCAGAGCTGCTTCCTTGAACCATTTTAGTTCACATTGTAGGTTGACTGCAATGCCATTAGGTACCTAATTCCAAGATTTTGACCAAGCAGCAACAGGAACCTTTAAGTCAAGAAGGCAAGTGGCTTGGGAGGGACCTTGGAGGTGGCTGTGTTCCATGTAACTACTGCCCTTGGCTTCTACGTGGAAGTGGTCATGGGTTTAGAAGGTATTGTCTAATATTCTTTGAATTTCTGCATAGATGGCACCCAATGCTGCTACAGAGTGTCAGTGGCAGAGCGAGTAATGCCAATCAGACATGCTTGTTTGCAATGGATAGTGTCAAAATACTTGTGTTGGAGTTGCACTCACCTATATTAGTGGTGAGTATTCCATGATGTTCCTGACTTCCATCTTGTAGATGGTGGTCAGGCTTTGGGGAGTCAGGAAGTGAGTTACTTACTAGCTTCTGTCTTGCCATTGTAATCAGTGTTTGTATGGTTAGTTCACTTCTGGTCAAATGAGAATCTCCAGAATGTTGATAGGGGAGTTCAGATAGTGACGTCAGTGGAGAGTTTTCATTCGAATTCCCTTTGACGCTCCTTAATACTGCATTATATGAAATGTGGCCTTGGTGTCGAGGACTGTGCTTCTCTCTCCTCCCCTCTAAAATTTAGCTGTTTTTTTGTTCATGTTTGAATCACAGCTGTAATGAGTTGCCCTGGTAGGACCCAAACTGGGCAGGTGCTGCCTGATAGCACTGACATCTTCCATCACTTTATTAACAATCAAGAGTAAACTGGGGCAATTAGCAGGGTTAGATTGCTCCTGGGTTTTCTGCACAAACCTATTTGGGTGTTTTTGCATGCCTGTGATATTGCTGTCAAAATGTATAGCACTGGAAAAAGACAGCAGGTCAGACAGCATCCAAGTAAAGTCGATGTTTTGGGCATAACCCTTCATCAGGAATGATGTCAAAACATTGTGTTGGAATGGCACTCAGTATTCTATCATATCTTGACAGAAGCAGTTATGCAGAGGCTGGAACAAGCAGCCCTCCCCATGGTCCAGCCCAAGCTTTGGATCCACTAGGTGGATGACACCTTTGTCATCATGAAGTGGATGACATTAGAAAAGAGACCACAAACAACATCCTTATTGATATAAAGATCACCAAAAAGAGGAAGAGAACAACAGACTTCCCTTTCTAGCTGTCAGTGCAATATTAAGAGTTAACTTGCTCTGCTAACCTAGAGAGGGGATGGGGGCAGAGCAGACAGGGGCATGGGTTCCTTGCCATTCAAAAGCCTATTTACATCCTCATCCCCTATTCAGAGATCAATAAGAACATTACAGCTGAAATTCTGACTACTCCCTGTAGTTAAAAAATACAATTCACACCAGATCTAGCCATTAAGAGATTATTTGCATTGTTTCTGGAGGTGAGATGGTCACTGCATTGTGTCAAGTGGCATGTGACTGAGTGAGTGACTGGGCATTGTCTTGTGAGCATTACTGACTATGATGGAAAGATTTTGTATAAAGGCAGGACTGTTTTCTTTGTTCAGACAGCTTCCCTGGACACACTTCACGAGCATGACAAAGAGTGTTTAGGGTTTCTCCAAAGCTTGTATCGTACTGTACTTATAAATTTTGCTTGTTCACAGAAGTTGCCATTTGCAGTTGCATCAAGTGTGTAAGAATCTCAGGAAAAATAACTCAACAGTAAAACAAAAAGCCAATGGAGAGCTGCAGACTAGCGTCTACAGAAGAACGTCAGACCAGATGCTCTGTAGTTGAGTAATCATTCCAACATTCTATGGGCCACAACACATTGGCACCTCAGTTCCTGGGTGCTGCAAAGAGCACCTATTCAACAACAGGTTCCCACTAAGCACAGCCAATTCTTACACAACAAACCTAAACAAGACGATAAGATGCCCAGAGACTCTCACCATGCTACCATACAGAGATGATGACCAGACTACTCCAGCTCTGCATTGTAGATTTGTGGGCTACCATGATGCCACAAACAACCTCTTAATGAACCTAAAGGACCCTTTTTCAAAAGCCAGAACGAATGTCAAATAAAATAGCCCGCAGGGACTGCAACAAACATTATATCTGACAGACTGGTAGGAAACTAGCCACCAAGATACACAAGCACCAACTAGCCACCAAAAGACAAGACCAATTATCACTAATATCCTTACACACAGACAACTAGACACCAATTTGACCAGAACAATACATCCATCCTGGGACGGGCTAAACAAAGACCACATTC
This sequence comes from Chiloscyllium punctatum, assembly GCF_047496795.1. Taxonomy (NCBI): domain Eukaryota; kingdom Metazoa; phylum Chordata; class Chondrichthyes; order Orectolobiformes; family Hemiscylliidae; genus Chiloscyllium; species Chiloscyllium punctatum. The sequence continues at coordinate 56,692,537 of NC_092770.1, read as the reverse complement.
CTAAAGGCCTGGCATTCAAACCGGAGCTCCAATATACAAATCGATTTGGATGCCAATTACCAACCTCAAAAAGAACTGGAAGTGACATCTCTCACCACAACAGACCAAGACAAAGAGAAAGTGGGACAGCACATCAACTCACTAATATTACCTAGCATGGCGACAAAATATCTGAGAACAAACCTTCCAGCTCAGCGAGCTAACTTAGAACCTATTCCATCACATTCCTGACTTGCATCTTGTACATAGAACATCGAACAATACAGCGCAGAACAGGCGCTTCGGCCCTCAATGTTGCGCCGACTTGTGAACTATTCTCAGCTCGTCCCCCTACACTATCCCATCATCATCCATGTGCTTATCTAAGGATTGTTTAAATATCCCTAATGTGGCTGATTTAACTACATTGGCAGGTAGAGCATTCCACGCCCTTACCACTCTCTGCGTAAAGAACTTTTCTCTGACATCTGTCTTATATCTATCACCCCTCAATTTATAGTTATGCCCCTTCATACAAGCTGACATCATCCTAGTGTCATGGAAATTAAATCTACTTGACTCAATAATTACCAGGAGCAAAGAAAGGGTCTTTATTAAAAATCCTTCAGGATTTTGACTCATTACACTAAGTCAGATGTCTCAATGCAAAGAGTACTGAAACATTACACAGACGCCTGCCTTATAACATTCCTTATCTCACACTCTCAAGGGCAGAGACTGGGGAAACTCAAGTTGTTATCCTCTCATCCCCTGGTCCTAGACAGGAGTTATTCAGCTTTCGCTGAGTTAGACTATCACAAGGTCAAGTTGAACGTTTACAGAATTCAAACAGACAAGCTGACTGCAAACCTTCAAAGCATAGTTTACAAAGCTCAGCACAGCATTGATTTAAACAAAAGCATTCTTTAAATTTCACAGTAAATGGATAATTTTCCATTACACTAGGAAAAAGTATTTCACTGTCTACCCTATCTAATCCTCTGATCATCTTATATGTCTCTATCAAATCCCCCCTTATAGCCTTCTTTCCAATGAGAACAGACCAAAATCTCAAACTTTCCTCATAAGACCGCTGCCTCTAGACCAGACAACATCCTGGTAAATCTCTTCTGCACCTTTTCCAATGCTTCTACATTCTTTCTGTAATGAGGCAACCAGAACTGTACACAATAGTCCAAGTGTGGCTGCACCAGCGTGTTGTATAGTTACAGCATGATATTGCTGTTCCAGAACTCAGTCCCTCTACCAATGAAATCTAACACACCGTATGCCTTCTTCACAGCACTATCCACCTGGGTGGAAACTTTCAGGGATCTATGCACATGGACTCCAAGATCTCTCTGCACATCCACACTACCAAGAATCTTTCCATTGACCCAGTACTCTGCCTTCCTGTTATTCTTCCCAAAGTGCATCACCTCACATTTAGCTGCATCAAACTCCATTTGCCACCTCTCAGCCCAATTCTGCAGTTTATCCAAGTCCCCCTGCAACATTCTTCCAACCTGTCCATAACTCCACCAACTTTAGTGTCATCTACAAATTTACTATAAATGACTTAGACGCAGGCAAACAGCAGTGTCCCAAAACAGATCCTTGTGGCACACCACTAGAAACTTGACTCCAGGCTGAATATTTTCCATCAACCACCACCACTCGCTGTCTTCTTTCAGAAAGGCCAGTTTCTAATCCAAACTGCTAAATCACCCTCAATTCCATGCCTCTGCATTTTCTCCATCAGCCTACCATGTAGAACATTATCAAAGGCTTTCCTGAAGTCCATGTATACCATGTCAATTGCCCTACCCTCATCTACATGCTTGGTCACCTTCTCAAAAAGGAGAATGAGGTTTGAGAGACACGACCTGCTCTTGACAAAACCATGTTGACTATCTGAAATCAAATTGCTACTTGTTAGATTATAAATCTCATCTTTTATAATCATTTCACAAACCTTTCCTACAACAGAAGTAAGGTTCGCTGTTCTATAATTACCTGGATCATCTCTACTGCCCTTCTTGAACAAGGGCACAACATTTGCAATCCTGCAGTCCTCAGATACTAAACCTGTAGACAATGATGACTCAAATATCAAAGCCAAAGGCTCTGCTATCTCCTCCCTAGCTTCCCAGAGAATCCTCGGATAAATCCCATCCGGCCCAGGGGACTTGTCTACTTTCACTCCTTCTAGAATTGATAACACTTGCGGGTAACTAACCTCAATCCTTTCTAGTTTAATATCTTGTACCTCATTCTTCTCCTCCATAATATTCTCCTTTTCCTGAGTGAACACCGATGAGAAATGTTCATTTAGCACCTCTCCGATCTCTACAGGGTGCACACAACTTCCCACTTCTGTTTTTGACTGGCCCTATTCCTAATCATCTTTTTATTCCTCACATACCTAGAGAAAGCTTTAGGGTTCTCCTTTATTCTATTTGCTAAAGACTGCTCATGTCCTCTTTGCTCTTAACTCTAAATCCTTCCTAGCTGATCTGTAACTCTGTCACCTCATCTGAACCATCTTGCCTCATCAACACATAAACCTCCTTCTTGAGAAGAGATGCAATTCGTGTTGTAAACCACGGTTCCCTTACCTCATCACTTCCTCCCTACCTGACAGAGACATACCTATCAAGGACACAATATCTGTTCCTTAAACCAGCTCCACATTTTGATTGTCTGCATCCCCTGCAATTTGCTACTCCATTCTATGCATCCTAATGCTTGCCTAATCACGTTATTATTGCCCTGCCCGACCGATAACTCTTGGCCTTCCTTTCCATCGCTAAACTAAACGTAATTGAATTATGGTCACTGTCTTCAAAGTGCTCACCTACAACTAAATCAAACACCTGGCCTGGTTCATTACCAAGCACCAGATCCAGTGTGGCCTCCCCTCTCGTCGACCCTTTGACATACTGTGTCAGGAAGCTCTCCTGTACACGTTGGATGGATCAGTTTTTGTCCAACAGACTAGAGCTATACCATTTCCAGTCAACATTGGGGAAGTTAAAGTCCCCCATAATGACAACCCTGTTCTTTTCATTCCTACCCAGAATAATTTTGCTAATCCTCTCTTCCACCTCCCTGAAACTCTGTGGAGGCCTATTAAAAAAACTCCAAGCAGTGTGACCTCCTCTCCCGTTTCTAACCTCAGCAGACGAGTCTTCAAAAATTCTCTCAGCCACAGTTATATTATCTTTGACTAAGAAGGCCACACCTCTCCCTCTTACCTCCTTGCCTGTTTTTAATGAAAGATCTAAACCCTGGAACCTGCAACATCCATTCCTCATCCTACTCTATCCAGGTCTCTGAAATGTCCACAACATCAAACTCCCAGGTACCTATCCATGCTGCAAGCTCACCTACCTTATTCTGGATACTTCTGACATTGAAGTAGACACACTTCAAACCAGTTTGCTGTCTGCCAGCACATTCCTGTGACCCTGAAATCTTGTCTCTGTCCTTCCTGCTCTCATCCTCCTGCGCACTCTCATCCATCTCCCTCTTATAGGTCCTTTCTGAAGGAGGGACTATGCCTGCAATGTTGACTCCCCCGTTCATTGGACACTGCCAGACCTGCTGCGCTTTTCCCAGTACCATTACTTTGACTCTGATCTTCAGCATCTGCAGTCCTCACTTTCGCCTACCAGTGATGTAGCTGTACTGGAACAGCTTTGATAGGTGCATGGACAAGTCTGAAGCATAATCTTGCAATGTCAGAGGGATCGGTAATACAGGATACATATGTTCGCTATTATATATTTCACGATAATGCTTACCTCCTAATTCGCATCTGGGATACAGTCTTAAGTGCTTGTTTTAATAGATTGTTGCTACCGGTCCTCTGAAGGATTGCAGGCATAGTGTGAAGAAAAAGCACTGCTGTTAGGCTAGATGTTAAACTAGAAGTGCTAAAGTGTTGCAGAAAAAAAGTGAACATGTAATTGATTGGGTGCTGTTTGAAGCTTAGAGTATATACACAATTGTTTAAAATACAAAACTCTGAAAGAACAAAAGCTCATCATATTTTAATCATGGAAGGAAAACCAGCAAGCATTATCATGGAAAATACAGAACAGTAACATTGTGGATTCAGGGTGTATGTAACAAAACGCATAGCCCTTAAGCTTGTAGGAGGGCCTGAAAAAGGAGTTGGGAGAGGAAGCAGCAGTAAAAGAGGTTGCCCCAGATATTCTCTACTATATTGTAGAACTATTTTAAAATGCTTAGGGTAGGCCAGTATTGACAGATTCTGCACAGCAATTTCTGGAAAAGTTAATCATGGTAAGCGTAAATATGGAGAGCTCTTGTTCACTGATGAAAGCAGTTGTGTTGGAACTCTCATTCTAGGACAGGCATTTCTACCATATCATTTACCTAAATTATTTGTATATAATCTTGAGTTGTGTTAAGTACATTTACAGATGACACCAAAATTGGGAGGTTTAGTGGTGAGCGAAGGAGGTTGCCTCCGAATACAACAGGTTCATCATCATATGAGCCAATGTGCTGAGGAGTGACAGATGGAGTCTTGATTTCAATGAAGTGCTGCATTTAAATCAGGGCAGCACCTGTACATTTAAAGGTTTTGGCCTGGGAAATGTAACCAAACCACTGCTGGACTTAAAGGCCTCAAAGAGCCAATTAACTCTTTTTGGCTTAAATTAGATATTGCAATTAGTATTGTGTCAATCAGTCAGAAAAACCCAGCATGTCTGGCAGCATCTGCAAAAAGAAAGCAAACTGAACATTTTGGGTGCAATGACCCTTCATCAGAACTGCTTGCAGCTCAGAAACGATTGGTATGTATGCTGAAGACCCAGGTGGAGATTGAGCAGATTGGGCGCAGGTTCAAAGTTCCTTGCAAGCGGAGTTGCAGGTAGACAAAAGGTGATGAAGAAAGTGTTTTGGCATACTTGCCTTCAGTCACAGCATTAAGCAAAGGAGTTGGGATATGATGTTACAACTGTATAGGATATCGATTAAGCCACTTTTGGAATATTGTGTGGAATATTGTGTGCAATGCTGATCTCCCTGCTATTGAAAAGATTGTAAAACTTGCAAGAGCTCAAAAAAAAGTTACAAGGATGTCACCAGGGTTGGAGTGTCAAAGGCTGATGGGTGACCTTGGAGATTTGTAAAACCATGAGGGGCATGGATAGGGTAAATAGATAAAGACTTTTCCCCAGGGGGAGGAGTCCAAAACTAGACAGCATAGGTTTAAGGTGAGAGGAATAAGATTTAAAAGCGATCAGAGGGGCAACTTCTGCACATGAGGGTGGTGGGTTTACAGAATGCCAAAGGAAGTGGAGGAGGCTGGTACAACTACAACATTTAAAAGACATCCAAATGAGGTTACGAATAGGAAGGGTTTAGAGGGATATTGGCCAAAAGCTGGCAGAAGGGACTAGATTAATGTAAGATATCTGGTCAGCTTGGGCAAGTTGGACCAAAAGTCTGTTTCTGTGCTGTTCATCTGTGACTCACGAATAAACCATGTATGGACGTCAATAAGTTTGTACCTCTGCCATCAAATGGACATCAAAATTCTCTTGAGGCTGCACTTGCATCAAAGAAAAAGCCATACTAAAAGGTGGCAAACAGCTGAGTAAGTGAATAGGTCCAAAAAAAAGTGTACAGATGTGAGGCAGGATGGTATTTATTTGTAGTGATCTTGCCGTGCAGCCCTGTGCCAAATAATGTCTTTTTTTTTTAAAGTTAAGCACATACAGGACTGTATGCAACTCCAGACAGAGGTGGGCATTACCAATTCTTGCAGCTTTAGTTCCTTACTTTGGCTGCTTCCAGTGTCACATCCTAGTTCCAGACCATAATTTAGATATCTAGTTACACTTGTTACAGTTTGAATGGTGATGCTGAAAAAGAGAAGCATACTACTGAAGCTTTTCATCTTCCACAAATCAGGTCATATGCAAGAATACAAATTTCAAAACAAGCAGACAAATTTGTTCTACCCAAGAAATAGAGTGTTGAAAGGCTGACAAGTGTTGTCTAGTCAAGTACTGCTAGGAGGAAACCACAATGCAAAAGTTTTCATGCCAGCTTAAAGCTGAAAAGACATTCAGCCTAGTCAAATTCCTTTCTCCTGCCCTGCATACGAACAAGTGTAGCTTCGAGCCAGCTTAAAATGAGCCATATTGTGAGCCTGACTGATGATCTTATTGGTTTTTAGTATAATTAACACTGTTGGGACATTCCAGTTTTGCCTAATTGTGAGATTACATGTAACATTGGAGATTATGTTCTTAGTTTTGCAAACACGAGGCAAGTGGGGCTAGTTTAGTTTTGGAAACCTGGTCAGCATGGACAAGGGTGTGTTTCCATGCTGTGACAGTTTATGAAGATCACTGCTGGACTCAAGGCCTCAAAGGATCAATTAACTCAGACAATACTAATTGCAATATGCAACTTAAGCCAAAATCCAATCAGATGGAAAAACCCAGCAGATCTGGCAACAATCGGCAGACAGAAAGCAAACTGAACATTTTGGGTGCGATGACCCTTTGTCAGAACTGCTTACAGCTCAGAAACAATGGGTATGTATACTGAAGACCCAGGATGGGGAGATGGAAATAAAGGTGGAGATTGAGGACAGCTTGCAAGAGTGACCAATCCCCCAACCCCCTTATGTGATGAGAAGGCCTGTTGTGTAGAAATGGTGGAACATGGTAGAAGCTGCTCAGGCCCTCAAAATTATTTGACTGTATAGGGTACAGAAGGCCAGGGTCCCTAAACAGCAAACAACATGCTGTGCTTCCAGCTTGCACTAAGCTTCACAGGAGTACTGTGACAGACCAGAGACAAATGTTGGCTGGGAAACACCTTGAAATAACAGGCAACCACTATCCTTTTTGGCCCCAGGGTCATTTAACTTAAGCTGTTGCTTGTGCAGTGGAATGAAGATCCACCATTGCAACATTTAAGAGGCATTTGGATGGAATTTAGAAGGATATGGGCCAAGTGCTAGCAAATGGAGCTTGTTTTGTTTGGGGAAACCTGCTTGGCTTGGGCAAATTGGACTAAAAGGTCTTTCTGTTCTGTATGACTAACTTTTTTCCAAAAATAACTATTGAAAGAATTAGATTCCCTACACTGTGGAAACAGGCCCTTCGGTCCAGCAAGTCTCCACCGACTCTCAGTCACCCACCCAGTGCTGAACACAGGAAGACGAGATTTTACAGAGATAAAAATCCAACACAAAGCCTGGATAACAAGAGATCATCCATTCTTTAATCTGTGGCACAATTAGAACATAGAACAATACAGCGCAGTACAGGCCCTTTGGCCCTCGATGTTGCGCCGATCCAAGCCCACCTAACCTACACTAGCCCACTATCCTCCATATGCCTATCCAATGCCTGTTTAAATGCCCATAAAGAGGGAGATTCCACCACTGCTACTGGCAGGGCATTCCATGAACTCACGACTCGCTGAGTAAAGAATCTCACCCCTAACATCTGTCCTATACATACCACACCTTAATTTAAAGTTATGCCCCCTCGTAATAGCTGACTCCATACGTGGAAAAAGGTTCTCATGATCAACCCTATCTAAACCCCTAATCATCCTAAATGTTTTTGAATTCTTGCTTGTGATTCTTGTTAGATGATGCCAGTGCCCATGACCTGGATATCAAATATTTGTGACCAAATATTAAAGTTGGAGGGTGGTATTAATGGAAATTGATGGACCAGGATGTTATTGTGTTTCAAGGCCTGTTCTTGAAGACATTGACTTTCCAAGCCGATAGGTGAAATTGGAGCGACAAATGAGCAGTTATTAAAAATTTTGGAAACCACTTTCCTGATTTGGTTGATTCTTCCATGACAGTCTCAAACCAATTCGCGAATTGTTTGTGAAAGAACAAATACCAATGCAATAAAATAAATGGGCTGCCAAGTAGGAGAAAGTGAACAAGTAGTTATTAGAGTGTAAAGTATTTGCTTAGAGTCATACCATTGTACAGTAGATCAATATTCTTTTGAAGGAGGAAGTATGGAAGACAGTTAGGCTAGGATATTTGATTAACCATATCAAAACTGCAATCGATGTGTTTAAAACATTTTTTGAATCATTCTGCTGAGGTTGCATGGAATGCTTGAATCATTGGCTTGGTATCAGAAGCTTTTAAATAGGGAAAAGAGCAAGTAAGAAAGCAGACAAACCTGGATTATTGCTTTTAAAATATGTAACATAATTAATCAGGAATACCTGATTAAGGGCTTTTGCCCGAAACATCGATTTTCCTACACCTCGGATGCTGCCTGAACTGCTGTGTTTTTCCAGCACCACTAATCCAGAATCTGGTTTCCAGCATCTGCAGTCATTGTTTTTAACCAACATAATTAACCCTAACCATTCATGGTTGGTCTCTAGCAGAATTTCTAGCTTGCATGGGAAAAAACTGACTTGTACAGATAGCAACATGGAGGGTTGAAATGGTAGCAAGACCCTCTGATTTGCTTCTGAGGGCAGCATGGGGGCTCAGTGGTTAGCTCTGCTGCCTCAGCACCAGGGAGCTGGGTTAAATTCCTGCCTGTGTGAAGTTTGCACATTCTCCCAGTGTCTGTGGGAGCTTCTCCAGTTTCCTCCCTCAATCCAAAAGATGTGCAGGTCAGGTGAATTGGCCATGCTGAGTTGCCCATAGTGTTAGGTGCATTAGTCAGAGGTAGGGGAATGGATCTGGGTGGGTTACTGAGAGTCGGTGGAGATTTGCTAGACCGAGGGGCCCGTTTCCACAGTGTAGGGAATCTAATTCTTTCAATAGTTATTTTTGGAAAAAAGTTAGTCATACAGAACAGAAAGACCTTTTAGTCCAATTTGCCCAAGCCAAATGGGTTTCCCCAAACAAAACAAGCTCCATTTGCCAGCACTTGGCCCATATCCTTCTAAATGCCTCTTAAATGTTGCAATTGTACTAGCCTCCACCACTTCCTCTGGCAGCTCATTCTATACACGTACCACCCTGCGTGAAAAAGTTGCCCCTTAGGTCAATTATCTTTCCCCTCTCACCCTCAACCTATGCCTTCTAGTTCTAGACTCCCTCACCACATGGAAAAGACTTATTTATCCTACCCATGCCCCTCATGATTGTTTAAATCTCATCAGGTCACCTTTCAAACAGTCCAGGGTAAACCAGCCCCAGCTTATTCAACCTTTCCCTATAGCTCAAACACTCTGACCCTGGAAATATCCTTTTAAATCTCTTCTGAATCCTTGCAAATTTCACGCCATTCTCCTAATAGGAACAGAAACCTGATGTGCACAATATTCCAAAAGTGGCCTAACCAATATCCTGTACAGGTGCAACATGACCTCCCAACTCCTACATTTAATGCACTGACCAATAAAAAGTATATCTCACCTTCACCACAGTGGCTACTTGTGACTCCACCGTAGACGTTTGTTGTCTTAGCCCTTGGGTCTGACCCCCTTCTACTGTCAAAGAATTCTGACCTGAAACAAAGGTCCCACGCCTTTTGCTGTAGGTAAGAGATCTTTCTAGATACTGGTATTTAACACATACCAAATCCTCAGTGCAGAATTTACCTTCTCCCTTTCATCCAAACCCAAGACAGGAAACATCAAAACATTGTCATTGCCTTCCCACCTTTCCTGACAAACTGTAATAATATATCAAAGGCTAAGTAATTTCCTCAACCTCCTTGATATAGCACCCATTAACAGAAACAGAAGTAGGCCATTCAGCCCATTAAGTCTGCTCCACCCTTCATTGAGACCATGGCTGATACAATAACCCTAGACTCCATTTTGCTGCCTTTTCTACATGACTCTTTGATACATTTCAATAAATGCAGATGATTTTTAAATCAATTGACCAAAGTTTAATAGTCACTGATTAATGAGAAAAGGTGTGAATGGAATTTAAATTCCAACAGACACTGATTAGGTTAAAATAAAAATCTTTGTACACAATAATTTTCTTTTGCAGTCATTTCTTAACTGTCACTCTAAAATAAAGCAATGTTTTGCAGGGACCTGTGTATAACCATACAGGTATTGAGCATCCTGAAAATAAGTGCTGGACATCACAGCAGGTCCAGGCAGCATCCTTACTTTTCTAGTAACATGTGCAATCCACAGGATGCTGAATAAGTGTTAAGGCCTTTTGCACATTCCAGCGTCCATACATTACTGGACATTGCGTGGACTCAATTTAAATCAGTTGAACATTGGCATCTGATGCTGGGGTCTCCAAGAGATGGAGAAGATGGATTTTACTTCTCCACACTCCCCAGTTGAGGACTAATATAAATACTTAATCAGATTATAGTCCAACAGGCTTATTTGAAAGTACAAGCTTTCGAAGCGCTGCTCCTTCATCAGGTAGCTGTGGTGCAGGATCATTGAATAGAATTTATAGTAAAAAATCAGAGTGGCACAACTGATGCGATGTACTAAACAAACCTAGATTGCTGTTAGAGCTTTAGTCACTTAGAATGTGGATGCAAGTTTTGATTAATATGTAGATCCCAGAATAATGTCTGAACAGACATGTCATCTTTTCACAGCCCGAGTTATCTTGGGTCTGTGACTTGAAAGAAGTTCTGGGATTTACATACTAATTAAAACCTGCAACCTCATTCTAAATTATTAAAGACTACATACAGCAATCTAGGTTTAATACATCATATCAGTCATATGACACTTTGATCTTACTATAAGATGTGCCCGGTGATCCTGCACCAAAGCTACCTGATGAAGGAACAATCACCAAAAGCTAGTAGTTCTAAATAAACCTGTTGGACTATAACCTGGTGCAGTATGATTTCGAAATTTTGTCCACCCCAGTTCAACACCAGCACCTCCACATCACAATATTTCAGATATTCTTTTACACTGGTTTGCTGAAACTGATACAAGATTGAGTGGAGATAGTTACGGAACCTCCAGTTTCTAGTTGCACATGTAAAAGACTGACTTAGGACCTGAGAACTTTAAAGTTTGTTGATTTATGGAATTCCTTTAGTCTTGTCTATTTAATGCTGCTTCTGCTCTTAGACTTGAAAATTTAGGTATGCCTGGTCGTCATCCTGGTTTACCCTCCTGCATCTTAACTGAACTAGGGTTGATTTTGCCATTTGATGGTATTGGTCAAGTGGGTCATATGCCAGACTGAGATGAGATTGCACTGATGTCCAATCTTCAGACCATGTCAGAATTCAGAGTATGCTGGTAGTGCCAGACAACATTGATATCCGCCACATTAAGACTTAATTTCGTCTCCACAAGGAACTTATGGCAGTCACTCTTAACTAGATTCTTCCTCCTCTTGGCTGCCTCACTACCTGCTGAGATCTGCTTGCACAGCAATGAAGCTCAACGGACTTTGTTTACTTGCGTTGCTCCTGAGTCACCCTTAGTACTCGTCATTTGGAGTTCAACATCAAAAGTATATTCTGTACCTTTGCCATCAGTGCTTCTTGCAAGCAGAATTTGAAGATTTCCTTGCCAGATTTGGTAACGTAAATGAGACTTCAATGGGGTCTAAAGTCAATATTGACTAGTCAGGATCTACCATATTTAAGGCCAACCCTGATGCCATTCTCAACAAATGCAATCTGCCTGCAACTGGGTCATAGCCTTTATTCCCTGCCTGCTTGTGTAACTGAATGTGCTGAAACTTCATCAGAGGTGGCAGAAGTGGATACTGTGTGCCAGTCACTGACAACATTTTTGTTCCAAAACAAAAATGTGCCCCGCAATCTTTCTTAAACTCACTTTCTACTTTTCCTCCTAGAAGTGGAGATGTGCAATTGCTGGTGAACAATATTCAAAATGATTCCCAAGATGTTGAAACAGTCTATATTCAAATTCAAATAGTTTTGGACAATATCTAGACCTGGTGACATCTAACACTGCTGAAAATGTGTTGCTGGAAAAGCGCAGGTCAGGCAGCATCCAAGGAGCAGGAGAATCGATTTTTCGGGCATAAGCCCTTCTTCAGGCTCATGCCTGAAACATCGATTCTCCTGTTCCTTGGATGCTGCCTGACCTGCTGCGCTTTTCCAGCAACACATTTTCAGCTCTGATCTCCAGTCCTCACTTTCTCCTAGAAGAATCTAACACTGCCCATGACATTAAGAGGTGTTACCATCACCATCCATCATCTAAGTAGTACACATCAGGAATGTGATGAACACTTCCCACTCACTTGGATGTGTACAGCTCCAACACCACTTCAACTTGACACCATCCAGGACAAAGCAGCCAAGTCCACCCTCTCCAACACACAATGGCAGCAGTGTGCACCATCTATTAGATGAACCACAGAAATTCAAAGACAGCACCTTTAAACCCATAACCACCTCCACTGACAAGGAAGGGGGCAGCAGCTACATGGGAACACCACCACCTGAAAGGTCCCCTCCCAAGCCACTCACCTTAATAGTTCCTGTTGGGTCAAAATACTGGAGGTAGTTATCTAATGGCATTGGGGTCAACCTACTGCACATAAACTGCAATGTGCAAAGGAGGCAACTTCTCAACAGCAACTGGAGATAGACAAGAGTTTTTGGCCCAGCCAATGTCACAGAGTTAACAATGTTTGCCATTTGGAATTCTTTCATCTAAAAGTTCAGTTTCTTTGGAGTTTAACTTGAAGAAAAAGGCCCTTTTCCTTGGTTTGAAGGTGCAATGAAACCAGAAGAGGGGCAGAGATTTTAGGTAAGGGGTAGCTGGTTTAGAGAAATACTAAGGGCTCCTATAACCGTTTCCTGAAAGAGGATGGTAAGCACAGAACCCCTCAACATTCAGGTAGTGGCCAAATCATCTTTTGAAGTCCAAGTGCCAAGTAAAAGAAAGTGAAATTAGGTTGAATGGCTTCCTTTCAGATTATCTTCTCCCATGTGCTGTCACGTGTGCAGTTCAAGGCCACTGGATAGCATTGATATGTGAAGCAGAGACATCACAAGGCCAGTTAATATTACAGGGCTGCTCCTTTCAAGTTTCTGATCCACAATGACTCCCCTCCCCACTACTGGATATCACTGGGGTTTGTTTCAACAGCAGTAATGTCAGGAAGATGGAGAGATTCTTGGAGATGAACTCAGCCTGACACATGGAGTAAATATTATTTGCCATTTATTTGTACAATCCTGCATACCGTCCAAGTCTTGCTACACAGGTATATGGTAGATTTAGGAGTTGCACACTCCATGCATGCACAATGTGAAGTGAAAAATTAATGAAGACAGAATAAATGCTCCTCAGCTTTATAGGAGGCAGAGTACAAAGGTAAAATGTTAAGGAATCACAAATTAGACAACTTGCCAATGTTTCCTCCAAACCTGCAACTTCAACAGCAGAAGAGAACATTCACACTACCAACCAGTTCCTTTCCAAGCCACACACCTTCTGACATGGAAATACATAATCATCCTTCATTTCTGCAACTCCCTGCCTTCTGGTGCAGGTATTGTAATGTATGTACAGCAGCATTCAACAAGTCAGCTCACCACCACATCCAAGGAAATTACAGATGTCAACAAATACTGGCTGAGTCAACAATGCATACATGCAAGGAATCAAATAAGTAAATAAAGCAGATCTCAACTAGAGCAGTTAATCAAACTCACAGCGCCGTATAATCAACAAGCTTTCAGGAATGGTGCACAAAAGATTTTCCAGGTACATCACAAAAGACGTGCAAGGGAAGTGATGACTGGGCCCCTTGTTGGATATCTGGATCATCAATAGTCACAAGTGATGTGCTAGAAGACGGGTAGTTGGCTAACATGGTGCCACTATGTGAACAAGGTGGTAAGGAAAAACTAGGGAACTATAAACCAGTGAGCCTGACATTGATGTAGGCAACTTGTTGGAAGGAATCCAGAGGGACTGGATTTACATGTATTTGGAAAGTAAAGGACTGAATAGGGACGGTCAACATGGTTTTGTGCGTGGGAAATAATGTCTCAAACTCGATTGAGTTTTTTGAAGTAGTAACAAAGAGGGTAGAGCAGTAGATCGATCTATCTATATGACTTCAGTAAGGCATTTGACAAGGTTCCTCATGAAGGCTGTTTAGCAAGGGGAGGAATACAGTGAGAAATTACCATTTGAATGCAGAACTGGCTCGAAGGTAGAAAACAGAGGGTAGAGGATGGTGGTGGTGGAGGGTTGCTTTTCAGACAGACAGGGGAGGGGGGGGGGGGGGGGAGAGAAGAGAAGAGAAGAGAAGGGGGGTACACAAGGATCAGTATTGGGTACACTGCTTTTCCTTTATATAAATTATTTAGATGTAAACGTAGGAGGCATAGTTAGTAAGTGTGCAGAATACGTCAAAAATCTGTGGGTACAGTGGACAGCAAATATAGTTACCTCATTACTTTTTTCAAAGTCTGATGGGCCGAGGAGAGGCAGATGGAATTTAGTTTAGACAAGTGTGAGGTGTTGTCTTTTGGAATGGCAAATCAGGGTAGGACTTACATACTTAACGGTAAGGTCCTGGGGTGTGTTGCTGAACAGAGACCCTGGAGTGCAGATTCATAGTTCCTTGCAAGTGGAGTTGCAGATACTTGGGATACTGGAGGCAGCATTTGGTCTGCTCTCTTTTATTGGTCAGGCCACTGAGTGTAGGAGTTGGGAGATCACATTACAGCTGTACAGGACATTGGTAGGCCACTTTCTGAATATTGCGTGCAAGTCTTGTTTCCCTCCTTATAGGAAACTTGAAAGGGTTCAGAAAGGATTTACAAGGATATTGCCAGTTTGAGCTATATGGAGAGGCTGAATTGGCTGGGGCTGTTTCCCTGGCAGTGTCAGAGGCTCAGGAGCATGGATAGAGTAAATAGATGATGTCTTTTCCCTGGGATGGGAGAGTCCAGAACTAGATGGCATAGGTTTCAGGTGAAAAGGAAAAGATTTAAAGAGACCAAAGGGGCAATTCTTTCATGCAAAGGGTGGTGGAAGTATGCAATGAGTTGCCAAGGGAAGTGGAAGTTGGTACAATTACAACATTTAAAAAGTCATCTAGATGGGAATATGAATAGGAAGGGTTTTGAGGAATATGGGCCAAAATGTTGGCAAATTAGACTGGATTAATTTAGGATCTGGTTGGCATGGACGAGTTGGACCAACGTGTCTGCTTCTGTCTACACAAAACAGCTTTGTAGCTTTTGCAGCAAGAGTTTAGGAGACAATTTCACCAAGGTGTTATAACTGAGAGGTCATATAGCTAAGAGGCAGAACTATTTTCATTTCAATGACAGTAGTATTGGTAACCAAGAGGCCAAACGAAGTATTGCACAAGAACAATTTTTCTTAAAAACACACTAGTTATGGTAAACTGGAAGGAACTGGCTAACATTCAAGGGTAGCAGAGAGCAATTGTTTTCTGGAAGGACTTGACAACCACTAGAAACTGAAAAATCAGGTTTGAGAATAGAAAAAGTTGAATTACCAGGGAGTTGCAACATATATTGAGAGACCGATAATCCAGAGACCCAGGTAACTTTCTGGGCACCTTAGATCAATTCCCACCACAGCAGATAGCAGAATTTAAGACAAAAAAGTTAGAATTACAAGTCTAATTACGGCAAAAAAAAATCCGTTGCCAATTGCCAGATAAACCCATCTAGTTCACAAACATCCTTTAGGGAAGGAAACTACCAAACTTACCTGATCGGGGCTACATAAGACTGCAAAACCACAATGATGTGCTTGACCCTTTTGTGACCGCTGGACAACGAGGGGTGAGCAATAAACGCCAACCGAGCCAGCAATGCTCTCATCCCGTGAGTAATGAATCTAAAAGCGGATAGCAGGAATACCCAGATTTCCTTTGAAGGAAGGGGAGGGGGGTTGAAACGGTCGAACTGAAAGGATGAAGAATTCATAAACTTCAAACCAAGGCTAAGAACTTTCTATATGAACCCCTAGGCAGGAACACCAACTTCCCTCCAGATAAACTGTACCATTACGTCTGATTTCTGAACAAGTTGCTGAATAGGATTTGCCTCCCTGTTGTCTGCGAGGAGGAGTCGAGGTGAGTTAGCTGGATTCCGGCCTCCTCCATCCCCGTCGCCAGGCCGGGAGCAGCCTCGGGTCCCCCCCCCAGGTCACTGTCGATGTGGGGCGGGGGGGTAAACAATATTTTTTTACCTTGGGCGGGCGGATCTTGCAGATCCCGCTCCTCTGAGCGATAGGTCGGATCTTATTGATGTAGCCGAGTGGCTCCCGGAACTCCTCCCGGCTCGGCTCGAACACCGGGCACTCGGGAGGCGGGATAAACTCCGAGAATATCCACATGATGGCGGCGGCGGCGGGGAGCAACGTTCCCGGAGACAAAGGGAGGCCGGGGCTCCGCGCTCCAACCCCGGAAAGGTCCCTCGGCGCCAGACCGCGGCCTGGGCCTGGGCCTGGGCCTGGGCCTGGGCGGCAGTCAAACAACGCTCTGGCCGCTGCAGCTCCGTGCAAGCCTGGAGTCACACAGCGGTATCGAGGTGCAGTCCCTGAGGACAAGGGCGGGTTGGCCGAGGGCTCGAGCCCCGGGGAGGCTCACTGGGTGGTATCGGTATCCGTAGTTTTTTTTGTTTGGGGGAGGGGGGGGGTGCGGGGGAAAGAATGGGGATGCAGGCGCGCGGCTGTCCTCGAGCACGCGCACCACTTCCGCTCGCGGGTCACATCGTGTAATCCCACGCATCGCTTGTTTTTTTAAAGGCCTCAGCAGTGCATTGATTGGCTGTCGCGGCAAAGCGGCTGCAACGTTATTGGATGTATTCACCTCCCCGCCCACCTTGGTCAATTCTTATTGGTTGTCAAGGTGGGGTGCCAGCTTCGATTGGCTGCGGGGCGGCAGGTCACAAGGTCATTGGCTCCAGAATGAAAACAGAAAATGCTGCGTCTTGTGAGCAGAGAGAAACCGAATGACCGGCCCGAGTCCAATGAGTCTTCTTCAGAACTTTACTTTCCTAAGTATTTGTTTAGTTCTCTGTTGACACTTGGCCTTTAATTTATTCAAACATCCATTCGAACACTATATATAAAACAGGCCAATCAGTTCCAATCAAGGCTTCTTCATATGCTTGTCGTACATCGCATGATCTTTCATTTTTATCCCTCCTCGTGGTTACCAAGGTCCACATACTCATCATTTTCGGGAGTGAAGACGTTTCTGAGCTAATGACGTAAGTTGCTGGTTCCTACCTGAGAAAGTTAACACTTCAATTCCAGTGATACTTCTTCAGAACTGCTGGAAGCTAGGAAAAGATGGTATGTGTACTGAAGACGAACAGAGGAAGTTATATTGGGCAAGGCTAAGGGCTCTCTCTCAACCATAGTGGCTGGGAATCCTCACTGAGGAAAGGGCTGGATGTTGTGAGGTCCCCCTGCAGAAGGTGGCATCATCAGAGCAGTTGAAAGGGAGATGCTTAACTGACTTCCCACACTTCTGCACTCACTTCTTTTCTTTCCTCCCACCAATGGTGTCCCCTGGCCTCACTTTCCACCTGCCAGAGTTTGCAACCAAAGGATCATAAGCCACCATTTCTGCTACCTCCATCGGAATGCTACCACCAGACACATATTTGCCTTCCATCCGTTGTCAGCATTTCACAGAAACTGATCCCTCTTGGACACTGTGGTTCACTTTTCTATTCCCAACACCTTCCTGCACCCCCATGGCACCTTCCAATGCAATCACAGAAAATACAGGATTTGCCAATTTACTTACCCCATCGTCACTATCCCAGGCTTCAGACATAACTTCCAGGTTAAGCTACGATTTACCTACACTTTACCCAAACTAGTCTACTGTATTTGCTGCTCACAATGTGTTCTCCTCTTCATTGGGAATGTGAACACTTTGCTGTTTGTAAAAATGACACCGAGCTTCCAGTTGCCTTCAATACACCACCATGTTCCCTGGCCAACATTTCTGTCTCAAGCTCACTGCAGTGCTCCAGCACAGCTCAGCACAACTGGAAAAAACAGCATGTCATTTTCCACTTGGGGACTCTGCAGTCTGCAGGACTCAGTATCGAGTTCAAGAATTTTAGAACCTGAACACTTCTTTCCATACTCTTTAACCACCACACACCAGAGGCTCTGTTATGACACACATTGATTTCAGCACAGCCAACTAATTTCTCCCAGTTATACAATATAGAACATTACAGCACAGTACATGCCCTTCAGCCATCCATGTTGTGCCAAACTTTTATCCAATTGTAAGATCAAACTCACATATACCCTTCATTTTACGATCATCATTGTGCCTATTCAAAGTCGCTTATACGTCCTGACTGTATCTATCACGGCTGGCAGTGCATTCCACGCACCCATCACTCTCTGGGTAAAGAACTTACCTCTGACATCTCACCTAAACCTTCCTCCAATCCCCTTCATGATAGCCATTTTCACCCTGGGAAACATTTTTTGGCTATCCACTCTATCTATGCCTCTCATCATCTTGTCCATCTCTATCAAGTCACCTTTCATTTTTCTTTGCTGCAATGAGAAAAGCCCTAGCTCCCTCAACCTTTCTTCATAAGACATGTTCTCCAGTCCAGGCAACATCCTGGTAAACCTTTTCTGCACCCTCACTAAAACTTCCACATCCTTCCTATAATGAGGCGACCAGAACTGAGTCAAAAAGTGTGGCACTGGAAAAGCACAGCAGGTCAGGCAGCATCTGGTCTAACCAGGACTTTATAGAGCTGCAGTAATACCTTACGGCTCTTAAACTCAATCCCCCTGCTCGTGAACACCAACACACCATAAACCTTCTTAACAACCCTATCAACTTGGGTGGCAACTTTGAGGGGTTATGGACATGGACCCCAAGATCCCTCTGTTCCTCTACACTGCCAAGAATCCTGCCTTTAACCCTGTAATCTACATTCAAATTCAACCTTTCAAAATGAATCGCTTCATACTTTTCCAAGTTGAACTCCATCTGCCACTTCTCAGGCCCAGCTCTGCGTCCTGTCAATGTCCCATTGCAACCTACAACAGCCTTCCACACTATCCACAACTCCACCAACCTTCGTGTCGTCAGCAAACTTACTAACCTACCCTTCCACTTCCTCATCCAAGTTCTTTATAAAAATCACAGAGACGTACCAGAACAGATCCCTGCAGAATACTTCAGATCAGTAAAGCTTGTGAGGCATGATCTGCTCCTCACAAAGCTATCTGTAATCAAGTTGTGCTTTTCCAAATAATCATAAATCCTGTCTCTCAGAATCTTCTCCAATAATTTGCACACCACCGACAAACCGACTGGTCTGTAATTACCAGGGTTATCCTTATTCCCTTCTTGAGCAACATTTGCCACACTCCAATCATGTGGTTCTACTCCAGTGTAGATTGAGGACGCAAAGATCGTCAAAAATGCAGCAATCTTTTCCCTTACTTCCTGTAATAACCATGGTATATCCTGTCTGGCCCAGGGACTTATCTATCCTCAAATTTTTCAAAATTGCCAGCACATCCTCCTTCTCAACATCAATGTGTTCGAGCATATCAGCCTGTTTCATGCTGTCCTCAGAAACGACAAGGTCCCTCTCACTAGTGAATACTGAAACAAAGCATTCATTATGGATCTCCCCTACCTCCCCTGACTCCTGGCACAAGTTCCTCCACCATTCCTGATTGGCCCTACCCTCTGTCTGGCCATTCTCTTGTACCTGACATAAGTGTAGAATGGGGTTTTCCTTAATCCTCCCAATCAATGTTTTTTCATGCCCCTTCTAGCTCTCCTTAGTCCATTGTTCAGTTCCTTCCTGGCTACCATGTATCCGTCTGGAGTCCTGTCTAATCCCTGCTCCCTCAATCTTAAGTAAGCTTCTTTCTTCCTCTTGACTACATGTTCCACATCTCTTGTCATCCAAGGTTCCTTCACCCTCCTATCCCTTCCTTGCCTGAGTGGGACAAACCTGTCCAGCACTCACAGCAAGTGCTCCCAAAACAACCTTCACATTTCTGTCATGCATTTCCCTGAGAATGTCAGTTCCCAATTTATATTCCACAGTTCCTACCGAAAAGCATTGTAATTCCTCCTCCCTCAATTAAATACTTTCCCATACCGTCTTCTTTCCCTCTCCATGATTATGGTAAGGTTCAAGGAGTTGTGATCATGATCACCGAAATCCTCTCCCACTGAGAAATCTGACACCTAACCTGGTTTGTTGCCAAGCACCAAATCTAATATGGCCTCCCCTCTAGGTGACCTATCTACATGTCGAGACAGGAATCCTTCCTGGACACATCTGACAAAATCTGCTCCACCCAAACTATTTGCACTCAGGAGGTTCCAATCAATGTTAGGGTAAGTTGAAGTCACCCATGACAACACTTCTGCACTTTTCCAAAATCTGCCTCCCAATCTGCTCCTCTCTGTCTCTGCTGCTGTTGGAGGGATCTGTAGAAAACTCTCAATAAAGTGACTGCTCCTTTCCTGTTTCTGACTTCCATCCATACTGACTCAGTAGACAAACCCTCCTCGACGATTTCCCTTTCTGTAGCTGTGATACTATCCCTGATTAGCAATGCCACTCCCCCACCTCTTTCCCCCCTCTGTTGAACATCTAAACCCTGGAACATCCAAAAACCATTCCTCCCCCTGTGATATCCAAGTCCCCATAATGGCCACAACATTGTACTTCCAAGTACTAATACACACTTTCTCACTCTCTCTCTCCCTCACAAGCACGTGTATACATATACAATGCTATAGGGTGAATTTGTATTCGCAGAATTGTATTTACAAATGCTTTCTATTTTGTTCAAAAAGCACACAAGCTGTAGGCAGTCAATTTTTTTATAATCCATGTGACATTTTATAAATTCCGACTTTGGAAATAGAACTAATCTGACTCAAGATTGGAATACATACAGACTCTAATCTCATTGTCTAAGCTGATATGTCACCTTTTACTATTAAACTTTAAAGTTATCACAGGAAGGTGAGTTGAAAAAAAGTTCTGGTATTTACATATTAATGAATCGAAACCTGCAACCCATTATAAAAGATGAAAGACTTCTAGATTTGTTCAATATACTGTATTAGTGTATGACACTATGATCTTTTGTTGTGGTTCTGTTCACTGAGCTGGGAATTTGTGTTGCAAACGTTTCGTCCCCTGTCTAGGTGACATCCTCAGTGCTTGGGAGCCTCCTGTGAAGTGCTTCTGTGATGTTTCCTCCGGCATTTGTAGTGATTTGAATCTGCCGCTTCCGGTTGTCAGTTCCAGCTGTCCGCTGCAGTGGCCGGTACATTGGGTCTGGGTCGATGTGTTTGTTGGTAGAATCTGTGGATGAGTGCCATGCCTCTAGGAATTCCCTGGCTGTTCTCTGTTTGGCTTGCCCTATAATGGTAGTGTTGTCCCAGTCAAATTCATGTTGCTTGTCATCTGCGTGTGTGGCTACTAAGGATAGCTGGTCGTGTCGTTTCGTGGCTAGTTGGTGTTCATGGATACGGATCGTTAGCTGTCTTCCTGTTTGTCCTATGTAGTGTTTTGTGCAGTCCTTGCATGGGACTTGCAGTGGGCAAGCCAAACAGAGAACAGCCAGGGAATTCCTAGAGGCATGGCACTCATCCACAGATTCTATCAACAAACACATCAACCTGGACCCAATATACCGGCCACTGCAACGGACAGCTGGAACGGACAACCGGAAGCGGCAGAGACAAGCCACTATAAATGCTGGAGGAAACATCACAGAAGCGCTTCACAGGAGGCTCCCAAGCACTGAGGATGTCACCTAGACAGGGGACGAAACGTTTGCCACACAAATTCCCAGCTCAGCGAACAGAACCACAACAACAAGCACCCAAGCTACAAATCTTCTCCCAAACTTTGAACTATGATCTTTTGCTCCAAATTCTGTGTCCTATGATCCTACTCCACTAGCTACCTGACAAAGGAGCAGGGCTCCGATAGCTTGTACTTCCAAATAAACATGTTGGTGTATAACCTGGTGTTTTGTGATTTTTAACTTTGTCCACCCCAGTCCAACAGTGGCACTTCCGTATCATGCATTAACATAGAAACACTTCAACCCATCACACTGACTGCAAGTTTGCCCTACCAACTACATATCCTTCCTCACAGACTCTCTGAATACTGTATCTGCCTGTTCACCAGCTACCCTATCCTCTGATCCATAGCTCCTGTTTCCATCCCCCTGCCAAACTAGTTTAAACCCTTCCAAAGAGCTTGAGCAAACCTCCTACCAAAGATATGGCGCCCCTCCACGTGTAACCCATCCTCCTTGTACAGGTCCCACCTTCCCCAGAATGTGTCCCAACGATCCACATATCTGATGCCCTCCCTCCTACACCAGTTCTGTAGCCATGTGTTCAGCTGCACTCGCTCTCTGTTCCTAGCCTCACTAGCCCATGGCACCGGTAGAAATCTTGAGATTACTATTCTCCTCGTTCTGCCTTTTAGCTTCCAACCTAAGTCCCTACATTCACTTTTCAGGTCCTCATCCCTTTTCCTAGCTGTGTACAATGCCAATGTGTAGCACAACGTCTGGCTGCACACCCTCTCCCTTAAGAATCCTGTAGACTTGATCTGAGACACCCCTGACCCTGGCACCCGGAAGTCAACATACCATCCGGGAGTTTCATCCATGACCACAGAATCTCCTGTCTGTTTCTCTGACCATTGAACGTTGTCGAACAACTTACTTAGTCTGAGACTTTGAGTCTTGTTTCAAGAAGCTTTATCTTTTGTGAATTCACGGAGAGGCTGCCACACAGCCTCCACTGTCCCACAGCACTCCCTCGTCAACCGATACTTATACAATGATACAAACAACTTTCCTTACATTCTGCACTTTACAATAATTCAAGATAAAGATAAACACAGTGCAGCTATTGCCTTGTTACTCAAGGACAGAGAAGCTAACGAGCTCAGGAAGCAACCCCACTATGAGCCTATGATACACACCTTATATTTCATTAAATTATAATGACTCAACCTCAGTTTTTATCTCCAACAGTATTTTCCCATTAAGGCAAGATAGCTTTTGCCCTGGTCAAGTATCCCATCATGCAGCAGTATGCCAAGTTCTCACTACTTCCACAATTCCTTCCTTGTTGATTTTACAGATCAATACCTAAGTTTAGGATACCAGCGCATCCAAAAACGGGACACATATTCTTCTGGAAAAGGGTGCATACTCATGCACACTTGTTCATCGTAGGGGTCATCATGGGGTACGGTCCGGAAAATGATCACGCGTTTTGGAGCAAAAAATGTTGTAGAAACAAACTGTGCACAAAAACAGCCAGTGGCCCTCCATATGATACAAAATGTCAGGAATATGGTAGTAAAGGTGATGAGCCCAATGACTAAGGAGGATCCCCACTTACCCAGGTAAAAACAATGACTGCAAATGCTGGAAACCAGATTCTGGATTAGTGGTGCTGGAAGAGCACAGCAGTTCAGGCAGCATCCGAGGAGCAGTAAAATCGACGTTTCAGGCAAAAGCCCTTCATGATTCCTGATGAAGGGCTTTTGCCCGAAACGTCGATTTTACTGCTCCTCGGATGCTGCCTGAACTGCTGTGCTCTTCCAGCACCACTAATCCAGAATCTCCACTTACCCAGCCATGCGACGTCAAAGGAATGAAAAGGGGAGCGCAATTTCTTGACCTCTGAGCAAATCTGATTCACCAAATCAGAGACATTTTTAGAGTTATCTGGTACGTAGGTACAGCATTCCTGCCCAACAACAGCACAAGTTGGATAATAGAAAATCCAAAGCCAAGTGGTTCTGAAGGGCTACTGTTGTAACGGCGATGAGCTCAGCATTGATCTCAGTCAGGGCCTCAGCGGCATTATTAGCGACAGTTTCCAATTTTTAATTGGCTCAATGCTTGGGAATGCAGATGGATTCCAGCAGAAGGAGAAGACATCCCAACTCAGGTAGGAGTCCGGTGAGGTATCTCTTGGGCTTCAGGGGTAAAGGTAACCCATCCAAGACTCTAATGCGAGGTACTACACATCCCGTATAACAGGACCCTCTCCAATCTGAGGGAAACCGTAAGACTGCAAATAAAGTAGGTACCGTTGTAGGAGGTTAATTTGGAATCTCCGCCCTTCCACAACTTGGGAGCCAAGTCTTTCCACAGGGAACCTGACGTCTTCTTAAGGACACAAGACCAATTAAACGAAAAGTGACCTTGGCTCGTAAAATTTTGAATAGGTTTAATCCAGAGGATAATAAGTGCAGTAGAGACATTCCCGTGTCGTGTGAAGCAAATGATGTTGCTAACATTGTTGTTAAGGACAAGAAAAGGGTGCAAGGGGGATCTGTTAAAGTCAGGTTGGTACCAATTTCAGAATTGGGCCAGATTATACCCTGTTGACTTCCACTTCTGCACATTCTCAGACTTTGCGGGTTCGCCTGAAGAGTTTTGGCGAAATAGCAATTCAGCAGCATCAGGCCAGCCAAAAGGTACGGGCCACAAAGAGGATACCTTTGAATGTCACAGAGTCACAGAAATGTACAGCATGAAAGTAGACCCTTCAGTCCAACTCTTCCAAGCTGACGAGATATCCCAACCCATGGGCACATACCCAATAGTCAGTTTCTTTTCCAGCTAAACAGGTACTTTGATAGGCTAGATACAAAAAAGTATTGTGGTGTATGGATCGTCTTAGTCACTTTGTTCTCGTAACAGAGGGAAAGCCGTACTTCTAAGCTATACTCTCCAGCACCCAAGGCTTCTCTGAAAGAGAAGCAACAGTTCAAGGGGTTTCTTCCAGGGGTACGGCGCATGGAAAAATACACTCTGCCTCCCCAACCCCTGTATTGACAAACCCGGTGTGTCACACGAGAATTGTTGGTGATCTCGGTATGGGATCGGGAGTGTATCTTTTCCAGCAGAGTAGCGGTGGTGGTAATGGCACAGAGGCAAGCTGGCAGGCCACGATCCACCAGAGGTAGCTGAGAGGAGGAATAGGCCACTGGGCGCTTCAGACCCCCATGGTTTTAGATAAGGATTCTGCTGGTGAAACCCTCTCATTCGTTAACAGAGCAGATGAAAGGCTTATGATAATCAGGTAAGCCCAAGGGTGGGCGTATGTCAGAGTAGTCCGGGAGTTTCTAATATGCTCGCAGCCACTCGGGGGTCCAATCAATAGAATGACGCTGACCCTAAAGGATAACCTGATGCAAAATCGCATCCATGCACTGATATTCAGGCACCCATTGGTGGTATTAGTTCAGAGAAAAGGCAGCATCTCCTGTTGTGTGGAGGGTTGAGGAGCATTGAGAATCACAGCAACATGAACAGGACCCAGGCGACGGGTACCCTTCTCCAGGATATTTTACCGAGGACTGACATAATTGTAGCTTGGCTGCAGAAATGCGGTGCCCACAGGAGGCTCAGTGGCTCAACAAGATCATAGAGTCCTGCTGACCGTCAATGTGGGACCATGAGGTGACAAGGAGGTCATCATATTGCAACACAGAGCTGCCATAGGCAGAGAGAGCCGAGACAAATCCTTTGACACCACCACAGCATACACTGCTGGGTTTACCATACCATATAGCCCTGAGGAAGACGAGTCCAGGTGAATTGTTAGCTCCTATAGGTGAAGGCAAAGAGATCTTGGATATCCTCATGCAGGAGAATAGCGAAAATTGCTGAGCAGAGGTCTATGAAATGTAACAAGCCAAATCCAGGCGTAGTGAGGAAAAGATGACATTGGTATCAGGGACAACCAGTGCCATGGGTTGATGGCAAAACAATCTGATTTATGACGTGCAAATCCTGAACAAACTGCCACTCATTGTTCCTGCCAGGTTTGGGAACAGGTAAAATGGGTGTATTACAGGGACTTCGAGTAGGATGCAAGAGCCCCTGAGAGAGCAGAGCATCAATAACAGGCCAAATGCCTATTCCAGCATTGGGGACAGCCTATATTGACAGACGCTAAGGAGGACCGCATCAAGACAAACAGTAACACAGTACGGGTGGAGCAGAAAGCACCAATCCCATGTGATTTTTATGGAGTGCCCAAAGCAAAGAGGGGACGGATGCTAGGAGCAGTGGGGCATACAGTCGTGGGGCGAGGGTGGCTGATACCAGAGAAGAATTACCAGCCAATAGGCAGATGGAAGCCAGACGCAACCAGCCTCATCAGAGAATACAGTAATCCAAAAGTTCCCACAATGGGTCTCCCTTAGAGATTCACCACAGGACAAGGATTGGATCATAGGACCAATTTTCTCAGGCCGATGCAGGCACTCAACAGAGACAATGACATGGAGAACCGAGGTGGGACCCTTCGTGAACATCGTGATTGTACAGTATCAAGCTGGACAGAAGCACCAAGGCCATTGGGACTGAAATAAACTCACCCATTGAACTACAGTGAACCAGACTCACCTAAACAAGGAGCTGTGAGGCTTGCATCAGTGTCAAAGACTGTATGGTGGGTAAAAAGGGGTAAAAAAGGTTTTGGGAGAGCGGGATGTAAGGAGTAGGTGATGGTGAAAGTTTAAGTAGGGATCAGTGCTTCCTTTTAGATCCGCTATATGGAGACACAAGAGAAGTCCAACAGGATTGTTTTGTAGTTTCCAAGAGTACAATACAGTCTGTGTTGCAGATTCAGACCACTGCATTATCAAATTCAGGGCCTGTGCCACACAGTAATCAGGGAGCTCCAAGAACAGGTGCACCCTAGAACTCTGTGGGAAGCTGGAGAAGTGATTGCTGGGCCTCTTGCTGAGATATTTGTATCATCAAT
The DNA here is from genome assembly GCF_047496795.1 of Chiloscyllium punctatum. Lineage (NCBI taxonomy): Eukaryota > Metazoa > Chordata > Chondrichthyes > Orectolobiformes > Hemiscylliidae > Chiloscyllium > Chiloscyllium punctatum. The sequence continues at coordinate 56,665,776 of NC_092770.1, read as the reverse complement.
AGTCTCAGGTGAGGTGCCGGAAGACTGGAGGTTGGCTAATGTGGTGCCACTGTTTAAGATGGGTGGTAAGGACATTCCTGAAGAAGGGCTTATGCCCGAAACGTCGATTCTCCCTGCTCCTCGGATGCTGCCTGGTGTTTTTCCAGCACCAGATTTTTCAACTCTGGTCTCCAGCATCTGCAGTCCTCACTTTCTCCTGGTAAGGACAAGCCAGGGAACTATAGACCTGACGTCGGTGGTGGGCAAGTTGTTGGAGGGAATCCTGAGGGACAGGATGTACATGTATTTGGAAAGGCAAGGACTGATTAGGGATAGTCAACATTACTTTGTGCATGGGAAATCATGTCTCACAAACTTGATTGAGGTTTTTGAGGAAGTAACAAAGAGGATTGATGAGGGCAGAGCGGTAGATGTGATCTATATGGACTTCAGTAAGGCATTCGACAAGATTCCCCATGGGATACTGGTTAGCAAGGTTAGATCTCACGGGAAAATTAGCCATTTGGATACAGAGCTGGCTCAAAGGTAGAAGAGTTTTTCAGACTGAAGGCCTGTGACCAGTGGAATGCCACAAGGATCCTCTACTTTTTGTCATTTACATAAATGATTTGGATGCAAGCGCAAGAGGTACAATTAGTGAGTTTGCAGATGACACCAAAATTGGAGGTGTGGTGGACAGCGAAGAGGGTTACCTCAGATTACGACAGGATCTTGATCAGATGGGCAATGGGCTGAGAAGTGGCAGATGGAGTTTAATTCAGATAAATACGAGGTGCTGCATTTTGGGAAAGCAAATCTTAGCAGGATTTATACACTTAATGGTAAGGTCCTAGGGAGTGTTGCTGAACAAAGAGACCTTGGAGTGCAGGTTCATAGCTCCTTGAAAGTGGAGTTGCAGGTAGATAGGATAGTGAAGGAGGATTTTGGAATGCTTTCCTTTATTGGTCAGAGTATTGAGTACAGGAGTTGGGAGGCTATGTTTTATTAGATTAGATTACTTACAGTGTGGAAACAGGCCCTTCAGCCCAACAAGTCCACACCGCCCCGCCGAAGCGTAACCCACCCATACCCCTACATGTACATCTACATATACCCCTTGCCTAACACTACGGGCAATTTAGCATGGCCAATTCACCTGACCTGCACATTTTTGGATTGTGGGAGGAAACCGGAGCACCCGGAGGAAACCCACGCAGACACGGGGAGAATGTGCAAACTCCACACAGTCAGTCGCCTGAGGCGGGAATTGAACCCGGGTCTCCGGCGCTGTGAGGCAGCAGTGCTAACCACTGTGCCACCGTGCCGCCCACCGTGTTGCGGCTGTACAGGTCATTGGTTAGGCCAATGTTGGAATATTGCGTGCAATTCTGATTCCTTCCTATTGGAAAGATGTTGTGAAACTTGAAAGGATTCAGAAAAGATTTATAAGGATGTCACCAGGGTTGGAGGATTTGACCTATAAGGAGAGTCTGAACAGGCTAGGGCTATTTTCCCTGGAGTGACAGATACTGATGGGGTGACTTTATAGAAGTTTATAAAATTATGAGGGGCATGGATAGGATAAGTAGACAGTCTTTTCCCTGGTCACAATGTCCAGAACTGAGGGCATACGTTTAGGGTGAGAAGGGAAAGATATAAAAGAGACCTAAAGGCAGCTTTTTCACACAGAGGGTGGTACGTATATGGAATGAGCTGCCAGAGGAAGTGGCGGAAGCTGGTACAGTTACAACATTTAAAATGAGTTTATGAATAGGAGGGGTTTGGAGGGATATGGGCCGGGTGCTGATCGGTGGGACTAGATTGGTTTGGGTTATCTGATCGGCGTGGACAGGTTGGACCGAAGGGTCTGTTTCCATGCTGTACATCTCTAACAAGCCCTGATCAGAACAGTGGATCAAAGCACTGAGTTTTGGCAACCCAAGAGGCAAACAGGTGAATTCTTGGCAATAACAAATGACTCCTCCACCTGGAGCTGGCCTATCTGGGAACAGGTTGGGAGGGTGATTCCACCATGGGAATTCTGGCTATACCAATGGGGGAGACAGTTTCAGTGCCTATTGGAAGTTCCATGGAGGGGGGTACACATGAAATAGTCGTGCCAGAGTTGACTAAAACCTTAACATGCTTCCCTTGAACATCAGTTTCCAACATTCGGTCTTCGAGGGAGAAGGAGATAGCTCGGTCAAGGCAGCCTGTATCGATAACCCCTCATGGTGCCCCTATTGTGCAGTCTGGAAGGGGTCCGTGAGTGTAAAGGTTGGGCCATGCACAGAGGGCTGAACTCCTGCAGTTGCAGGAGGAGCAGCCAACTGCACCGGCCAATCTCTAGCCCCATGACCTTTCAGACAACACCGATGGCAAATGTCTCTGTACTTGGACCAAACCGGTCCCTGCCCCCCACCTAACCAAGGTGGGTAATATCTTCAGGGCCTTTTGTTTTAAGATTGATGGTATTGGACAAACTGGCCCTTGGGATCCTCAGACCTCTTTCTGAATAGACATTGTTGGTCCATGTTAGTCAAGGAGGTAACTACAGCCCCCTAATTCTGCTGTTGCCAGGTGAGATTGGTAAGCTTGAAAGCCTGAGCTATCTGGGGCTTGACACAATTTAACAGCATCTGTACCACCAAATGATCATTTCCTTTCAGAGGCACTTTCACGGAAGATTCCCACACGTCCTTAAAACAGACGACGAAATTAACAAGGGGTTCCCCTTTCTTTTGAAGGCACCAAGTGTCCTCTTCAAAGTCACAATGCTGCCTGGACCCATTTGAGATGGCCTACATAGCTTGGTTCTGGAACCACTTATCCCGGGGGATATTTTCCTGACCCCGCTGTTCCTCTATGGGTTCCTCTATCCAATCCCCATTTTTTCCAGCTGGGACTGAAAAGGAATCCTTAACAGTTGCTCAGGAGGTGCCAATGCAACTTTGATAAGGAGAAGAACATCCTGGGTAAGGGGTTATAAATTTGGCAGGTTTGGACCAGCCAGTTATGGAAGGGGATTAGCTTCTTTAATAGTTTAGGAGGCTCATTGATAATGCTTCTAACCACAGAGGGGGACTAAGGCTTCAGGACAGCTATATTGCCGACCATCAGTTGGGGCAGTTGAGTGACAGGAGGGGTGGAACTAGAAGGTTTATTTGCATCAGAGACGGTGGAGATGATCCAGATGTCAGATCCGGGTGATGCATTTTAGTCTGGCTGTTAGTCTGCATCGTAGTGGGTTGATAGAATCAGGTGGGGCTGTAGGCAGGCCAGTAGTATGGACTACATCCTGGTATTGTGGAGGTTGAAGAGGTCGGGGCTGCTGTTCTCGCACAGATGTTGCCAGGACGATGTTCTCCGTAACTGCATCCTCCTGAGATTCAATTCAAGGATATAGCCCCATTGAGGTACTTGAAGGTGCCTCCTTCCATGAACCAACATCTTTCTTAGGTTTAGATTTGGGAGGTTGGTTATGCTTAGCAACCACCAACCATTTAACAAAACACCGCCTCATGTAACATTTGTCCTAAGTGGGATCACCACCTCCTTCCCGAGTAATTTCTTCCATTCCTTAATATTACTTAAGTCAAAAGAGCCTCTATAGGGCCAACGACCCTGGGACCATCCATAAAGATCACTAGAAAAAGAAATGACATACTGGAATCTCGGTGTTTCATGGAACACTATATCCGCCGGTGTTCCCAGTGGAACAATGGAGTCTCCTACCGATTGTCATGATCTTATCACTTTACAATGTCTTTGTTTTGATCGCGTTTCCATCTTTGGGTCATCTTCTGGGTGGCTCGCAGAGAGGCTGCTGCCTTGATTTCCCATTTCCGTAATCTACAAAGAGACATCACCCACCAAGAAAGGAAAAGAGAAAAAATTGTCACCACATGCACTTATCTACTATAAGTGTTCACTGGTGTTCGCTTCTGTCCCCAAGGTCTCAAAGTCTATTTCAGTTGGGTAGCTATCACCTCTTAGTCTCTCTCACTGCCCTGTTACGTTTAGTCTTCTCTGAGATCTTACCTCAATCTTTCAGTAGTCTTTGCTCAGCTGGAGTCACCGCCAGACACCAGACAGTCTCTACACTTTCCCTCCATGAGGGGAGCATTAGGACCAGTCCCTCTTTTTGCTAGGATTGTCCCATGCACTATTTCCACTATTTCCTCCTTTACTTTTTTCAGATCCCGTATTAGATTAGATTAGATTAGATTAGATTAGATTACTTACAGTGTGGAAACAGGCCCTTCTTCCCAACAAGTCCACACCCCCCCGCCGAAGCGCAACCCACCCATACCCCTACATCTACCCATTACCTAACACTACGGGCAATTTAGCATGGCCAATTCACCTGACCTGCACATCTTTGGACTGTGGGAGGAAACCGGAGCACCCGGAGGAAACCCACGCAGACACGGGGAGAATGTGCAAACTCCACACAGTCAGTCGCCTGAGGCGGGAATTGACCCGGGTCTCTGGCGCTGTGAGGCAGCAGTGCTAACCACTGTGCCACCGTGCTGTATTAATTGGGATCCTGCCCGACGCCGCCGGATTCTGTCGAGAAAGTTACTTAGTTTGAGGTTTCGAGTCTTGTTTCAAGAAGCTTTATTTTTCATGAATTCACAGAGAGGCAGCCACACAGTCTCCACTGTGCCACAGCACTCTCTTGAGCTCAACAGTCAGCCGATACTTATACAATGATACAAACAACTTTGCTTACATTCCACATGTTACAATAATTCAAGATAAGGATAAGCACAGTGTAGCTTTCGCCTTGTTGCTCAAGGACAGAGAAATTAGCAAGCTCAGAAAATACCCCCATTAACAAGCCAATAATACACTCGTTGAGTATGTTGAAGTTAGGGATGTTGAGGTTAGGGATAGACATTTGATTACTCCAGGTCAAATCAACATAAGGAGGGAAGAAGTATCGGGTATTCTAATAGGCATTAAGTTGGACAAGACCCTAGGTCCGAATGGGATCTATCGCAGGTTACTGGGGGAAGAGAGAGAGGAAATAGATAGGGCCTTAACAGATATCTTTCCAGTATCCTTGAATACGGGTGAGATCCCAGACGACTGAAGAATTGCTTATGGTGTCCCCCTTGTTTAAGAAGGGTAGCAGGGGTAATCCAGGTAATTATAGACCGGTGAGCCTGACGTCAGTGGTAGGGAAGCTGCTGGAGAAGATACTGAGGGATAGGATCTATTCCCATTTGGAAGAAAATGTTCTTGTCAGTGATAGACAACATGGTTTTGTGCAGGGAAGTCATGTCTTACCAATTTAATAGAATTCTTTGAGGAAATGACGAAGTTAATTGATAAGGTTAAGAGCTGTAGATGTTATATATGTGGATTTCAGTAAGGTGTTTGATGAGGTTCCCCATGGTAGGCTGATGGAGAAGGTGAAGTCGCATGGGGTCCAGGTGTACTAGCCCCCCAGGATGGCCTCAACCAGGACACACTCACACGCACGTACATACTCTCTCTCATGCAGGCACACACTCCATGGGGTGAATTTGCATTTGTGGAATTATATTTGCAGATACAGTACATTCTATTTTGCTCAAAAAATGCACAGCCTGCAGGCAGTCAGTGAAGGCAGTCAATCCATGTGATATTTTATAAATTCCTACTTTGGAATTTAGCTAGATGGATAAAGAACTGGCTGAGCAACAGATGACAGAGAGTAGTAGTGGAAGGAAGTTTCGCAAAATGGAGACCTGTGACCCAAGGTCCCAGTTGAGAGCATCCTGATGGGTCGCGAACTTGGATCACAGATCAGCCTCTGCTCGGCCAGTCTGTGATGTCCACCTTGGACGATGGTCACCTGAAGGTCCAAGACCGAATGTCCCTGAACACTATAGTGTTCCCCGACTGGGAGGGAACACCCCCGAGGATGGCCTCAACCAGGACACACTCACATGCACGTACATACTCTTTCTCATGCAGGCACACACTCCATGGGGTGAATTTGCATTTGTGGAATTATATTTGCAGATACTGTACATTCTATTTTGCTCAAAAAATGCACAGCCTGCAGGCAGTCAGTGAAGGCAGTCAATCCAGGTGATATTTTATAAATTCCTACTTTGGAAATAGAACCAGTCTGACACAATATTGGGATACAGACATACTCTAACCTCACACTTTTAATGCATTGTCTGAGCTGAGATGTCACCATTTTTAATAAAACCGTAAGCTATCTCGAGAATGTGACTTATAAGAAGTTCTGGGATTTATATATTAATGAAGCAAAACCTGCAACCCATTCTAAAAGATGAAAGACTCAACAGCAATCTAGGTTTGTTCAATATATCACTTCAGTTGCATGACACTGTAATGTTTTGCTATAAATTCTGTGTCTTATGATCCTGTTCCACAGCTACCTGATGAAGGAGCAGCGCTTCAAAAGCTAGTGCTTCCAAATAAACTAATTGGACTATAACCTGCTGTTGTGTGATTTTTAACTGTGC